>NC_137104.1:8501255-8673755 GCF_949357685.1 Gobio gobio
GTGTTCTGAATACAGCTACAAACAAATTTGATTTCTAAATGAAATTAATATAAAGATTAGGAGAAGTAAAACTTCATAACGGAAAGCAGGCTAACAGATATAAAAAATAAAAATAAAAAGATCACATCAAAAATATAGTGCTTTAATAATGGTTACTTTCATATTACTACAATGCTAGAAACGGTAGTTGTTTGTTGAAAATGTGAAAAGGTTTTCTTTATTTGTTTATTTATGTAGTTCCCCACTGGGCCCCTAAATCATCTTCACACTCAGCGATACCCAGCAATTACAGGTTATATTTATTCCATCAGTCCCGCAATCATATTTTAAGCATGCACAACATATCAAGGCAACCCACCGCACTTAATAACCCTGGACAGTCAGGACGAATGCACATCAAGACTTGTCGGGGCAATTAAGCACTCTTGATGTTATCCTCGATAGTGAATTATCAAACCTCTGATAATTGTTATTAATTAATCATCTCATTCACACAAGGTCTCTCATTTCCACAATAACTGTAAGGTAGACTCCAAATGACCTTTCAGATGTGAGGTGCACCTTATGTTTCTCTCAAACCATTAATGTTTGTCCAACAGCTTTTAAAAGCGGAAGTATTTTAATGGTGAATAACAAAGTGCAAATGATGTGTATGAGATTTTATACACAATACAAGTTTAGACACACCTACTGTTAAATATTAACATGGATCACATTTTAGATCACAAGTTATTAATAAACAACACACATTGAATAGGAATTGTGTAGTCACCAAAAACGTTTAAAAAATATGTTGTTTTCATGTTTTATGGGGACTTTCCATATATGAAATGATTTTTATACTGTACAATTTCTATATTCTATCCCCTTACACTAACACTAACCCTATACCCTTCTCGCAAAACTTTCAGCATTTTTACATTTTCAAAAAAACAGCAGTTTTCCCTACAGAGACCAAAAATGTCCACACAAGGACAAGGGTTTTGGATATTGCCATCCTTTGTCACCATAATGTAGGATTTACCATGTCTCACTCACACACACACACACACACACACACACACACACACACACACACACACACACACACACACACACACACACACACACACACACACACACACACACACACACACACACACACACACACACACACACACACACACACACACACACACACACACACACACACACACACATATATATTTGTAACTAGTTTTTTATCTAAAAGATTATACTATATATATATATATATATATATATATATATATATATATATATATATATATATATATATATATAAAAATCTTAAACTCATACACTCAAACTACCTTCTGATCTAAAAGTTGATTTTTTTTTTTACAAAACTATTTTGTTTTATATGGGTTTTTTTATTTTAAGGTTTTATATATAATGTTAAAAAATAATACATGTAATAAAATATAGTAAAAAAAAAATCCTACATTTTTAAAATGTATAAATTGCAATACACTATATATACTAGCGCTCAAAAGTTTGGATCAAATATATATATTTTTTAAATTAATACTTTTAAGCAGCAAATATATACGTGTGAGGAAGAAAACAATATATATATGTGTATGAAAGAATTTATATTTACACATTTGAGATGGGAAAATTATTTCTATAATTCTAAAATTATATAAATAATTACAACAATAAGAATGGTTTATATAATTATAAGTCATTTTCAAATGTGTGTGTGTATATATGTATTTTATACGTTTTATCTAATATACACTGTACATTTATTTGAAAGAGTAGTCTTTCCAACTTTTATTAAAGCTGAAATATACTGGTTCATCTCCACTAAAATGGTAATGATGTGTTTTGATCTTTTTTTCCAACTTTGAATTGCTTTCATAGCTGAGTTTGACAATTAAATAAAGATCAACTGGAAGCTGTGCGGAGGCCTAATAGACTCGTGAACAAATGAAATGTAAAATCTCAACAAATGCAGCTCTGGGGTTTGAGAGCCTGGGAGGCCTGGCGGCGGCGCGGCTTAGAGTACGAGCTCAACGCGGAAACAATTTATCATGTGTGAGCGGCTGTCTGCTCTCAAGACAACAACAATGCTCCAAATCTCACCCTCAGGCGGGACACAAATCCAGCTCAGGCATGTGGACCATTTCTATCTCTCTCTCTCTCTAACACACACACACACACACACACACACACACACAGGTGGTTCCTTACTATACATCCTAATGGGAATATGCACTGAAAACACCCCCTTCTTTTTCAGGATTCAATAATTCATTTCTTTCACTGGTAATTTTCCTTACATGGCAAATTAATGACCCATTCATGTTGCTTTTTCTCCTTCTAAATGCAGGACGGGAAAACCGAAAAGGACGGGAAAACCGAAATCTTACATTTGTCAACCTCATTTCAGAGAGCAAACTCAAGCTTTTTTGTTCAATGTTGGGAAATGTAGTCATCATTTAGTCATCTTTAATTTAACCGTTTGTCCTCTGAGTGGCAAACTTCCTTAAAATGAGCCAAAGCAGGCAACGCCTACTGAAATGGAATGGAAAATGTGCAGTTTGTTTCGTACCGCTGTGTTTGGGATTGGGAAATGAAAGAAACACATAAGCAAACAAAGAGCTGGTGTGTGTTTCATGATGGAGTGTCTGCTGGCCATCACGCAGCTCGTCGAAATGAGGAGTGACACGTGTTACTGAAGGGCTCCCTGCTAAGGAACGCTGTTCTGTCATGAGCTTTGAATCATTGCTCATTGTGCTGGCTTACATATCCTCTGATTGAGGGAAGCAGAGTGTGTGGAATCGCACTCGTTTTTCCCAGAATACACAACTGCGAAGAGTCTGTACGGCAGTGCGTCATGCAAACCTTAACAGAAGAACCGTGGATTGCCCTGGAAGAGGCTAATGATATTATATCAGCAAACATTTCCATTGTGATCTCCGTGGGTTTTTATTGGACATCAGTTTCAGCAAATAACAGATCATCTCTTTAGTCCACGAGAACACACGTTTTGTCCTCTCGGCTTACAGGCTCCCGTCAGCTCTGACAGAACAGTGAACGGGATTGTTCGTTTTTGCCTGAAATGGATTGAGTGACATGTAACGTGATGCATCCTTGGTGATTTTTGTTTTGTATTTCGCACGGGCCACTCTGTAGCCATGAGAACCGCAGTGTGCAGTGTCTTTGTTCCTCATCCAAAATGCAGATGTCAAAATAAAAAGAAAAGAGCTATCTGTTGATGCACATCCATTCATCTCTGAGATGTGCATTTTCTGTTGTCAAAATCTCTAGAATATCATATCGAATGTTTTGACTGGGCAATAGAAGTTAATATGTATTGTTATCATTCAATATTGGCCAATATTACACTTATTAATATTTAATTGTGCATACTCGATTCCCATATTTCTACATAACCTTTGCTATCAACTAACACTCACTGAACGTTAACCTCTTGGGAGCATTTTGGGATTTCCCAAATTGAAAAGCTTCCCATACCCACATACAGTGCTCTCTAAATACACAATTTTGGTGTCATTTTACACAGGAAACCCTTTGAAGTTTTACAAACCACTGCTAAAAGTGATAAACACGCAAGTATATGTTGTCTGATCTTTAATAACCCCCACAAAAAAGAGGCGCTTTTTGATTTTTTTGGTTATACATTCCGTTTTGAAAGTGTGTAACTCAGGCCCTGTGTGCTCTAGCACCCTGCAGACAGTTTGGGCGGTTTCCACTAGATTCCAGAAAATACTGGAAAAAATAATTTGATCTGTATCATGTTATATGCAAGATTTATTCAAATGGATCTGAAGGGAGCCCAAACTGTCTGCAGGGTGCTAGAGCACAAAAGGGCTGAGATATACACTTTCAAAAATGAATTTATATAGCCTGACGTCGTCATACTCAATTCTTGTCAGAATTTGAGTCTGATACTGCGCCGTTGGGCTGTGATTATGCGTGTTTCAACCAATCAGAGCAACGGAGCGACGCATAACTTTAGTTGTCAAATGTCAGCAGAACTCAACTGCACTGTGTTGCCAAGTCGCCAGTTGAAGCGACCCCAATTATGTGATATACAGACCCAGGAATGCAAATTTGAATTCCTGCCAAAATAACACATATTTTACCCCCCAAATGCCTTTTTTTTTTCCAGAGAACGCCCCCGGAAAGCTATTGGGCTTGTTTTTGGCTAGTTTTGAGTAGCAATTGGGCGGGTTTTGTTGTAAAAACTTGGCAACCCTGTCTGAATGCACGCCGGTAAGTAGCGGAAGAAAAAGATGAGTGTAAACGATCTTTGCCGGTGTTGTAAAAAAAGAATTTAAGGATACACAGAGTACTTACCAACACAATCATCATTTCTAAGAGAAAAAGTAAAGGTGAATGCATATACGAACAAGTTCTCCGTTTAGGATTAGAACAAATTCAACCCAAGTGCCTTTGATGACGTGGATGATTACGTTACTGTTTATTATCTGTCCATCATCGTCTAAAGCCCGCCCTGACGATTTGATTGGTCCGAACAGCTTCTGTTCGGGCATAATTACTTCTCTACGGATCAATTCCAGACCGAACTGCCCGAGTTAAAATGTTGTGGGCGTGGCTAAGTTCGGCTTGCATGCAGGCTAGAATTTATAACCAAAAAATCAAAAAGCGCCTCTTTTTTGGGGGGTTATTACAGCTCAGACAACATATACTTACATGTTTATCACTTTTAGCAGCGTTTTATGTAACTTCAAAGGGTTTCCTGTGTAAAATGACACCAAAATGTTGAATTTAGAGACCACTGTATGTGGGCATGGGATGCTTTTCAATTTGGGTCGGCCAAAACCAGGCGAAAATGGTCCCAGAGTAATTTAGTGTAAATAAGTTACTTTGTGTAAAACAAATTTACAATATTAGTATTGATTTTTATAAAGCTGACTTTTATACATTAAAATATGCCTAAATTCACTGTATCACCAAATCTACATATATTTGATCAAGTAAAAACACAGTAATATTGTGAAATATTCGGGGGGGTTTTATTCGCTTTGGTACTATTTTCGCAAGCAATGTGTACATTTTCAAATCTCTTATATCACAACAGATCATCAAAAGTGCACTTTTTTCAAACATTTCAGCATATTTACAATTGTGTTAGTACAATACACAAAACCACAAATATCCTTTTCACTACACAAAATAAGTGTTTTATCTTTATAAATGTTTCATTCACAGTAACTGCCTTATATCAAACTTTTGATTTGCTTCTCTTCTCGTTCAGTTTAATACATTTGTCTGTTATAATCCACTGATCGTAATGGTTAATCAATGCATGGTTGTCATACTTCATCACAACTTTTGACAACACAATAGATATATAACATTGTGGATTCCGTTACATAAGTTAGGTAATGTAAGCGTATTTTCTAATGTGGCAACTGTAGCCTGTGTTACTGTAGATGATTCAGCAACGAGGGGGATTTGAAACATGTATCTTGCATTGTTTGCTGTTGAATGAACTGATTGTTAAAAGTACTAAACTGAAAGAAGATCACACTGTTGTGTCTTGATGATTAAACCATGTTCTCATTACATATTACAATAATCTTGTGTTTGACACTGTAAAATCCAACAGTTGTTCTTACTAAGACTTTTTAGTTAACTTTACTTAATGTCCAATAATTTGTTGAACTTTCTTGAAACAATTTAGTAATCTGAACTATTTGCATGCTATGCATTTGTTACTCAGAAAACCCAAGTAAACATTACTTGACCATTTTGCCAAAGCAAAAAACAAACAGGCGGGAAAAAAGGTTTTTGAGGCGGGGCAATTCTTAATAGACTTTTCACTAATTTCCTCCACTTCTGCAGTCATCATTCTTCTTAGTTGCATTCACTCATTTTCCAGTCATCTTGAATGTTCTTGACAATACAACAAAAAATTTTGGGAGAACGTCACATGTTGACTTCATAAATTCATGATGATTATTCATTATTCAGTGTTCCATTTGGTTGGGCACTTGGAACTTCATTTATATTATTGTAATTCTCTTCCTATGCAGCGATGCAACAAGAAATCACAGTTTTTTTTATTTCTAAGGAAGGAAAGTAATAAATATTATATATATATTTATGTATGTATGTATGTATGTATGTATGTATGTATGTATGTATTTACACACACACACACACACACACACACACACACACACACACACACACACACACACACACACACACACACACACACACACACACACACACACACACACACACACACACACACACACACACACACACAAACACACACACACACACACACACACACACACACACACACACACACACACACACATTATAAGTGTTGGCAATACAATTTTAAAATATCATTATTTGACATGAAATATAGTTATATTATATATACATATATATATATATATATAAATAATAATAATAATAATATATATATTATTTATTACTTTCCTTCCTTTAAAATCAATAAATATACACATACACACACACATTTACATATACATTTACATATATATATAACTATATTTCATGTCAAATAATGATATTTTAAAATGTTATTGCTAACACTTATGACATAATCCCTCTATATTTATGATTCATGACAATATCTTACAATTGACCATGCATGCTTAAGTCAAACACAGACTTCAACATTCAGAAACGCAAAAATGGTAACAAGTTTTTTTTAACTAAGACCATTCAAATTTGATTTGCTGTCATTTTGGGGTTATACTGACAAAAGACAGCAAATAAAATGGTAAAATAAAGCCAAAAATAGTCACATAAAGCAATTAATTTTTTCATGCCGCAATGCATTCTGGGAGTACACTTCCTCAGATCACAGATAGAATTAAGTTGACAAAACTTAAAGGGTTTAAGTAAGCTTAAAAAAAACTTGAGTGTTAAGTGCATTCAATGCTAGTTGAACTACTAAAAATACGTTAACTTTACTTGAAGAAAATGTGGAAACTGATTGCACATCGTAATTAAGTCGTAGTTTTTAATATTTGAAAATGACAGATAAAAACAATGTTGAGAATAATAGTATTTAAGATGTTTGCAGAACAATATAAATGGATCTACTCAAGTAATCTTACGTAAAGTAAGATTAGAAAATATTCTAGAGGATGTTAACTATAATTGGCATTAAACTTGATATGTATTACTTAATTAATTTACTCGGAAGGTGTTAGCTTTCTTTACTTTTAGCTGATTATTAAATTAACTTCAGTTTTCCATTTAAGTTTACTTTGCAAAAATAAGGCAATCGGTTTCCAAACTTTTTTAAAGTAAACTGAACTTGTTGAATGTTGCTGAATGAAATCTTTACATAAGGTTCGGAATGAATGACTGTGTTACAAGTTTGATCAGTTTGGATTTTTTAGTAACTTGTGAAAATAGCTGTGGGAAAAAACTGTATTACAATTTAAAATAACTTTCTGATGTAAAATGTAATTTATTCCTGTGATGCAAATCAGATTTTTTTTTTTCAGGATTTTTTGATGAATAGAAAGTTCAAAAGAACAGCATTTATTTGAAATAGAAATATTTGTAATTCAATTTAATGCATCTTTGCTAAATAAAAGTATCAGATTATTTTTCTACTTTTTTCAATTTTGCTGACCCCAGACTTTTGAACGGCAGTGTACTGTATAATGTACAGAATTTTAGTCCATAACATAAAAATAATTATTGGCTTAATCGGCCAGAACATTCCTGAATATATATATATATATAAAAATTGCCCTATGCTTTTTCCTGGTGCAGCCAACAACTTTCCAGATTTCCAGCCTGGCCTGTGTATCTAGATCTGTGGCCAGGTGGTATGTCCTCAGGAGAAGGAAAAGGAAAAGACTTAAAGATTTTCTGGTGTTCTTGTTTTGTTCAAAGACGAACGAGGCTGATAATTTCCCTCCCACAATGCCGTTGAACAGCTCCTATGATCAGCAGCTCTGAGAAAGAGCAGGAATCTGAGGTTGGAGTGTGCAGCCCAGAGCCTTCGACTGGCTCCGCAGTGTTTGCGGGCTGCATCTGGATTCACTTAGGTGGAGGGGTACCCTTCGTCCTCTCAGGTTGCAGGTCTGAGTGTGGGCTCTTGTTTTTGGAAATGGCTAAAGCCTGCTTGCCTGGACCTTCTCAAACTGCCCCGGCGTATCCGCCCGTCCCTCCAGAGGGGCAATTTCAGCCCATCCCATATGCCCCAAGGCATGTTTAGTGTAGTCTCTCATTTGAACTGAAAGATGTTAAACAGATTCATTCAGGAGCCGGACTCCATGAGGAGTGAGTGGGTTCAGGTGACCGGAGTGTACAGATGTGTATGTGCAAGTGTAAATATGGGGGAAATGCATAAAGGCAATGCAATCTACAGTGGACAGCTTTACTCTATAACTTTGTAAACAGTGCAGTCGGGCTTTTCCTTGGTCAGATTGAAGCTGGAAACAACAGTTGCTCATTTGTCCATTGTCAGAGCTCTTTATTGTTTTGCACATTGAATTGAACCAGACTTACCAAGTTAGCTGGTGGGATGTTGTTCAAACATGTTTATTTTTGTGTCTGTCAAGGCCCATAATGCTCATTCTGCTTTTGTCAGTGAGATTCTATGTTCCATCTGATTGCCTTCTGATTCATTTCGACATCTTTCCAAAAGAAAGATAAAAGAGGAATTAGAGACATAGAGAATAAAAGAATGCAGTAACCATATGCTGACAAATATTTCATCAAGGGCATTGGCATTCTGTGCTTTTGGGTGTGCACTTTAAATTACATTTAAAATGTCTTGGTGAGCCAGTTTCTGTAGGGGTTTAAAAAAACAATTGAAATAGTTGTTAGCATTAAATGTGCTGCAATTTACTCTTCAAAGTATATTTACACTGGACCAAGAAACAGTTGTAAGTTGTAAGCCAGCAATATATAAATAAATAGACAGACAGACAGATAGATAGATAGATAGATAGATAGATAGATAGATAGATAGATAGATAGATAGATAGATAGATAGATAGATAGATAGATAGATAGATAGATAGATAGATAGATAGATAGATAGATAGATAGATAGATAGATAGATAGATAGATAGATAGATAGATAGATAGATAGATAGATAGATAGATAGATAGATAGATAGATAGATAGATAGATAGTCGAATGACCGATAGATAGACAGACAGACAGACAGACAGATCGACTGACCAATAGATAGATAGATAGATAGATAGATAGATAGATAGATAGATAGACAGACAGACAGACAGACAGACAGACAGACAGACAGACAGACAGACAGACAGACAGACAGACAGACAGACAGACAGACAGACAGACAGACAGATAGATAGATAGATAGATAGATAGATAGATAGATAGATAGATAGATAGATAGATAGATAGATAGATAGATAGATAGATAGATAGATAGATAGATAGATAGATAGATAGATAGATAGATAGATAGATAGATAGATAGACAGATAGACAGATAGACAGATCGACTGACCAATAGATAGATAGATAGATAGATAGATAGATAGATAGATAGATAGACAGACAGACAGACAGACAGACAGACAGATCGACTGACTGATAGATAGATAGATAGATAGATAGATAGATAGATAGATAGATAGATAGATAGATAGATAGACAGACAGACAGACAGACAGACAGACAGACAGACAGACAGATAGACAGACAGACAGACAGACAGACGGACGGACAGACAGACAGATAGACAGACAGGCAGATCGACTGACCGATAGATAGACAGACAGACAGATCGACTGACCGATAAATAGACAGACAGACAGACAGATAGATAGATAGAGAGATAGATAGATAGATAGATAGATAGATAGATAGATAGATAGATAGATAGATAGATAGATAGATAGATAGATAGATAGATAGATAGATAGATAGATAGATAGATAGATAGATAGATAGATAGATAGATAGATAGATAGATAGATAGATAGACAGACAGACAGATCGACTGACTGATAGATAGGCAAACAGACAGACAGACAGACAGACAGATAGATAGATAGATAGATAGATAGATAGATAGATAGATAGATAGATAGATAGATAGATAGATAGATAGATAGATAGATAGATAGATAGATAGATAGATAGATAGATAGATAGATAGATAGATAGATAGATAGATAGATAGATAGACAGACAGACAGATCGACTGACCGATAGACAGACAGACAGACAGATCGACTGACCGATAGATAGACAGAGAGACAGATCGACTGACTGATAGATAGACAGACAGACAGATCGACTGACCAATAGATAGACAGACAGACAGACAGATAGATAGATAGATAGATAGATAGATAGATAGATAGATAGATAGATAGATAGATAGATAGATAGATAGATAGATAGATAGATAGATAGATAGATAGATAGATAGATAGATAGATAGATAGATAGATAGATAGATAGATAGATAGATAGATAGATAGATAGATAGATAGATAGATAGATAGATAGATAGATAGATAGATAGACTGACTGATAGATAGACAGACAGACAGACAGACAGACAGACAGACAGATAGATAGATAGATAGATAGATAGACAGACAGACAGACAGACAGATATACAGACAGACAGGCAGATCGACTGACCGATAGATAGACAGACAGACAGATCGACTGACCGATAAATAGACAGACAGACAGACAGACAGATAGATAGATAGATAGATAGATAGATAGATAGATAGATAGATAGATAGATAGATAGATAGATAGATAGATAGATAGATAGATAGATAGATAGATAGATAGATAGATAGATAGATAGATAGATAGATAGATAGATAGATAGATAGACAGACAGATCGACTGACTGATAGATAGGCAAACAGACAGACAGACAGACAGACAGACAGACAGACAGACAGACAGACAGACAGACAGACAGACAGACAGACAGACAGACAGACAGATAGATAGATAGATAGATAGATAGATAGATAGATAGATAGATAGATAGATAGATAGATAGATAGATAGATAGATAGATAGATAGATAGATAGATAGATAGATAGATAGATAGATAGATAGACAGACAGACAGATCGACTGACAGACAGACAGATCGACTGACCGATAGATAGACAGAGAGACAGATCGACTGACTGATAGATAGACAGAGAGACAGATCGACTGACTGATAGATAGACAGAGAGACAGATCGACTGACCGATAGATAGACAGAGAGACAGATCGACTGACTGATAGATAGACAGACAGACAGACAGACAGACAGACAGACAGACAGATCGACTGACCATAGATAGATAGATAGATAGATAGATAGATAGATAGATAGATAGATAGATAGATAGATAGATAGATAGATAGATAGATAGATAGATAGATAGATAGATAGATAGATAGATAGATAGATAGATAGATAGATAGATAGATAGATAGATAGATAGATAGATAGACAGACAGATCGACTGACAGACAGACAGATCGACTGACCGATAGATAGACAGAGAGACAGATCGACTGACTGATAGATAGACAGAGAGACAGATCGACTGACCGATAGATAGACAGAGAGACAGATCGACTGACTGATAGATAGACAGACAGACAGACAGACAGACAGATCGACTGACCATAGATAGACAGATAGATAGATAGATAGATAGATAGATAGATAGATAGATAGATAGATAGATAGATAGATAGATAGATAGATAGATAGATAGATAGATAGATAGATAGATAGATAGATAGATAGATAGATAGATAGATAGATAGATAGATAGATAGATAGATAGATAGATAGATAGATAGATAGATAGATAGATAGATTAGATTTGACTATTGAATATTATTAGAAGCTTAAAGGAGGCAGACAGAAGTTAAATCATGTCAATCATCCTCATCACTGCTTGAGAGACTGTAATTAAACTGTCAACATCTCAAATAGACACAACTTTGTAAAGCACGTCTGCATGCCTGTGTTACTTAAAACAGAAGGTATTTAACCTTCCAGACCTCTGGAGTCCCCAGTCGCTGACCATTATTAGAGACACTCCAGTGGTAAAGAGCGAACAAAGTGGTTCAATCATTTGTTTATAAGTAGTTCTATTTTTAAAACTCTCAGTTTAGACAACTGAAAACAGGGGGTTTGCCCCAAGATGTCCGTCTAGCCTTGCAGTCGTTTTCTTCAAAGAAGGGTTTGTCCCAGGAGAGGCAGAAGGTGACCCTGGCCAAGACGTGTCAAAGGTCTTCTGGTTCAGCAACAAATCCAACCACCGGGGAGTCGAAGCACAGAGAAGATTTATTCATTATAGGTTGTATTATTTACTTTTGAAATATTTACTACTTGTTTTTGTCCATTTACAATGGAAGTCAATGATTAACAAAACTGTTCTGTTCAAGACATTCTTCAAAATGTACAAACAGATGGAAAGTAAACACTGACAGAATTGTAATTAATGCACACTTTAATAACTGACTTTGTAATATATAGCAAGTTAACACAATGCATCACTATATAAACCGCTTTCGAGACATATTTCTGAATAAAAATGGAGCAGGTGCCATGGATATTTGGGGGAAGAGAGTTTCCCCGTGAGGCCCATTTGAGTGACAGAGAAAGCCTGCTGTGAAAAATACTGTGGTTCCTACTGGTTCTCCAAGAACCCAGAAGCCACCAGAAAAACACTTTGAATGATTTTAAGCTCAAAACGCATTTTATTTCTGAAGACCATCCCCTCTCAGAGACCTTTTCCTCCTTTAAAATGTTTTTTTTTATACCAAGGAAAATGATACATTTCTTCTTTGTCAGTGGTTGAATAAAAAACAAAAAAAGAGGAATACTTTCAAGACAAAATGATATTTAAATGTCAATGTTCTTTAGATTTTCCGCATGTCATCCAGCTTTTAAACCATTTATTTGACTTAAACTCATAACTATAGCTTATTATATCTTTAATATTTAATGTCACCATAATCATTATTTTAGATGACGTGACATCAGTTATTCTCCATTTCTGACTTTTCCATTTCACCAGCGTCATCATGAGCACATGTCAAAGGGTCTGAGACGACACGGGTCCTTCCTGTTATGCATTACCTTTTTACATTTTTAAGAAAGAATATGCTTTCATATGCCAGACTTTCAGAAATATGTTCTGGTCAAGCTCAGGCACTAAAACGTTAAACTAATGGAAATAAAGAGCTAACATTAGACATTGCTCGGTGACGCATTGACTGCATGAGGGTGAAGCTGAAGTTCATTTTGATATTTTGAATGCTCTATATTCTATATTAACCCGTAGGTTTTAGTAAAGTGAGTCAAAGCAAATGATGCTACAGAACATATTCATAAACTCTCCTGCTAATAATTGATTTCTTCTCATCAAAAGGATATCACTTCCTGATGCCATGAATGGCTTTTTGTTAATGTTAAAAGAATTTTACAAGAAATGTGTTATTACTTTTATTTATTAAATATTACAAGACCATCAGGATTTGAATTGACATTGAGGGCACAGGAAAAAAAACAGAGATTGCATTAAATATATTTTATGTTTTCCCATTTGCTCAAATATAGCAAAATAAAAACTACACATTAATGTTTTGCTGGCTTCTTGCTTTGTGTGTGTGTGTATGTGTTCATGTATTTGTCTGATGTTTGTCTGATTGTTGGTCTGTTGTGTCTCTATTGTACATTTTAGCTTAGTACTTTTTCTAAATGTATTGTAATTGTTATATTGTTATGTAAATATGTAATTTTACTCTCTTTTAGGGTGACTTTTTACCGTCTGTCTAGGGACTGCTGGGAAAAATAGGGATGTTTTATATGTTCAAATTTGTTACACTGCTTATTTAAGTTTGTTATGTTGTAAAATTTTCTTCTATTATTTTGATGTTTATTATTATCATTATTAATGTTCATGTATTATTATTTATGTTCATATACAGTATGTATTATGTATATTCATATATGTGTTATTATTTATGTTCATGTGTGTTTTATGTTCATATTATTTATGTTCATATATTCCTAGCTTTGGCAATATTGTATTATTTACATTCATGCCAATAAAGCCATTTTTGGTGAGAGATTCAAATTTGAGAGAGATTGATAATGGCAGTCAGAAGAAGGGAAGATGTCAATCTTAGAAACACCCTCTCAGCAGCGTTCACTTTTTTTTATTATTTATTTATTTAATGCAAAGGTAATATAATACTAAGTATAATTTTTCAAAAATTCAAATATAAAAAACGTTGCAGGATTTGCAATGCTGATGACCATTAAAATGCGTCATCACAGTCTGAATAGGGTCCATATATATACAAAATACCTGTGAAACTATCTGAATTTCATCGCCAGGTCTTTTTATCATGGTCCTATTGATTTACAAACACAACTTTTCACCATATAAGTATTATATATGAACAATAGGGATATATTAATAAAACACAAATCATTATTTTTGACACAGTGGACCATGAAATCCAGATCTCTCGATTGGAGTCGTGGGTGGGCATCAAGGGCATACAGCGCTCGAATGGTTCAGATCCTATGTCAGAGTTCCTCTCTCTTCTGGGGTCCCACAGGGCTCAGTTTTAGGCCCCCTTCTCTTCTCTCTTTATTTGCTCCCAATTGGTTCAATAATTAGGAAGCATGTCAGTCCACTGTTACGCGGACGATAGCCAGATTTATGTGCCTCTTAAAAAGAATGACTGTCAGATCACTACTTGAGTGTCTTGATGACATAGAGGCCTGGATGGCTCTTAATTTTTAAGTTTTAATGCAAAAAAGACAGAAATGATTGTTTTTGGTGGCACCACTGGGACCTCTCCTTTTGATGTGGGTGCCTTGGCCAACCATCACTAACCTAGGGGTTAAAATCGACTCTGACCTTGAGCTCGACAGTCATGCAGATCAAGGCAGTCGTTAAATCAAGCTTTCTTCAATTGAGGTAGCTGGCAAAAATAAAGCCATTTCTTCCAAGGCAACATTTTGAGACAGTAATCCACGCCTTTGTTAACTCGGCTGGATCACTGTAATGCACTGTATGTGGGGGTTAGTGGGTCTTCTGTCGCCCGTCTCCAGTTGGTACAAAACTCTTTTAACTGGAACATGTAAACACAAGCACATTTCCCCCATTTTAGCGTTGTGCACTCCACTGGCTGCCCGTACATTTTAGGATCCACTTTAAAATGATTTTATTTGTTTTTAAATCCCTAAATGGTCTTGCCCCACCCTACATCTCTGAGCTGCTACACCCTTATACACCCACCCGTTCTCTCAGGTCTAGTTTTAAATCACATCTTTAAAACCCACCTTTTCTCCTTGGCCTTTGACACCTGACGTTGACATTTTGCTTTATTTGATTGTTTCGGTATGGCTGTTTTTCTTATGTTTTATGTCTCTAATCTGTTTTATTATGGACTTTTTGTCTTTTATGTTCCTGTACAGCACTTTGGTCCACTTCGGTTTGATTGATTGATGATTGAAACATTGGTTTGATAATGGCATTATATTGGTGGATCAGTTATTTCATTTAAATTGTTTTCTTTTTGGCACATTATAGGATTCCTGTAACACCAGGGGACTATGCAAAAGTTTTTGGTGCTATATCTCCTAAAATCTCTATGCTGTTTAGACATCAGAAAATAATTAACATTCAACTATGGCCCCCACCTACTATAGTGAGTTCTTATGTAGGTAATATTGTTTTTCTCTTAACTCACAAAACAGATCCATAAGAGTGTTATTTCAAAGAAACGTCTTTCTTTGCCTTACTGTATATTTACTCACATTGGAATCGCTTTACAGAAATCAATATGAACAATCTAAGTGGTAATATTTTCATTGATAATATTGTTTTAAAAGAAAAATGTTGCAATAAGGACATGAGAAATGGTCTTTGTTCTGTGTCTTTTCCCGCAGCAAGATTCTTTCGGTCTTCTTTATTTGGTGATATCTCTTGGGTCAAAGCATGGAAATTGCAACAATTTTTGAGTTAATAACAAAATTAAGGAAGTGTCTTACAAAATACTTCACAGAATGTATCCTGCTAAGCATGTTTTGGAAAGATTTTAGCTAAATATTTCTTGTGCACTAGAAAAAGAAACTATTTAGTGTCTGTTTTTTCACTGCATTTACTCAAGATTTTTTTGGAAAGATTTAGAAACTTTTATTAATGGAAAAACTGAATTGTATGATAGAAATGTGTGTATTCGATGTCCTTTTTTATACTCAGAATGATAATTTGAAATACAAAGAACAATATATTATACAGTTATTGATTTTATTAGGAAAACATATACATAAAAAGAAGTGGGCTCAATGTAAACAAACTTTTGCACATTTTGTAAACGACTTTAAATTATATGTAAACCTTTTGGAACAAACTAAAAACAAAAAAGCGATGAAAATATGTAATGTTTCGAAAGTACTGGACTTTATGTAATTTATTCTTCTTCTTTCATTTCCTGGCAGCTAATGTTAATGTGATATTATGAGTATGTAGCCTACCTCTTGTTCTCATGGCATTGAATAAAATAAAAACATTTTTTTTTTAAATGTTATTAACTAATATGATTAATATCCTTACAAAGTGTGAGACCAATTATGGAAATATATACGATAGAGACAATCCACTGCACCTGTGAGCGTTTCATCCGCTTTCCTCCACGCGCACCGGCCGCTAGCGTCCCGCACGTGATCTCCATGGAAACGTCATCAAGCTCGAGAAGTCTTCCTGTTGCTATAGTTGTGCGTTAGCTGAGCATGGCAGCAAAGGTAAGCGCTATTCTCGCACAGAAACATCTTCGCTTTCTGCAGACGAAGTGAGCGCGGTGTTTGATCGTCAAGCATACATATATGTCCAGAAAACATCATCGCAAATGAACTGATAACCTTCAGTGCACAGTAGCCGGTGTGATAAAGCTAGTTAGCCTGCTAATGTCCTGGGTGTTAGCTTCTCTCAATGACATTGAGACATAAGAGCACTTCAGTGAGCTCTGAGGAAGGATCAAACCCCTTTAGATAGACTGTCCAGTGTCTGCTTGAGTGTTTGAATGGGTGTCATGGGGTTTATAGGATGTTAAACATTCCTAAAGGGAGCTTGGGTTGCTTAGATATAAGATGGTTTAATAACATTAATACCAATTATCATCATTACCAGTGAAATATCATTATTTATTATACATACAATAGCGGTCAAAAGTTTGGAAACATTACTATTTGTAATGTTTTTTGAAAGAAATCTCTTATTTATTTGATCAGAAATACAGAAAAACTAATATTGTGAAATATTATTAAGAATTTAAATAATGGTTTTCTATTTCAATATACTTTAAAGTATAATTTATTCCTGTGATGCAAACTTGAATTTTCAGCATCATTACTCCAGTCTTCAGTGTCACGTGTTCCTTCAGAAATCATTCTAATATGCTGATTTTTACTGAACATAAGTATTAATTTCTTCCAAAAAAAGAAAGAAAAAAATGACTGACCCAAGACTTTTGAACAGTAGTGTATATTGTTACAAAAGATTTCTAATTTAAAGTAGGTTTAAAAAAAAAAAAAAAAAAAAAAAAAAAAAAAACGTAGGTTATTCAAAATATTAAGGTGCACAACTGTTTCCAACATTGATGATAAATCATATTAGAATGATTTCTGAAGGATCATGTGACACTGAAGACTGGAGTATAATGGCTGATGAAAATTCATCTTTGTATCACAGAAATAAATTATATTTTAAAGTATATTAAAATTGAAAACCATTACTTTAAATTGTAATAATATTTCACAATACTACTGTTTATATATATATATATATATATATATTATACAGTATATATATATATATATATATTATACAGTATATATCCTAAAATAATGTTATAATATTAACAGACAGCACTGGGCCTAATGTATAAATATAGATCCATATGTTGTAAATCACAATGTGCTTATGTCTACAGGTATTGATAAAGAAGGCTGATCCAGCAGAGCTCAAGTCCATTTTCTTGAAGGTATGTCACCCTTTTTCTCCCCTGAGAGTCTGGAAATGAAGGGACGGGAACGTAGCCCAACATCTAAGCACTGGTGTCAATGAGATAAACCTCTATCTGATGTAACCATTTAATAAATCTCTCCTTACAGAAAGAAAACCTGAGGATTAATTTAAAAATGCGTCGAGCACTGTATGGAACTCATAGTAAGTTCACATGAATATACGAAGCAGAGTTCCTTAAAAGCACAAGAATAAACTTTGCATGAATAACGTATTTTAAAGGGGTCATGAACTGTATTGTTTTATTGTTTTATAATATTTCCTGGGGTGCACTTATAATGTTAGTGTGGGTTTTAAATAAAACATTGTCATAAATAGAAATAAAAGACATTTTTCCTACCCTGATTTTAGCTCTCTGGTTTGAATGCTCTGTTTGAAGGTGCTCTGCTGTGAGTGGCTAACATCTTTGCATATGAAATAGCTAGTATTACATGTTTTAATCTCTCAAAAACTTTTAGCATGTTTTTACTATTACACCTCTTGGTTAACTAATCGTGAAAAGTGTTGATTATAGCATTATATTTAGATATATGGCATAGGGCTGGGCGATTAAACAATAACGATATGTATCACAATAGATGTAATCGATATCAATAAAAAATGCGTTTGATAAAATGTTCGATAATTTTTTCTTCTTCGTCGGGTGAAACCAGTGGTTGAGAAACAAGTTTGGTTGCATGAACAATGGCGCTCTCTGGTAACCTAGCAACATAGAGAGTGACACGCTAACAGCCAATCATGTAACAGTATCATTTTGGTTGCGCCATATTGTTGTCTTGTGTTGGATTCTTCAGTAACAGAACCGGCGTGGAGTGATAAGTGGAAAATGAGTGCCGCAGCGAGCAAGGAAGTTGTTGATAAAACCTGGAAACCTGTACATTCATTTCTCCTGCTTCTGTTACACTTTTGCGGGAACCAATCACAGACTGGCTTATCCACCTGGCGCGCTATTGGCGGGTTTTCACACGATGACAGATAGAGAAGCGATGGGTCGTTGCCCGTTGATCAGGCCTCTTGATTGGTTGAATGACTATCCAATTGCGTACAGAGTCATTTGAATGGCCCCACTTTATATTAGGTGACCTTAACTACTATGTACTTACATCAAAAAATAAGTACAATGTACTTACTGTGTTCAAATTGTATTGCAAAACCCTTTTGCTGATATTGAGGTGGGATACGGGTAGGGTTAGGGACAGGTGTGGTGGTATGGGTAAGTTTAAGGGTAGGGTTAGGGACAGGTGTGGTGGGATGGGTAAGTTTAAGGGTAGGGTTAGGGACAGGTGTGGTGGTATGGGTAAGTTTAAGGGTAGGGTTAGGGACAGGTGTGGTGGTATGGGTAAGTTTAAGGGTAAAGTTTGGGACAGGTGTGGTGGTATGGGTAAGTTTAAGGGTAGGTTAGGGACAGGTGTGGTGGTATGGGTAAGTTTAAGGGTAGGTTAGGGACAGGTGTGGTGGTATGGGTAAGTTTAAGGGTAGGTTAGGGACAGGTGTGGTGGTATGGGTAAGTTTAAGGGTAGGTTAGGGACAGGTGTGGTGGTATGGGTAAGTTTAAGGGTAGGGTTAGGGACAGGTGTGGTGGTATGGGTAAGTTTAAGGGTAGGTTAGGGACAGGTGTGGTGGTATGGGTAAGTTTAAGGGTAGGTTAGGGACAGGTGTGGTGGTATGGGTAAGTTTAAGGGTAGGTTAGGGACAGGTGTGGTGGTATGGGTAAGTTTAAGGGTAGGGTTAGGGACAGGTGTGGTGGTATGGGTAAGTTTAAGGGTAGGTTAGGGACAGGTGTGGTGGTATGGGTAAGTTTAAGGGTAGGTTAGGGACAGGTGTGGTGGTATGGGTAAGTTTAAGGGTAGGTTAGGGACAGGTGTGGTGGTATGGGTAAGTTTAAGGGTAGGTTAGGGACAGGTGTGGTGGTATGGGTAAGTTTAAGGGTAGGTTAGGGACAGGTGTGGTGGTATGGGTAAGTTTAAGGGTAGGTTAGGGACAGGTGTGGTGGTATGGGTAAGTTTAAGGGTAAAGTTTGGGACAGGTGTGGTGGTATGGGTAAGTTTAAGGGTAGGTTAGGGACAGGTGTGGTGGTATGGGTAAGTTTAAGGGTAGGTTAGGGACAGGTGTGGTGGTATGGGTAAGTTTAAGGGTAGGTTAGGGACAGGTGTGGTGGTATGGGTAAGTTTAAGGGTAGGTTAGGGACAGGTGTGGTGGTATGGGTAAGTTTAAGGGTAGGTTAGGGACAGGTGTGGTGGTATGGGTAAGTTTAAGGGTAGGGTTAGGGACAGGTGTGGTGGTATGGGTAAGTTTAAGGGTAGGGTTAGGGACAGGTGTGGTGGTATGGGTAAGTTTAAGGGTAGGGTTAGGGACAGGTGTGGTGGTATGGGTAAGTTTAAGGGTAGGTTAGGGACAGGTGTGGTGGTATGGGTAAGTTTAAGGGTAGGTTAGGGACAGGTGTGGTGGTATGGGTAAGTTTAAGGGTAGGTTAGGGACAGGTGTGGTGGTATGGGTAAGTTTAAGGGTAGGTTAGGGACAGGTGTGGTGGTATGGGTAAGTTTAAGGGTAGGTTAGGGACAGGTGTGGTGGTATGGGTAAGTTTAAGGGTGGGGTTAGGGACAGGTGTGGTGGTATGGGTAAGTTTAAGGGTGGGGTTAGGGACAGGTGTGGTGGTATGGGTAAGTTTAAGGGTAGGGTTAGGGACAGGTGTGGTGGTATGGGTAAGTTTAAGGGTAGGTTAGGGACAGGTGTGGTGGTATGGGTAAGTTTAAGGGTAGGGTTAGGGACAGGTGTGGTGGTATGGGTAAGTTTAAGGGTAGGTTAGGGACAGGTGTGGTGGTATGGGTAAGTTTAAGGGTAGGGTTAGGGACAGGTGTGGTGGTATGGGTAAGTTTAAGGGTAGGTTAGGGACAGGTGTGGTGGTATGGGTAAGTTTAAGGGTAGGTTAGGGACAGGTGTGGTGGTATGGGTAAGTTTAAGGGTAGGTTAGGGACAGGTGTGGTGGTATGGGTAAGTTTAAGGGTAGGTTAGGGACAGGTGTGGTGGTATGGGTAAGTTTAAGGGTAGGTTAGGGACAGGTGTGGTGGTATGGGTAAGTTTAAGGGTAGGGTTAGGGACAGGTGTGGTGGTATGGGTAAGTTTAAGGGTAGGTTAGGGACAGGTGTGGTGGTATGGGTAAGTTTAAGGGTAGGTTAGGGACAGGTGTGGTGGTATGGGTAAGTTTAAGGGTAGGTTAGGGACAGGTGTGTTGGTATGGGTAAGTTTAAGGGTAGGGTTAGGGACAGGTGTGGTGGTATGGGTAAGTTTAAGGGTAGGTTAGGGACAGGTGTGGTGGTATGGGTAAGTTTAAGGGTAGGTTAGGGACAGGTGTGGTGGTATGGGTAAGTTTAAGGGTAGGTTAGGGACAGGTGTGGTGGTATGGGTAAGTTTAAGGGTAGGTTAGGGACAGGTGTGGTGGTATGGGTAAGTTTAAGGGTAGGTTAGGGACAGGTGTGGTGGTATGGGTAAGTTTAAGGGTAGGTTAGGGACAGGTGTGGTGGTATGGGTAAGTTTAAGGGTAGGTTAGGGACAGGTGTGGTGGTATGGGTAAGTTTAAGGGTGGGGTTAGGGACAGGTGTGGTGGTATGGGTAAGTTTAAGGGTGGGGTTAGGGACAGGTGTGGTGGTATGGGTAAGTTTAAGGGTAGGTTAGGGACAGGTGTGGTGGTATGGGTAAGTTTAAGGGTAGGTTAGGGACAGGTGTGGTGGTATGGGTAAGTTTAAGGGTAGGGTTAGGGACAGGTGTGGTGGTATGGGTAAGTTTAAGGGTAGGTTAGGGACAGGTGTGGTGGTATGGGTAAGTTTAAGGGTAGGGTTAGGGACAGCTGTGGTGGTATGGGTAAGTTTAAGGGTAGGGTTAAGTGTAAGGGAAGTGTCAACTGTGTAATTACAAATGTAACTACAGAAATTAATTACAGATGTAATTACATGCAGGTATTTTTCAAAATGTAAGTACAATGTAAAAACATGTATGTACACAATAAATGCTTTTGTATCAAATGATTAATTAAAATGTTAGTACATAGTAGTTAAGGCCACCTAATATAAAGTGGGTCCATTTGAATTATGCTCGTATATCACGCCTCTTGTGGTCTGATTGGTTGAAGGACTGACCAATTGCGTACCGAGTCATTTGAAATATGCTCGTTTATCACGCCTCTTGTGTCTAGTAGAAAATGTGCAGTAGAAAATACCTTGCAGACTCCCCAGACCAATGTTCAATCTTACATTGAGCTGGGTCTGGTGATAGCCAGACAATCATGTTTGCAAAGCCTGCGCCGAAAATTGCAACTGATTTACCAAAGAATCAACAATGAAATGTACTGAATACAAATAAATAATGCTCAACTGAGACATTCACATTGTTGAAAATAAAGAAGCACATTTCTATCATTAGGATCCTTTAGAAGGTAATGTTATTTTTATTTCAGTAATCCTGTATTTCTCTTCTCTCCTTGTCATCTCATTAACACGCCAGTGGGCGTGGCCAAAGTTGCAGTGATGAAGTAGGCGTTGATCTTCTGCAGAGGCGGTCTTTCACCCATCTAGCATCATGGATAGGCATATTCCACAATGAGACGTTCTCTGGGCTTGGTTACAATAAAAGCTGTTTTTGGACTAACAAGGAAGTTTTCAGTTCTGAAACTTACAGGATATTCTTATAGCATGATGACCTCTTGTGCCAAAAGCTCAAGGAAAATTTTCAGTTCATGACCCCTTTAAGTAACATCCTAAATGAATCTAACAGCAAATGATCAAACAACTAACACATGCTTAATTCATATTCCTTTCAATAATCAGCCTTTTTCTTGCCTTCTGGTTCTAAGAATGGATGATTGTGAAGAATTTTTCTTTGATTATTCTGTCTTGGGTTTGTAATACTAAATATTTATGATTACTATTTTGATCTATGTGATCTTAATTGGCCACACTTCATGGAATACTACATTGTACAAGGCACTGTATTAAGTGACTAATTCAATGACTGGTTTATTGTATAAAATGCATCAATTACATATTTAGTGTTAATCAAATTGCCGGTATTTTGTGAGCAAAGTATTTTTATACACAATATCCGTTCTCTACTGCAGTGGCCTCAGCATTATATATACTGTAACTGCATAATATTAGCCCAGTTTTCTTTCCCTTCACAGTATGCAAGTGTGGAGAAGAATGGAGAGCGCCACATGTCCCCCGAGGACTTTGTGTCCAAGTTCCTCCATGCACAAACGGACGTAATGCTGTCCAAGGAGGCCACCGTTCTACTGGCAGGTGTTCTGGACCAGACCAAAGATGGGTTAGTGTTTATTTCTATTGCCGCTGTTAAAAGTCTGTGTTGCACTTGCACCTTTAGCAGGTTTTAGTTTGAAAACAAATCAAAATATACTACCAAACACCAAACAAAAATGCCCCCTAAATAATAGTAAAAAAAACAAAACAATGACCAACACACAGCGTGAATTTGTGTTATTCATTAATAATTCACGACTTGTGTAAATTACAGTTTATAGTTCATTTGATTCATAAACAAAGCGTTTGCTGTGAAATGGATGTGGATTATGCGGCGGTATCTTGCGCTTTTAATCCTGCATTAGGATGAAGGGTCAGACATCTTAACACACCACACTTTGTTCAGGTGCTGCTCCTTTCAGGCAGCACGGCTCAACCCCTTTTTGCATTAATATGTATGCTTTTAATGATACATAATGATGGCCAATGATACGCAAGCGTAAGTCCAAAAAGATTGTGCGTTACCATGGCAACCAGCCGGGCCGCGTGCATGTGGTCATGCGGCACGCATTATTAGGGCTGCCATAGACCGAGAGAGGTACACACGCACTGTAATTGCCTGTGCCATTCAGCTCTCGTGCTTTGTGCGACTTTGAGGATGGATAAATTGCTGCATCTCAGCTATTAACGGATAACTATTAGGGAATCATGGCTTGAGTCCTCTTTCAGAACATGATTTTTTTTATTTATTTGCAGGGCTTTGAGGAAAAAAATAGGGGGATTGTTTGATTTAATCAAGATTATGGAAATGTAAGCGTGCTTTTCGGTTTATCTTTGGATTTTATTTTATTTTATATCATTCACACAATGCATGTAGGTTACCGAGCTAGTTAAATAAAGATCTGGATATGGATATATATGGATTTCTGAGGTTTGGTCGTAGTGGCGGCTGTGGTCAGGACCTTCATGCCGTCAGGATTGTGGAATGTTGCAAATGAAGAAACGTTCATTTCGAGGCCTTCGTCCCAGAATTGCGATGACAAAATCCTAACTGCACTTCACGTTTTTGTACAAATGAAGCTTGCTCTAATATTGAAATGTATTCAAAATCATAAAGCTTCAAGAGCTAAAAGCTCTGTTTGTGTGGGTGCCGATGTTTTTGCTGAACACAAAGTGTTTTACAACCGAGGTAGGTTTTCATCTGATTGAGATGATTCACAGGTTATCTCTGTTTCATGAGATGGATACAAACAGCATGATGCATTTTCTACCTCCTCCTGAGCTGGAATAAATCAAGTGATATGGTGACATCCATCAGGCACTGAATCACTTCTCCTTTATTCACTCAGCCCGGTTTGAGCGGCATCCTGCCAACGGTTCTGAATCAGTCATTCAACACATGTAGACTTCCCTGCTGATTCAAAGATCTGCCAGACATTCTCTCCTTCTCTGCCTCTATCTTTTCTCCCCTCTCCATTTTTGATGGAAAAACTCCTCAAGTGTGAAACTCTGTAGCCTCTTGGGGGTTAAAACTTTGTAAAGAGCGCATGCTGAGAAAATGGCAGTCCGTGCCCATGTGGTTTCAGGCTGGTCTGAGGTATGCACTCAGGGAAAGCTAAACCAGCCCGCGTCCCTCCGCATCTACGCTTGTCAGTGACAATGACAGGGCCAGAGCTTATTGAAGGTGCTCTCTCTTCACCTGTCATGGATAAAAGCTACAACGCTAAACCACTGAAATAATAAGTCTGTAAATAGTGTTTCTGCTAAGGACAGTGTTTACCAGCACCTTTCGGTTTTAGAAACAACACAATTTAAAGGTGCGTGGCACCCGCTGGGAGATAAAAGGAAACGCTTTGTACAAACGCTTTCCTGTTTTAATTAGCATACAACATTGAAACTTTAATAGCAGCATAATATCACAATTGTTTTATAAAAATATCAGCAAATGTATTGTTTTCTACTAGTGCTCTCAAATCGATTAATCACAATCAATTATTGATGTTGCGATCACCAAAACTCAGAAGAGGAACATACTGTAGAAACTAGTGCAGTCAAATCGATAGTGTTGTAGTACTCAAGAGACTGGTCTTAAAGGATTAGTTCACCTCAAAATGAAAATGTCCTGATAATTTACTCACCCCAATGCCATCCAATATGTCCATGTCTTTCTTTCTTCAGTGGAAAAGAAATTACGTTTTTTGTGGAAAACATTTCAGGATTTTTCTCCACACAATGGACTTCAATTGCAACCAAAATGTTGAACGTCCACATCAATGCAGTTTCACAGGGCTTTGAAGTGCTTCAAATGGTACTGCGTGATCCCAGCTGAGGAATAGGGTCTTATCTAGCGGGGAAAAAAACCCCATTAAGACCATTTTTTGAAGGTCTTGGTCTCGACTGCATTTCTCCTCGGTCTTGTCTTGGTCTCAGACTTAAAGGACTCTGGATTTCAAGACCAGTCAAGAACACGACT
Source organism: Gobio gobio (assembly GCF_949357685.1). Lineage (NCBI taxonomy): Eukaryota > Metazoa > Chordata > Actinopteri > Cypriniformes > Gobionidae > Gobio > Gobio gobio. The sequence continues at coordinate 8,527,084 of NC_137104.1, forward strand.
GCAAGGATATCACTATATTGCCCGTGCATTGTCTGATTTAACATCATTAATGTGATTTGATGTAAAACTTTCCGCTTAAAATATTATCAATGACTTCTTTGTAATGTGATTTCTCTGTTACTGTGCTGCCGGGTTCAAAATCAAAGCAGCATTGTCTCAAAAATGCCCAAAATTAATATAAATGCCCACAAAATTCTGAGATTTAGTTTTTTATATAACATAGAATATAATTGCGCAATATCGCAAGAGCAAGAGAGCTGTTTTCATGAATATAAGCGTGATTGCAAATTATATTATCAAATTTTAAACAGTCTTTGCTAATTCGGCAACGTTTCGTTATTAAATGAATCAGCTGCTTTGAACAAATCGGTTGAATAAATGATTCCGTGACTGTTGATGTTTTAATGTTAAATTAATCTGAACATTATTTATGCAGGTGTAATTGTACCAATTCAGATGCAACTTCTGTGCCATGAATTTTATTGTTAGTGATTTGATTGGTAACAGCGCTATAGTGTCTTACTATTCTAATTGTATTTATTCATTAAATATAAGACATTTCTCAGACAGTAGATATGGATCTTTTAGATGAATTTAAGGAGTGCTGGTCTGGTCTTGACTCGGTATCGCCCTGCCTTGGTCTTGGTCTTGTCTTGGTCTCGGCACACGCTGGTCTTGGTCTCGGTTTAGGTGGTCTTGACTACAACACTACAAATCGATTAATCTAACATAAACTTTTATATATATATATATATAGAAACACACACATTTAAGTAATAAGTAAATAATTTTTACTGACCCCAGACCTTTGAATTGTAGCATTTTCCAAGTTTTTTTATTTGTGTTTAGAAAAACAAAGTTCCACCTGAATTGTTCATAATATTAAATCTTTTCAGTGTCATATATGAGAAACATAAAACGTTTTGCAATCCCCGTTACACTTCTGGTTTTGTGCCATTTTAGTTGATGGTTGGAAAATGTTCTTCGTTGGGCTCATTATTTGGGCTTCGGTATAGTTTGTTTTACATGGCTACGGCATCTTAGTGTGTTTGTGTAGCAGCGTAATTGTTCTCTAGTAGTCAAGGAACTGCTAATCAACCATCATAAGCCTCACGTCTGGCATGGCGCTCGGGAAACTACATGCACAACTCCTTTTTGTGTACGTTGATTGGAGAGTATTTAATGCTGATACACTCCAAAATCAATTAGTGACCATCAAGCTGATCTGAAATGAAAGCGATACCATCTGGTGATTAGAAGTCCCTCTTTGCCTTCCAATGGTTTCCAGTGGCAGAGATGCGTTTGAATGCTGCCTTCACGTATTATCGGAAATGTCCTACTTCCCACTTCTGAAGTCGTGATTATGAGCTTGTTGCATTCAAGGGCATTGTTGTCGGAAAGTACAGGAATCATGGAGGACGCCTATTTCTTGGGAAAATCGTATTAAAGCCAAAATGTTATTTAGCGTCCCATTCATTGACAACCATATAATACATTTCCCATATAAACCATATAAACCATCCCATTCATTGACAACCATATAATACATTCACCATGCTATCTATAGTCAGCTTGCTGACATTTCTGGAATTTCGGTCAAATACAGGCTATTTTTGCTGTGTATAAAACATTCAATACGCTTCAAATGATCATTCATATATATATATATATATATATATATATATATATATATATATATATATATGCACTACTCGACAGCCTGTTCACTAATCTTCAACATGTTTTACACTAAACACTACGTTCGTTGGGAACTATATGTACATTTTTACCTTGATAAAAATGTCATTTTTTTGAGAGAAGGCAGAGTAGGGAATGTCACGACAGGTAGGACTCAAATGTGTAGTAGTATTTAATAAAAGGCGTTGTGTAATATTGAGTGATATTGTATATTGTCTAAAGAAAATAAACAATATCGATGTTTTCTTTCTTTGGCTTTCAGGTTTTACCAATTATAACAAGACTTGAATGACTATGACTGCCATGCATAATGATGCTGATATAATATATTTTAATGAATAAAGAGAAAAAAATAAATATATATTGTATTATATTGTTATTTAATGAAAAAATAAATCAAATAATGTGTTCTCTCTGGCTTCCAGGTTTCAACAAATGAATCAGACCTGAATTGTAATGATTTATGACTGCTGTGTTAACGCTTTTTAATGAATGTGAATCTATGGCTTCCAGATTTCAACAATTAAATTACAAATACATTTTTAGTGATTAGTATCATTGCTATGTAAGCCCAATAAAGCTGTTTTTTAATGAACAGATTCTAATGTAATCTTAACAAGAAACTGTGTAATGTAAACTGTAACTGACTGCCATAAAACTCTGAGCGCTGGCCACTGACGTCACTGCCATTACACAAGTCAAGTTAGCTGTTACGCTTTGCCCAATGGTAAGAGATACAGACCCTCTCAGCTCCCTATAATAAGACAATCTCTGCATGAACGCCTTCTCAAGTCGTATTTACCACTGGGAAGATCAGGGATCATTTTGATACCCGAGTTTCCGAGTTGAGCGGGACATAAACTTTAAACATTAGCGCCGGGGAGAATGATTGCTGCTGTGACTGCTATTCTTTATTAGTTTTTTCCACAACAGCTACATCGTCTTGTCTTGTTGTTAAAGTAGTACATATTTAGGCTGCATATATGAAAAGTCATTTGAAGCGTATGCTTTACACACAGTGAAAATAGCCTGTATTTTTTGTATAGCCTGTTTATATGGTTGTCAATGAACATTTTGGCTTCAACAAGATTTTCAGAATAAATTGGAAAGAATAAACTTGGGACCTGTACCATGATGTAGTTGAACAAACTACAGAATTAGTTTTGAATTGACAAATCCAAAACAATCCAATAAGGCTTTGTTGGTACCATGACACTGATCCTCAACTTTCTCTGTCAACTCAGGCTTTGATCTTGAGTTTGGGTGTTACATCACTTGCGAACAGCCAATCACATGCTGTGAAACAGTGAAACTGCGATTCACTTGCAGAATATTACGAGATTGAAAAATATTAAGAATTTAAACACATTTACACAGCAAGAAGAAAAGAGCGGTCTATGAAAGAGGACAGCTAAAAGAAAAAATCTTGCTATATCAGTGCAAATGAAAGTTGTGAAGTAGTATATATATTTGATATACACTATATTGCCAAAGGTTTTGCGACGCCTGCCTTTACATGCACATTAACTTTAATGACATCCCATTCTTAATCTGTAGGATTTAATATGGAGTTGGCCCACCCTTTGCAGCTATAACAGCTTCAAGGTTTAGGAGTGTGTTTATGGGAATTTTTGACCATTCTTCTAGGAGCGCATTTGTGAGGTCAGGCACTGATGTTGGACGAGAAGGTCTGGCTCACAGTCTCCGCTCTTATTCATCCCAAAGGTGATCTATTGGGTTGAGGTCAGGACTCTGTGCAGGCCAGTCAAGTGCCTTCACACTAAACTCGCTCATCCATGTCTTTATGTACCTTGCTTTGTGCACTGGTGCGCAGTCATGTTGGAACAGGAAGGGCCATCCCCAAACTGTTCCCACAAAGTTGGGAGCTTGAAATTGTCCAAAATGTCTTGGTATGCTGAAGCATTAATAGTTCCTTTCACTGGAACTAAGGGGCCAAGCCCAACCCCTGAAAAACAACCCCACACCATAACCCCCCCTCCACCAAACTTTACACTTGGCACTCAGTTAAGTCCCGTTCTCCTGGCAACCGCCAAACCCAGACTCATCCATTGGATTGCCAGACAGAGAAGCGTGATGGTCACTCCAGAGAACACGTCTCCACTGCTCTAGAGTCCAGTGGCGGCGTTCTTTACCCCACTGCATCCCACGCCTTGCATTGCACTTGGTGATGTAAGGCTTGGATGAGCTGCTCGGCCATGGAAACCAGGGATGGAAATTAACTTTTTCGTCCACCGGCCACTGTGGCTGGTGGATTTCAAAATCTACCAGCCACTCAATGTTTTTACCAGCCACTTTCTTGTTTGTAACCGATTAGTAATTAATACTACAAGCTCTACAATACTTAAGCAGTTTATTTAATCTCAAGTCTCAATGAAATATTGACATTTTCTCTTTCTCTCTTATATACACACACAAACAAACAAACCATGAACTGATATACATTTCTTTAAATGAGTAGGGCAGATTAATGGATGTGGCATTTGGATGATTCGTGGTCTTTTATGGTCATCATTTACTCTCCCTCATGATGTTTCAAACCTGTATGAGTTTCTATGTTCTGCTCAACACAAAAGAAGATATTTTGCAGAAAGTTTGTACCCAGGCTGCTTTGGGGGCACCATTGACTTCCATAGTAATCTCCCTGTGTGTTCAACTTAACAAAGAAATGTATACATGTTTGGAAAAACTTTGAGGGTGAGTAAATAATGACAGAATTTTAATTTATGGGTGAACTGTCCCTTTAAGCAGTCATTCTGAACCAGTGATCACTTTTTGGACAATTCTGAAATTTAAAAATGTTAATTTTTTGTATTAATTTACTTAAATTATGACTGTATTATTATGCAATTATTTGTCCCATTTTTATCTAAATATTATTTTAATAAATGTCAAACTTTATATGGCAGGATTATTTATTATGTATGATTAAAATGGTACATTAATAATAACATTAATTAGGCTATAATCTATTAATTAACCTGTCTAAAATGTATATAATAATTCTGTCTGCCAAGCTCTGATAATGTATGGAATATTATATAAATATATTATCCATTTAAAAAAATAATAGGCCTATACCTTTAGAAGCACGGATGTGTGTGTTACCACTGCTGCTTTAAATAAGTCAATCTGAGCAACTGAAATGCTTCTCTGCAAAGTGTGCAGTTCGCCTGAGGTTAATCACGAGTTACTGGACAGACCCATTTATATCTTTTTTTCTATTCAGCTCTATATCTGGAGATCCTCTTGCATTCAAACGGTGGACGCGCCGCGAGCTCGATATGTTTTTAAAAAAACGTGCAAGTTTACAGCTCATGCTCTCGAGACTCCGCCGCTATGACAACAAAGCCGCTAAAACGCAACCACGCGCAAATTAACTTCTCTACTACTTATTGGGAATTTGATTTGTAACGCCACATTTTTTTTGCCTCCTCTAAAAGTGTCCGCCGTCTAGGTGAAACAGTAGGCTATGCTATTATGCTATTATGTACCCGCCACGGTGGCCGGTAGGTGAAGCGAGTTTACCCGCAACAACACAAAATCACCCGCATTTGGCTGGTGGCGGGTGCTAATTTCCATCCCTGATGGAAACCCATTCCATTATAAGCTCTCTACACACTGTTCTTGAGCTCATCTGAAGGTCTGTAGCTATTGACTCTGCAGAAAGTTGGCGACTTCTGCGCACTGTGTGCCTCAGCATGTGCTGACCCCGCTCTGTGATTTCACGTGGCCTACCACTTCGTGGCTGTTCTTCCTAATTGATTCTACTTTATTATAATACCACTAACAGTTAACCGTGGAATATTGAGTAGTGAGGAAATTTCACGAATGGACTTATTGCACAGGTGGCAACCTATCACAGTAGCACACTTGAGTTCACTGAGCTCCTGAGAGTGACCCATTCTTTCACAAATGTTTGTAGAAGAGTCTGTATGCCTAGTGCTTGATTTTATACACATTTGGCCATGGAAGTGATTGGAACACCTCAATTCAATGATTTGGAGGGGTGTCCCAATACTTTTGGCAATATAGTGTAGGTTGATATAGGCATTTAAGCTCAAATGTAGTCATTAGCTTGATCTATTGATTCTAAATCTTATTTATATTACCTTGACAGTATATTTATTGAAACTAAGTGCTTAATAATAATTGATAAACTAAAATTGTACATGTGTAATGGATTAAGGGTATAATAATTGCATAAATAATATGTAAATCACACAAAATTATTATAATAATAAGATTAAATAAGCATTTCTAAAAGCCAGATGATATTGTCTGAATCATTTGCTATTTGGAGTAGAAACAGGGGGAGTAGAAACACTGCATCAGACATGTCACTTTGCTCACAGCTGATTTCGGTTTGAAATCTCTTACCTGGAACATAACCTGCCCCGGAGCAGGTTAGCCGTGGAGCGTAAGTTACTATGTGGATGAACACTGCTAAATGCTAAACCACTTTCATGGTGCCTAAAACCCAGGGTTGGCGCAAACTAAACTGAAACATACCTGGCTAGCCATCTGAACCGGCTTCATGGGATAGGCCCTTGGTGTCCTCCATGATTCTTGTTCTTTCCAACAACAAAGCACTTGAATGCGTTGAGCTCTTAATCACGACTTCAGAAGTGGGAAGTAGGACATTTCTGATAGCACGTGCTGAGTTTTGGTAGACTTTTCTTTTCGTAAAAGCGTCAGCATCTGTATCATTTCTCCTTGCTTTTTGTTTTTAATCACCGACGCCTGGGCCCAGCGGATCGCCTTTGTAGCTCTCCACCCACTCTGAAACAGCAGGCTCCTGTTCTCCTACTGTCAGCTTAGTTAATAAAACAATTACTCTTGACTCCACAATGTGGCTGATTTGGCATGCTGGAAGCGCACAAATTCTCAGTTCCTTTGAATTTCATCAGTAACAAAATTAATTAGAGTAGCCACGAAAATGTAATCATTGCTCCCTGGAAATTGAAATAAATTAGAGATGCATGCATTGGGACTGCTCGTTAGCAGTGACCTCGAGTAATTGCTGTATCCATTTGTGAAATTCATAATGGAGTTGAGGCAACTTTGAACTGCGCTTAAATAAAGACTAGATTGCATGGTCCCCTGGGTTTCCTATGAATGCTGAAATTGCTTATTTGATGAGGTAGATACGTGTGTGTGTGTGTGTGTGTGTGTGTGTGTGCATGTTTGTGTTTTCTGATGTTCAGCAAATGTCATGCTCTCCATTATGATTCAAACTTTTAGTCATTTGCAGAAGTAGTGCTGTTAGTGTTCCCCTTTGATGATATCAATTTTTTAATCTTTCTGCTGGTTTACTTGATTATTTGCCGAACAATAGCACCCGTTAATCCTCACTGTGTAAAGTGATCGCACGTATAGGAACTAATGAAATAATCGTAAAATCATGCCAAATATATGAAGGCTTCTCGGAAAAACAAAGCATGTAAAGGTCTGTAATTTTTATCATAGGTACACTTCAACTGTGAGAGACTCCAGGAAATTACAGTGTATGATTTTTAAATAATTAGTTTGCATTTTAATGCATGACATAAGTATTTGATCACCTACCAACCAGTAAGAATTCCAGCTCTCACAGACCTGTTAGTTTTTCTTTAAGAAGCCCTCCTGTTCTCCACTCATTACCTGTATTAACTGCACCTGTTTGAACTCGTTACCTGTATAAAAGACACCTGTCCACACACTCAATCAAACAGACTCCAACCTCTCCACAATGGCCAAGACCAGGAGAGCTGTGTAGGGACATCAGGGATCAAATTGTAGATCTGCACAAGGCTGGGATGGGCTACAGGACAATAGGCAAGCAGCTTGGTGAGAAGGCAACAACTGTTGGCGCTATTATTAGAAAATGGAAGAAGTTCAAGATGACGGTCAATCTCCCTCGGTCTGGGGCACCATGCAAGATCTCACCTCGTGGGGCATCAATGATCAAGAGGAAGGTGAGGGATCAGCCCAGAACTACACGGTAGGACCTGGTCAATGACATGAAGAGAGCTGGGACCACAGTCTCAAAGAAAACTATTAGTAACACACTACGCCGTCATGGATTAAAATCCTGCAGCGCACGCAAGGTCCCCCTGCTCAAGCCAGCGCATGTCCAGGCCCGTCTGAAGTTTGCCAATGACCATCTGGATGATCCAGAGGAGGAATGGGAGAAGGTCATGTGGTCTGATGAGACAAAAATAGAGCTTTTTGGTCTAAACTCCATTCACCGTGTTTGGAGGAAGAACAAGGATGAGTACAACCCCAAGAACACCATCCCAACCGTGAAGCATGGAGGTGGAAACATCATTCCTTGGGGATGCTTTTCTTCAAAGGGGACATGACGACTGCACCGTATTGAGTGGAGGATGGATGGGGCCATGTATCGCGAGTTCTTGGCCAACAACCTCCTTCCCTCAGTTAGAGCATTGAAGATGGGTCGTGGCTGGGTCTTCCAGCATGACAACGACCCGAAACACACAGCCAGGGCAACTAAGGAGTGGCTCCATAAGAAGCATCTCAAGGTCCTGGAATGGCCTAGTCAGTCTCCAGAGCTGAACACAATAGAAAATCTTTGGAGGGAGCTGAAAGTCCGTATTGCCCAGCGCCAGCCCTGAAACCTGAAGGATCTGGAGAAGGTCTGTATGGAGGACTGGGCCAAAATCCCTGCTGCAGTGTGTGCAAACCTGGTCAAGAACTACAGGTAACTTATGATCTCTGTAATTGCAAACAAAGGTTTCTGTACCAAATATTAAGTTCTGCTTTTCTGATGTATCACATACTTATGTCATGCAAAAAAATGCTAATTAATTACTTAAAAATCTTACAATGTGATTTTTTGGATTTTTGTTTTAGATTCTGTCTCTCACAGTTGAAGTGTACCTATGATTAAAAATTACAGACTTCTACATGCTTTGTAAGTGGGCAAAACCTGCAAAATCGGCAGTGTATCAAATACTTGTTCTCCCCACTGAATATATACATATATATTTATATATGATTTATTTCAAGCATTTTAAGTATAAACCTGTACATCAAAACACCATGACAATTATTGTGTGTCCTTTTGACTGGTAGTGTATGTGTATACCAGTAATTCCTGATCATTTCCTTACTGTACTCCTGCATGACTTGTTGGTTGGTTCTCTTGTAATCACATTATTTACTGAGTTCCCAACCATCCTGGGGGTCTTATATGAACTGGTCCCATTTTCAGTAAGGTAATGACATTTGACAGTCAAATTGGAAGCACTTCAATCAAGATTGGGATCATTGAATTGCCTGTTATGTCAAATTGTTTTGTCATTCACTTAATCTCTGGGCCTAGAATTGAAGCTGGACTGTGTGTTTAGATGTTTTGTACATCATAATTTTAGGCTGATAATTACAGTTGAACAAATCACTCAAGTGTCAAGTGTTCACAATGAAAATATGTGCTACCTTTTTTTGTTTGGCGACGAGAAGCAGTAATCAGCGAGTGATACCCTCTCATCATTCAATAATGTAATGCCAGGCTGGTGGAGTGAAGTGTCCACAATATGTAGGCTGTAAGTCTGTTTGTCTCCATCAGGTTGATCTCCTTCCAGGAGTTTCTGGCTTTCGAGTCGGTGCTGTGTGCTCCGGATGCTCTCTTCATGGTCGCCTTCCAGCTCTTCGACAAAACTGGAAATGGCATGGCTACTTTTGGTAAGTGTACAATGCTCTTTATAAAGCAGAGTTAAGGCTTGAAATCTGATTGGATGAGCTGCGTTTGAACGTTGATAAAAGTAAAAATGGGCCTAGCTGCTGTGTTGCTTGGCAACGCCAAACTGCCTACGTCAAATTATATTACCTGGCAGAAAAGCTATTTAATCTGTTAATTATTAATAGTATATATAAATGTTTTTTGGACATTGGTGTCCTTTATTAAGGCACTCAAAAGCTTTGTGTTACAGGGAATGTTCCACATTTAAAAGTTTTTAGGCACTTCACTTTCTGTAAGAACACCCGTTTTGTTTTGTTTTGTTTTGCGCATTTAAATGATAAAAGAGATTCACTCTGTTTTACAGTATGTGTACTTACATGTACATTGTTTTTATTTTGTTTCATTCTTTTTTCAATTGTTTTGTTTTGTTCTGTTTTTTGTTTAGTTTTGTTCAGTTTTTTGCTTTGTTTTGTTCAGTTTTGTTTAGTTTAGTTTGTTTTTGTTCTGTTTGGTTTTTGTTCTGTTCTGTTCTGTTTTTGTTTTGTTTTTTGCTTTGTTTTGTTTTGTTTTTCACATTTCAATGATAAAAGAGATTCACTCTATTTTACAGTATGTGTACTTACATGTACATTGTTTTATTTTGTTTCGTTCTTTTTTTCAATTGTTTTGTTTTGTTCAGTTTAGTTTAGAGTAGTTTGTTTTTGTTCTGTTTGGTTTTGTTCTGTTTTGTTTTGTTTTGTGTTTTGCACATTTAAATGATAAAAGAGTTGTACTCTCTATTTTACAGTATGTGTATATTGTTTTGTTCATTTTAGTTAGTTTGTTTTTGTTCTGTTTGGTTTTGTTTTGTTTTGTTTGTTTTGTTTTGTTTTGTTTTGTTTTGTTTTGTTTTGTTTTGTTTTGTTTTGTTTTTGTTTTGTTCAGTTTAGTTTTTTTACGTTTTTTTGTTTTTGTTTTGTTCAGTTTAGTTTTTTTGTTCTTTTTGTTTTGTTCTTTTTGGTTTTGTTTGGTTTTGTTTAATTCAGTTTTTTGTTTTGTTTTGTTTCGTTCAGTTTTTTGTTTAGTTTAGTTTAGTTTAGTTTAGTTTAGTTTAGTTTAGTTTAGTTTAGTTTAGTTTAGTTTAGTTTAGTTTAGTTTGTTTTTGTTTTGTTTTGTGTTTTGTTTTGCACATTTAAATGATAAAAGAGTTGTACTCTCTATTTTACAGTATGTGTATATTGTTTTGTTCATTTTAGTTTAGTTTGTTTTTGTTCTGTTCTGTTCTGTTCTGTTCTGTTCTGTTCTGTTCTGTTCTGTTCTGTTCTGTTCTGTTCTGTTTGTTTTTGTTTTGTTCTGTCTTGCTTTGCTTTGTTTTTGTTTTGTTCAGTTTAGTTTTTTGTTCTTTTTGTTTTGTTCAGTTTAGTTTTTTTGTTCTTTTTGTTTTTGTTTTGTTTCGTTCTGTTTTTTGTTTTGTTTTTCACATTTAAATGATAGAAAGGGCTGAACTTTATTTTACAGTACATGTAGTTACCTAAGAAAATACAAAATGTTTTGTTTTGCACATTTAAATGATAAGAATTGCACTTTATTTTACAATACCTGTACTGACATGTGCATTGTTTTGTTCTTTTTTTGTTTTGTTTTTCACATTTAAATGGTAGAAAGGGCTGAACTTTATTTTACAGTACATGTACTTTCATGTACTTAGTTATTGTAATTACTGTATTAAGAGCACAGTATGTACATGGGGAACTGTAAAATAAAGTTCTACCATAAAAGGGTGTGATGTTTTTAGTTTAAGGTTTTAGGCACTTCACTTTCGGTGAGATTACCCATTTTGTTTTGCACATTTAAATGATAAAAAGTGAGTGACATTTTAGTGTGTTTTTAGTTTAAGATTGTACTTTCATCACAGGAATTTCGATTAGTTTGAAAATGAATTGATGACTGCATAATCAATTAGGTTATCATATATTAGGTTATCTCCAAAGCACCTTAATGTTCAGTCACCGACCTCAAAACAAAGGACTAATGTTAAGTAGTCTAATCTGAAAGCTTGCTTAGACAGACAGATTCCTGTCACTTAGCAAAGTACTACAGGATCAGTAAAGGTACAACTCTTAATCCGGTTTATTCAGCCACTGTCAGAGATCTTTAAAATGCAGATCGATTTCAAACAGACATCAGTATAATCTTCCGCTGTACATTGATTGTGGTTATTTGAATCCAGGCAAGACTAAGAACAAAGGATGTTAATACACCAATAGTATGAGAAGTTGCATTTGCAGTTACATTCATGTTGCAAATGAACTTGGCACAAGAAGAATGCATGTGTGTGTCTCATGCGTTAAATTTCCCTAATTGACTTAATAGTCTAATTTGCCTTTTGTAGGCGAGACCTGTCAGATCAGCTCATTTCAAATGCACTACCCAAAGTGCCTAGGCGGAGAGAAAGAGACTTTCATCAACCTGTGTTAGTCAATAGGAAATAAGATCAGATAATGCATGCACATATGCGTACTTCATATTCATAAGACTCGGTTATGTTTCAGTGCTGTTCAAAGGTTTCTTGTTGCTCATGCCGTCAGTAGTATATGTCTAGGTTGAGCTGTAATGAGAATGCATAGGCAGTATTTGTCTCATACACCTGTTTTTCAACTGCTGCAATCACCTCAAAGTAAATAGCAAATAACTTCTGACTAAGATTATGGTCATGTCAAAATCACTTTATTGTGATGCACTACAGAGGGTAGGAAAATGAAATGCTGCTCTGTGTTAAAGCGAACTGGAGACTCCCGTTTATAACCCTCTTAATGTCATTAAAAGCATTAAAGGTCTCTTGCTGTTACATTAAACAGTCTTTTTTTCACCATTTAATAAACCCTGTCATTGCAAGTCACATTATGAAGGGTTATTTTTTAAGGGTTTGGAAAATTGAGGTTTTAATTAATGAATGACTAGCAATTTTTTCAACTTCAACTTCAATTAGGTGAATTAGAGGTAATAAACTTGCAGGCTGCCATGCAACTCCAAAGTGATATAACGAAAGAAGGACTGAGAAGTGTTGACAGGTTCATAAACACTGATAAAATAAAGGTCTGGAGTAGCTCCACAGTGGAACTCTGTTGTAATACTATAAAAAGCATCTGCTAAACGACTGCGTACTGTATATAATTTGACATAAATGGGAAAAAGCCTGTTGGATTTGTTGCGCTCCATGAGGAATGCTTCTCAGCAAAATGTTCAACTCCATTTTTCTTAGCTTTTATTGTCCTGTTCTTCAATGCAAAGATGTATTTTGTCACTTCTGTTTACAAATTTAGTAAAAAAATTGCTAGTGCTGTCAAATCGATTAATTGCATGTAACATAAATGTTTGTATATACAGTGCATCCGGAAAGTATTCACAGGGCTTCACTTTTTCCACAAATTGTTATGTTACAGCCTTATTCCAAAATGGATTAAATGTTTTATTTTCCTCAAAATTCTACAAACAATACCCCATAATGACAACGTGAAAGAAGTTTGTTTGAAATATTTGGAAATGTATTAAAAATAAAAAAGCCTTTGCCATGACACTCAGAATTGAGCTCAGGTGCATCCTGTTTCCACTGATCATCCTTGAGATGTTTCTACAACTTGATTGGAGTCCACCTGTGGTAAATTCAGTTGATTGCACATGATTTGGAAAGACACACACCTGTCTACATAAGGTCCAATGAATTGTCTGTAGACCTCCGAGACAGGATTGTATTGAGGCACAGATCTGGGGAAGGGTACAGAAAGATTTCTGCAGCATTGAAGGCCTTCATCATCCATAGATGGAAGAAGTTTGGAATCCCCAGGACTCTCTGGCTGCCCAGCCAAACAATCGGGGGAGAAGGGCCGTAGTTAGGGAGGTGACCAAGAACCTGATGGTCACTCTGACAGAGCTCCAGTGTTTCTCTGTGGAAAGAGGAGAACCTTCCAGAAGAACAACCATCTCTGCAGCACTCCACCAGATCAGGCCTATTTGGTAGAGTAGCTAGACGGAAGCCACTCCTCAGTAAAAGGCACATGACAGCCCGCCTGGAGTTTGCCAAAAGGCACCTGAAGTACTCAGACCATGAGAAACAAAATTCTCTGGTCTGATGAAACAAAGATTGAACTCTTTGGCCTGAACGGAAAGCGTCATGTCTGGAGGAAACTAGGCAACGCTCATCACCTGGCTAATGCCATCCCTACAGTGAAGCATGGTGGTGGTGGCAGCATCATGCTGTGGGGATGTTTTTCAGCGGCAGGAACTGGGAGACTAATCAGGATCGAGGGAAAGGTCAATGCAGAAATGTACAGAGACATCCTTGATGAAAACCTGCTTCAGAGCGCTTTGGACCTCAGACTGGAGCAAAAGTTCATCTTCCAACAGGACAATGACCCTAAGCACACAGCCAAGATAACAAAGGAGTGGCTGTGGGACAACTCTGTGAATGTCCTTGAGTGGCCCGGCCAGAGCCCAGACTTGAAGCAGATTGAACATCTCTGGAGATATCTGAAAATGGCTGTGCAAGGACACTCCCCATCCAACCTGATGGAGCTTGAGAGGTCCTGCAAAGAAGAATGGGAGAAACTGCCCATAAATATTTGTGCCAAGCTTGTAGCATCATGCTCAAAAAGACTTGAGGCTGTAATTGCTGCCAAAGGGGCTTCAACAAAGTATTGAGCAAAGGCTGTGAATATTTTTTTTCGTTTTTTTATTTTTAATACGTTTGCAAAGATTTCAAACAAACTTCTTTCTCGTTATCATTATGGGGAATTGTTTGTAGAATTTTGAGGAAAATAATGAATTATATATATATATATATATATTAGGGCTGGGCAAATTAACGCGTTAACGCGGGCGATTAATTTTTTCAGCTTAACGCAATTAAAATATTTAACGCAAATAACGCAGCGTCCGTTTTTATATCCATTTTTGCTTAGCGTTACATGATCATCACGCTCCTATTCATGTAAATGCTTCCAAGCGCGACAAGACACAAGCGAACGCGCTGTATGCCAATGTCCTGTGTGTGTGTGTGTGTGTGTGTGTGTGTGTCAGTGTCCTGTCTGTGTGGATGCGTCTCATGTCAGCTAATCAAGGGACACACACACACACACACACACACACACACACACACACTCGACGCATAGATAGACTCGCGTCAGTTTCCTGCTCACATCGAGTTCTCTTTTGCTCTTGAAAAAAACAATAACACAGAGGATTTTGAGTATTCTAATATTAGGAGTCTGAAAATAAGTTAAATAACGTCTTAAATGAACTTAAAGAGTTGTGAGGAAATGAGATGCGCGGGACAGCGCGTGAGATCCGCGGCTGTTCTTAAAGTGACAGTAGCACTGATGATGCCTGTCATTAATGTTCATCAAAGAACAACGGGAACAGAAAATTGTAGCTTTAATGATGATTCATCTATATTTAATTTATTATTTATGCAGTTAAGAAAGATAACTATTAAATTTCTGTATATCTATAACAGGGAAGGCCATGGGTAAATATAACATTTATTATTTTGGGTTTATGTAAAGATTGTTTTAAGTTCACTTAAATTAAAAGTTGTTTTTTTAAAGCCTAATAAATGTTAAAATTGGGAGCTTTCAGTTATACTGTAATGTAACGTCATTAATGTTTCATAGACACTTTAGTATCAGTGATACTGGCCTTCATTCATAAAAATATGACAATACAACACATATTTAAAATATGCTGTCTTTAAATTGTTTATACATTAATTTGGAGAGTAACTGAAATTATTACAATATCAAAATATTAAAAACGTAAAATATTAAAAACTTGCGATTAATCGCGATTAATTACAGAAAAAAGTGTGATTAATTAGTAAAAATGTTTTAATCGATGCCCAGTACTAATATATATATATGTATGTATATGTATGTATATATATATATATATATATATATATATATATATATATATATATATATATATATATATATATATATATATATATATATATATATATATATATATATATATATATATATATATATATATATATATATATATATATATATATATATATAATATATATATATATATATATATATATAATTCTATATTTATATTAAATGACACATCATTTTTTTGGACCCAAGAAAATCGTAAAAATAAGCAGCTTTCAAATTCAAACAAATCTGAGCAAGATGTACCATTTAAATACTATAATTATATATTTATTTATATTGCATTACACATATTACACATTATATATATATACATACATATACATACATGCATATATATATATATATATATATATATATATATATATATATATATATATATATATATATATATATATATATATATATATATATATATATATATATATATATATATATATATATATATATATATATATATATATATATATATATATATATATATATATATATATATATATATATATGTATATATATATGTATATATGTATATATATATATATATATGTATGTGTATGTATGTATATGTATATATATATATATGTATGTATATGTATATATATGCATTATTTACTAATCATATCATCAGCATGAGTGAACAGTTGAATTGAATAATTAACATGAATATCACAATGTTTTAGTGTTTTCTTAGTATTTTTGATTTAATGAACGCCATAACCTGATGATCATATTTTTAAGTATGATTTGAGATGATCCAAAGAGCAAGAACATCTGACTTTCTGTACAATTTCAATTAATAGTAAAATTCCATTGAATTGAACAATCCTTACATATTTTAATTGAATAATTTATTAAGGATTGTTTCATTATTCAATTAAAATATGTAAGGATTATTCATTTAAATTTGATGGAATTACATTTTTTGTGTACTATTTACTACAAATAGTGCAGAATCTTTATAATAACTTTTTATATTATGTGATACATTACATCATGATTATTTTTACATTTATCACAATGCTTTATAATTGCGTATTTACATGTTTAAATGGAAAAAAAAAACCAATCAGTTTGATACCTTGTGTTTCTAAATAAGCTTTACTTTTGGATGCGTTTTGCTGGTACAATGATAGAAGTCTAACAATGCGTCGTTTTTGTAACTCAATCCTCAACAATGCCATTTCTAACGCCAGGCTTATCTCTGATTTCAGAGGATGTGAAACAGGTTTTCGGTCAGACCACTATTCACCAGCACATCCCCTTTAACTGGAACTCCGAATTTGTTCAGCTTCACTTTGGCGCCGAGAGGAAGAAGCACCTTAACTACGGGGAGTTCACCCAGTTTCTGCTGGTGGGTATGACTGCTGTCTAATTTCTCTCTCTTCTGTCCACCTTTCCCCCACGTTCACATTCACACTATCCCCATCACAGACTTCCCTTCACTGCCGCAGAGCTCAGATCGATGTAATGTCTTGTTTGGTGTATTTTGTGCCTGGTCTCGCCTAGATTGACACACAGATCTGGGCACGGTTTCCCGCAGCACAACGAGGCATATTGACCTAGTTAGTCATTAATGAAACACTGGAGTTATATTCCTACGCCAGCATTTGTTTCTCATTAGGTGACGTAACCTCAGTGCAGTCTAGCGATTCCCCTAAAACAGGTAAAGTTTTTCTCCTACAAGAAGAATAGCAGTATTCCTTTTGTATTTGTGGTGTGCTAGAAATTTTCCAATATAGCGTCTAGACCTGAGAGCGGGCAGAGGGGGTGTGAGGGGTCGGCCGTGCCAAGTTTGCATCTACGCTCGCTATATCTGAATGAGCTTTTTATATTAAACTTAACATGGACCAGATGGGTTTTTTGGGAAACTACGAGAAACACGCTGATATTGTGTTTGTGGCCAAGACGGGATTAATTTTGTTTTTGGAACTTGAAAACGATGAAAAAACACATTTCCTGTTTCATTTATTTCATTTTCTTTGAATTGGCAACTTTTTATGGTCATTTGGAGTGATTCGAAAATCCAGTGTTAGATTTTATCCACTCCAAAATTGATACAGTATCATGCAGCTCTGTGAAAATAACCCAGCAGCTTCACGGATGAGAGAGTGTTTTGTCTCAATGAAACCCACAAATTCTCAAATAATTGTCCTTTCCTTTATAAACGGATGCTTTCCAACACGGACGTTGTGTCACTATGACCACCTGCAAATATGACATGTCGGAAATCTGGCTCTTCCTTCAGGAATGGCATTACGGTCTCAGCCAAAGGTCTAGCATCTTGCAGTTTCTTTAACCTGAACATTGATGATGAGATCTTTAAGACTTCTCAGATATTTTCAAGCAGCCGTTTGGCTGTTTAAATGCGGTTTTAATGCCAGCGCTTGAATTGAAATAATTGACCCAAACAGAGGTGGCTCATCAAATGTTTTTATTTGAATCCAAAGACAATTAAAGGCACAGTAAATGCCACGGCGGTTTCAATATTGGCTTTCGAAGGTTCTGTTCTTCTCCTCCCTAAATAAAAACCATGCTTTTGAAACACTCACAGTTGCAGTAATTTAAGGTTTTAAGAGACTAACTGTAAACTGTAAGGTTCAGAGCCACAATTATTATGCAATTCCACATGCTTGTGGCTGGAGCAGCACAATGCAAGACAGGAAAAATCTGCAGCCAGATATTATTTACCTCTACCTCTGCTCTTGTTTTATTTACAGCGCTACTGGCATTTCCTCCTTGTTTAAAACATTGTTTGTGAAAGGCAAGGCACATGAGCATGCATGTCTTTTTTTTTCTAAATAAACACCTTTTGTTTTTCCAGCGTCTGATTTGCAAATATTCAAATAAGCATATTGATGTGAAAAATAGGTTAATAATAGAGAAATTACCAGTAACATTCTGTAACTGTATTGTTGCTGTATTTTTATGAGGACAGTGACATTTCTGTAATATCAGAAATAGGTTAGCGCGGAGTCTGACATTCAAAGCTTTGACATTTTCTGTAATAGTGTTTTTTGCGCAGGCGTTTCTTCTATACGAAGACACGTCCATATTCGCACGGCAGACCTATATTTCCAGTATTTTGGACCGGCTGCTCAATTATGCGGAGAGAGAGAAAAACAAGTCTCTTTTAAAGCCTGAGATGTGTAAGAAAGTCATTCTCATCTCTTGATGTGAGACTGCAACCGTTCCAGATTGAGAGTTTCCTCTATATCAGATGTCGCAAAGCAAAATAAATTAGTTCAAAATAAAGAAATACATAAAATAAACAAAATGAAGGATCTAATATGTTTTTTTTTTTGTGCTGTCAAACGATTAATTGCATCCAAAAAGTTTGTGTTTGCATAATATGTGTGTACTGTGTATAATTATTACGTGTATATAAATGCACGCGCATGCATGTATATATTTACGATTTTTTAAAAATATTTATGTATAATATTTTATAATATATTAATATATATGCAGTATATACATGCAAATATTTCTACAGCCCTATTTTTATATTAAAAAAATAAAAAATAATGTGTTGATCCCAAAAAGCACCTGTCTTTGTCTTTTTGTTGTAAATAATATTGTAAATAAAATAAATACAATATTCAGTATTTCTGATTTTAAATATATTATAATTAATACACACTATATTTTAGACTAAACATATTGATGCATTTTGATTCAGATCAATGCACATGGTTCATTTAATCTTTATATTTATTAACTTGTATATAACATTTTTATAACATTCATCTGGAGCTGATTTTACCTTTTAAAGAAATGATTTATGTTTGCATTTTTACATAATAAATGCCAGCTGTACAGCGTACATCTCACTTGATTTATGTTATAAAATCACATGCATGTAATATAACTATATCTGGGGTTTTTTTTGTTGGTTTTTTTTTTTTGCAGTACAAATTGATCCAATGTAGCATCCTGTAAACGACCAGCGTGCAGATGCAGACTGACATTCACTGTGTTGCAGGAGATGCAGCTTGAACATGCCCGACAGGCTTTTGCGCAGAGAGACAAGGCCAGGACCGGCGCCGTCACGGCTCTGGACTTCAGGGACATCATGGTGACCATCAGACCCCACATGCTCACACCATTTGTGGAGGAAAGCTTAGTTGCAGTGAGTTTAGTTTGAATTATGTTTTAGCCTTTTCAGCTAGCTTTTTTTTTCTTCTTCACGTAAACCACCGGGAGATATTTGTTTGCAAGGTGTGTGTGTGAGCAGTCTGTTTTATACACACTCCGTGGAGTCTGTCATTTTCTCCACGGTTTGTGCCTCATAAACCTTTGGATTCTGGGAGATGTTTGTAAACACACAATTTCAAGGCCATTAGAAATAAATTAAAGACAATGCGCTCGTCAGACCCAGTCTATACACTCAATCCTCTAATTTAGATGCCTTGCAAAACAAGACAGGAGGTATAAACATTTTATCACATCTACATAAAGGTTTATACTTTTTTTTTGTGGCCAGGTTTATGCAGGGATTTTACAAATGACATCTTGGTTAAGGAAACTTCAGAGCAGGTCTGATTTTTGTGGCTTCAGGTAGACGTCACCATTTCTGCAAAGCACACAGCGCCATCTAGTGAGAGACAATCTGCTCTCGCTTTTCTTTCCCAAACCCTCTTAGGCCTGAAGACAACCATGCAAGCAATCTTTCAGCTAAACTACACTTCAGACAGTCTCTAAAGTCATCAAATGCATTTGAAAAATGTTTAATTTCATATTTTAGCTGGTCACTTCCTAGTTTTCTTTTTCCCCCCTCCGTTTTCTTCTATCACCAGTGTGGGGAAGGTAGCTTTTACACCAAACATTCTGTCAGATGCTATTTAAAGATTTACCTCATGTTAGTTTTCCACTTTATATGTCCCTCTTCTCATAAAACAGCTTAATTAAAAAAAATGGCCCTCAAGCTTGAATCCCTCTGAAATTACCAGTGTGGCTCTCTGCGAAACACATGTATTTATTTAGCGCTCTGTGGGGTGGAAGTGCTAAAGATGTCGCCGCACTGTAGCTTGATTAATGTTTGGCACTCCATAGAATTCTTAGCTATTTATCACCTCTGTCCCTCATAAAAGGATGTCTTCGTGCAAATGTCTGTGTGTGCGTCTGCCAATTTTGCAGGCAGCCGGTGGCAGTACGTCACATCAGGTCAGCTTTTCCTACTTTAATGGCTTCAACTCTTTGCTAAACAACATGGAGCTCATTAGGAAGATCTACACCACCCTGGCAGGCAACCGCAGAGATGTGGAAGTTACTAAAGGTTAGTGTTTTTTTTTTTTTTTAATCCTGTTTTGTTTTGACTTGTCCTTCCTCCCCTGATTAGACTGACTGGCGCTGCGTCCGAATATGCATACTTCCATACTGTATAGTATTTAAAAAACTGGTTACCCCTTATTTTAAGGTGATGTAGTTACATTGTACTTGCTCAAATAAGTACAGAGTACTATAGATTTAGTTTAGTTTAGGGTTAGTTACTTTTAATATGCATAATTTACTATTATTACTATAGTAAGTACATGCAGTAACGTGTAACTATGTCACCTTAAAATAAAGTGTTACCGAAAAATTATATATGAGCCGAGTAGTATGCCCGAAATCATAGTATTCATAAAACAGTAGGCGAAAAGTACCCGGATGACCTACGTCTTCTGGCGTGAGAGGATTTGTGAATGACGGGGGAAGCAACGCAACTGACGCCGAAGGTCACGTGACATGGCAACATGGCGGATGTAGTGCGTCCACATTTCATTCATATTTCACACATACATACTATACTTTTTTAATGGTCGTGAAGTAAGTTTCAAACCAAACCTACTATACAGTATGCGATTTCCTACGCAGCGTGGATATGCCATGAAAAACACAATGTTACCCATAATGCGTTGCTGGAGATATACCTGTTCGCTTGTCATGTATATGTGTGTAATATGTGTAATGCAATATAAATAAATATATAATTTTAGTATTTAAATGGTACATCTTGCTCAGATTTGTTTGAATTTGAAAGCTGCTTATTTTTACGATTTTCTTGTGTCCAAAAAAATGATGTGTCATTTAATATAAATATAGAATTATATATATATATATATATATATATATATATATATATATATATATATATATATATATATATATATATATATATATATATATATATATATATATATATATATATATAAAACATTGAGGTTTTTAAATGTTTTTGAAAGTAGTCTCTTAATCTCATCAAGGCTGCATTTATCTGGTCAAAAACAGTAATACTGTGAAATATTATTTCAATTTAAATGAACTAGCTTCTGTTGTAATATATTATAAAATGTAATTTATTCCTGTGATCAAAGCTGAATTTTCAGCATCATTACTCCAGTCTTTATTGTCACATGGTCCTTCAAAAAATCATTCTGATATGATGATTTGGTGCTAAAGAAGATGTTAAACACAGTTGTGCTGCTTAATATATATTTTTGTGGAAAATGTGGGTTTTTTTTCAGGTCAAAAGAACAGCAATTATTATAAATAGATTTTTTTTTTTCCTAATAATATTTATTAATTTCATAATCTTTTTTTAATTAATTTAATTTCTTTTTTTCTTTTTTTTTTATCTTACTTACCCCAAACTTTTGAATGGCAGTGTATCATGATTTCCAAAAAAAAAAAAAAAAAAAGTTTTCAACATTAAAAATAATAAGAAATGATCTTAGAGTGATTTCAGACAGATCATGTGACACTGAAGACTGAATTAATGATGCTGAAATTTCAGCTTTGATCACAGGAATAAATTACATTTTAAAATATATTACACCAGAAACCAGTTAATTTAAATTGCAATGATATTTCACATTATTACTGTTTTTGCTATATTTTTGATCAAATAAATGCAGCCTTGGTGAAATCAAGAGACTACTTTCAAAAACATGTTTCCAAACTTTTGACCGGTGCTGCATATATTTTATCCGTTTTATCTGTTTGTCATTTAAAAAAAAAGAAAGTATTTATTTTATTTATCAACTTGAACTCATTAAAAGACGATAAATAACTTTGAGAACCTGTCAGTAGCCCACCAAGGAGGGCATTTTTTTAAAACAAAGCCTCCAAAACCTTAAAAAACCTTTGGTCTGTGTCTCCCTGGCCAACTGCTGACCTGTGAAACAGCCCTCATAGTCTGGCTGCAATGGAGCTCTGCGTCTTGGACACACACTCTTGCTGTACACACCCAGCCTGCGATGCTATCAGCCCTGTGGAGACCGGGGCCAGGGGTGGAGAGGCTACATTTACCGCTGCTGTTCCCACAGAGGCTGTAGGCCGCCATCGGGCTCCGCTGGGACCTGTGCGTGCGAATTTCCATGTCTACTTCTCTTGTTGACCCTCAGCTGATTGGTTCCGTATGTTTTGAGCGTTACGCCGAAGCATAGTTTGGTCATTGCAACAGCTATTGCGCGCCACCTGGGGAAAATAGGGAACACATCACCTCGCATGCAGGCCGCAGATAGAAAAACAGCTTGCGAATGTACAAAAACATTACTTTCTGGCCATTCTAAAGCAGAATTTCATCGCTACCGATCACGACTACGTGATTTCAGTTACCTTTCCACCAAGTTTTTGTAGAATCAAATATGATTTTTGGCACGTCCAATGCTTCCGGCGGCATGTTCCTCGCACTTATCGGTAGCTTGTGTTTGTTTTTGGAGGGCGCTGAAGAGACCGATGCCCTGCGTGATCTTTGATTGGAGCGTTCTTCACACTTCACAGCGTGTTTAAGGCCGGGGTAAGCTGAGCTGGCCTTGATTCAATAGGGCTCTGTGTTAGAACACTTGCTGCCTTTTTCAGACTAGTCACTCTATACCAGTGCAGTGGGAATCCCACTGTTAACCGGCCTGTGTTCATTCTGCTCATTACTACTCTACACTTAACCTGCACAACCAACTGATATCCAATACATTACCGGATTCAGTGATTTACTAAATATTTGAATGAATTATAATCACGTAGGGATGTGTGTGTGTATGTCAAGTCAAGGCACCTTTATGCTTTTTACAATGCAGATTTATTGTGTCAATGCAGTCCAATCAGTAATATTGTTGAATATTAAGTGTCCCCAACTAAGCAAGCCAAAGGCGACAGTGGCAAGGAACCCAGACTCCATCAGGTGACCTTATGAGAAACCAAGCTCAGTCGGGTGCCAGTTCTCAGTTCAAACATGGTGCGATTGATTCCAGGCTGCATCGCAAGTCAGATTGTGGATTGGTCATTCATGTGAAAATATGTAAAAATAATAGTTTATTAATAAAACTGCGATCAGTACAATGACCTTGTAAAACTCCATGAACAAAACTTCAATTCAAGTGGCTTTTATTTTAATGAAACGTACTGCAAGGCGAATGTGATCAAAAATTTTCGAAAATGATCATGAAGAGCCCTTGCACACGGCTGTTAGTGAGGGGAGCATGGCCACTTTTGAGGAAGTCATTTTACTGTTTATTATCTGAGTGGCATTTGTTCGTTTTGAGGTAATAATTCATTTGAGGTTTAATTTAGCACTTTTAGCAGACCTTAGGACTATTAGCTGAAAATATGATTAACATATTTATGTTGCAAACAGAGATGGTGCACAAATTGAACTTGTATTGAATTAAAGACACGAACCGGCAATATTTGATGGGAAAGAATCATTTTAACTGCTATAAATGAGAATTTTGCGCCTGCGTTATGTAATGTTCTAATTGACAATAAAGTGACAATGTTACTTGATATAGGGTGTGCATGACAGTGCCGTCCTGCTCTCTTCAGAGTGTTTACTTCAAGTACTCTGCCCTTCTGAGGGAGCAGGACATAGCTATGCTCACTTTCAAACATAATTCACCCACTTCATACGTCCACAAAAAATGACCTTACTACCGTTTGGCTAAAAGTAATTGCAAAAACGACTGAGAAAAGGTTTTGCATCACTTGTTTGCAGATTCCACTTGATTTATTATTGTTGTGTAGTAGTATTTTTTTATATTATATGTGGCCAACACAGTACCATTCAAAAGTTTGGGGTGAATTTATTATTTTTTTTATTTTTTTCAAGAAATCAATTATTCAGCATGGATGCATTATTTAATGAAACATAACAGTAAAGATGGCATTGAATTACATTGTATATAATCAGCATATTAAAATGATTTTCAAAGGATTATGTGACACTGAAGACTGGAGTAATGATGCTGAAAATACAGTTTTGCTGAATAAATTGTATTATATAAAATATAGAAACAAATGATTTTAAGTTGTAATAATATTTCACAATATTACTGTCTTTACTGTGTATTTGATCAAATAAGTGCAGCCTTGGTGGGCATTAGAGACTTGTTTAAAAACATTTAAATGCCCCCAAACCTTTGAACGGGAGTGTAGCTTTTGGAACCACTGTATATCTTTGTGAAACAGATTTATTGCTAATATTTAATTAATACAAATAATACAATAATAAAGTCGCTCTCTTTCTCTGTTTTCCAGAGGAGTTCATCATTGCAGCCCAAAGGTTTGGCCAGGTGACCCCTATGGAAGTGGACATCCTGTTCCAGCTGGCTGACCTGTCTGATCCGAGAGGGTGAGTCACCATGGCGACAGGGGCCTGCTGAATCATCGTCTGAGAGCCTCTCCCCATCAAGAGGAGGGTTCGAGTCTCAGCCATAACATACTTCAGCTCAGCCTCTGTGCTTCAGAGCCCTCTAGCCACTCTCGCCTTCTAAAAACGGCATTGTTTGACTTCTGTAATTATATGTGAAAAGTTTTCTGGTCTCTCTATTCTGAGTCTTGTTCTGGCAATTGCATAGTCGATGATACATGACTCTTCCTATTATTGTACAGCGGGAGGTTTTGAACACGGTCCAGCTTGTTCTAGCTTTTCTGCAGCATGTAGCGAGCACACATGTTTCCACAATACTGTAACTGCTGCAGTTCTTACCAGGACTGTAATGAGCTTGGAAGTATATTTACTAAATATCTGCTCTGAGCCATAGAGCGGTGTAATCATGGTGAGCTAAACCCATCTTTTGAAAACCAAAAATATCACATGAACATATTTGAAGAGTTAGATACCCTGACCTATGAACTGACGTATGGCTCTACTGGGTGGGTCTTAAAGTAGTAAACGCCGGTGATCTGGAATTGCTTGTTGGACATTATTATTTCTTTGCAATGTGATACTGTAATTGCCCGACTCACTTTGAGTTAAGATTGTGAGTTTGTTACTTGTGAGGGCACACTATACCTACCACTCTTCCTCACATCTTGAAGATGTTGTGCTCTGAAAAGGTAGAAAAAAGTTGGAATCTGTTTAGTCAAGTTCAGTCACCTTTATTTATATAGCGCTTTGTACAATACAGATTGTTTCAAAGCAGCTTTACAGTGATAACAGGAAAATGATGCATTTCAAGTCAGTTCAGTGTTGATTCAGTTCTGTTGTAAAGATCATCTATTATTAAATTAGTTCATTTCATCTATAATGATGTCATTGTCCAGCTCAGTTAAATTAGTTCACTTTAAAATGAAAATGTCCTGATAATATACTCACCCCCATCTCTTCCAAGTTGTTCGTGTTTTTCTTTCTTCAGTCAAAAAGAATGTTTTTTGAGGAAAACATTCCAGGATTTTTCTCCACCTCAATAGCAACCAAAATGTTGAAGGTCCAAATCAATGCCGTTTCAAAGGGCTTCAGAGGCTCTGCACGATCCCAGCTGAGGAATAGGGTCTTATCTACCGTAACATTTGTCATTTTCTAAAAAAAAAAAAAAAAAAAAATATATATATATATATATATATATATTAGGGATGTGACAGTGAGGAAATTTTCCCACCGGTTAATTGATGTGTGACAACACCGGTAATACCGGTATCACCGGCAGAGGCTTTTAAATCACTAATTCTATGTAACCGAAAGTAACATGCACACGACCGCTCTGAACTGAAAACGCGCCAGTGCGCACACACCGTGAATGACAGCTCGTCTGTAAATGCGCGCTCTGTGAGGCCATGGGTGCGTCTCAATCAGTTCCCTAGTTCAGTAGTCAGGGCACTGATCAAGCATTGATCAGTCTATGATTGAGATGCACGCCATGAATGAATAACAGTTCGTCCGTAACGCCTTGTTTATACTCGACGCGCCCGCACGAGCGCGAAGGTGCGCGCGG
The DNA here is from genome assembly GCF_949357685.1 of Gobio gobio. Lineage (NCBI taxonomy): Eukaryota > Metazoa > Chordata > Actinopteri > Cypriniformes > Gobionidae > Gobio > Gobio gobio. Next base: position 8,553,609 of record NC_137104.1, read on the forward strand.
CAAAAATAAATGCGCGCAGTCAGCGTAGCGCGGAGGCTCGCACTGCGGAGCCAGGCGAAAGTAAACAATGCGCGCTCTGTGCGGCCGTGCACATTTTACTTTCGGTTTTGAATTAGCGCCAATTCAGCTGCGGGTTGCTTGAATTGTGGGAAAAACAAAACAACAAAACAAATGACAAACTCGCTTTTACGTTTCGCTTTGAAACCAAATCTTCCGCGATCATGTCAGTCAGCTCCTCACTCTTAATGACTCCTGCCGCTGCCGAGACTCACGGTCGGATCCTGCTTTATTAAGCAGATACGTTCAGTTTTTATTTGTATTGTCTGTTCTCTAACTGAACTAAATTATTTTATTACTATAAAAAAATCAAAAAGACGGTGGGTGGTGCCACGGTGGGCAAGTGATGTAACCGGTGTTGAGTCTGGACACCGGTAACACCGGCAACACCGACTATCGTAGCAAGCCTAATATATATACTTATTGCTCATCTTGCGCTTCTCTGCGATGTGCCACGGATTGCACAATCACGTCGGAAAGGTCACGTGGGCGGAAGTTCCACCCCAAGCGAACGTGCAAAGACTAATACAAACGCCCTTTGCAAAAAAACACTCCATCTCATTTACATTTATTCATTTAGCGGCGCTTTTATCCAAAGTGACTTACAACTGAGGAATACAGGAAGCGATCCGTCATGAAGAGGCGAAAAATCACAAAAAGTGCGTGAAATATTACGTTTTGGACATTACCTAGAGTAGCACAAGCTAGACTAGGGAGCTAAAGTATGTTATCTCCAACTTCAAAATCGTCTGACATCATTGTTTAACCTTTTTTTGCTAAAGGATATTTGTATTAGTCTTCGCACGAGCGCATGGGGGCCGTACTTCGGCCTACGTCTAGCATGACCTTTCCGACGTGATTACATAATCCACGGCAAGATGAGCAATTTAGGTAAAAAAGTATATAAATGTGTTTTTTTTGTTTTTTGTTTTTTCAATGGCCGATGGTTTCGCTAGATAAGACCCTATTCCTCAGCTGGGCCTCTGAAGCCCTTCAAAACTGCCATTGAAGTCCATTGTGTGGAGAAAAATCCTGAAATGTTTTTCTCAAAAAACTTAATTTCGTTTCCACTGAAGAAAGAAAGACATGAACATCTTGGATGGCATGGGGGTGAGTCAAATATCGAGAAATTTTCATTTTGAAGAGAACTAATCCTTTAAGTTCTCATACAACAGTTTCAGTACAGTCAGATCAATAATATTGCTGAATATTAAGTTTAGCTGTTTTATTATGTCTGCCTGTGTTTTTGCTGTCTACAGGCGTGTTGGTTTAGTTGACATTGAGATGATTGCACCTCTGGAGGAGGGAGCTCTTCCTTACAACCTTGCTGAGATTCAAAGACAGGTAAGTGTACAGAAATGTAGTCTTGTCTTAAAGAGGAACCATTATGATTTTTTACATTTTCAACTTTCTTTAATGTGTTGCTGTTTGAGCATGAAAAAAAGTTATAAAGTAAAGTCTGCAAAGTTATAAAGTACAAAGTCCCTCCAAAGGGAGTTATTCTCTATATCAGTGTCACTGTTTCTAAACTCCCTGAAAAGAGTTTTCTTCCGGGAACGAACACGGCACAATATTCCTCATTTAAATAATTCCCACCAAAGGCATGCGCTGAATAAAGGGTTGAGTTAGTTAGTAGTGTTTTGACACTCGTGGTTATTGTAAGGGGCAGGACATTTCCCATATATGCTCAAAGCCTTTGACCAACCACAACACACTGGTTCAGTTGACCAATCAGAGCACATTGTGCTTTTCAGAAGGAGAGGCTTCATAGAGACAGGAACTAAACAGGGTTGCAGTTCCCGTACAACAACGTAACTCGCAAATTTGCCATTCAACCGCGTTGGTTGATGATGTCACGCAGGTTGTGGAGGAAATAAATTATTTTAATGAATCTGCTTGAGATAAATGCCAGATTTTTTGCTATAAATTACAGACTTGGTATCTGAGGATTAATTCTTATTTTTCGCAGTTATTTTGCTTTATTTCCAGATTCAATCATTGGCTCGTTCTTACCTAATAGAGCAGTGGTTCTCCCTGGGGGTACGTGAAGGCACTCTAGGGGGTACGTGAGATTTTAAAATATACATCAATTTAAAAAGTAGCGTCCATGCAAAAATCCTTTAAAAATAATTGTAATAAATATTTAAGGAAAATATAAGTGTAAGTTCATAAAAGGAATTTTATGTTCAGCGTAGGGATGCTCATTTCGGTTAGTTTTCCCAACCGATAACCGCCGCTCATTATCGGAATATTAACCGTTAAATGATTCGATTATAATGTTGAATTGGCATTAAATAAAAATACAATTGACGAGTGTCTGTGACCCGTTAAAAAGACACTTTTTTTTTCACGGATTTACACTCACCTAAAGGATTATTAGGAACACCTGTTCAATTTCTCATTAATGCAATTATCTAATCAACCAATCACATGGCAGTTGCTTCAATGCATTTAGGGGTGTGGTCCTGGTCAAGACAATCTCCTGAACTCCAAACTGAATGTCAGAATGGGAAAGAAAGGTGATTTAATCAATTTTGAGCGTGGCGTGGTTGTTGGTGCCAGACGGGCCGGTCTGAGTATTTCACAATCTACTCAGTTACTGGGATTTTCATGCACAACCATTTCTAGGGTTTACAAAGAATGGTGTGAAAAGGGAAAAACATCCAGTATGCGGCAGTCCTGTGGGCAAAAATGCCTTGTTGATGCTAGAGGTCAGAGGAGAATGGGCCGACTGATTCAAGCTGATAGAAGAGCAACTTTGACTGAAATAAGCACTCGTTACAACCGAGGTATGCAGCAAAGCATTTGTGAAGCCACAACACGCACAACCTTGAGGCGGATGGGTTACAACAGCAGAAGACCCCACCGGGTACCACTCATCTCTACTACAAATAGGAAAAAGAGGCTACAATTTGCACGAGCTCACCAAAATTGGACAGTTGAAGACTGGAAAAATGTTGCCTGGTCTGATGAGTCTCGATTTCTGTTGAGACATTCAGATGTTAGAGTCAGAATTTGGCGTAAACAGAATGAGAACATGGATCCATCATGCCTTGTTACCACTGTGCAGGCTGGTGGTGGTGGTGTAATGGTGTGGGGGATGTTGTCTTGGCACACTTTATTCCTTAGTGCCAATTGGGCATCGTTTAAATGCCACGGCCTACCTGAGCATTGTTTCTGACCATGTCCATCCCTTTATGACCACCATGTCCCCATCCTCTGATGGCTACTTCCAGCAGGATAATGCACCATGACATAAAGCTTGAATCATTTCAAATTGGTTTCTTGAACATGACAATGAGTTCACTGTACTAAAATGGCCCCCACAGTCACCAGATCTCAACCCAATAGAGCATCTTTGGGATGTGGTGGAACGGGAGCTTCGTGCCCTGGATGTGCATCCCACAGATCTCCATCAACTGCAAGATGCTATCCTATCAATATGGGCCAACATTTCTAAAAAATGCTTTCAGCACCTTGTTGAATCAATGCCACGTAGAATTAAGGCAGTTCTGAAGGCGAAAGGGGGTCAAACACAGTATTAGTGTGGTGTTCCTAATAATCCTTTAGGTGAGTGTATTCTACCGTGCAATTGCAAACAGCAGCATACAGAACAGACCAACAACAGAACCTGGGTTCACACGTTATCACATTTTTACGCACCTTCAGCGTTTCTGACAACAGAGAAAAACAGAATAAAATATAAATAAAAAGCATAAAATAAATACATTGCATAAAATGCTTTTCTTACTTAGTATTTTTGTCTTGTTTTCAGTCCAAATAACCAAAAAATCTTACATTTAAGAAGCATTTACTAGACAAGCAAAAGTTTTTGTCTTGTTTTGGGGGAAAATAACTCCAAATTAAGGGAGTTTTTGCTTAAAATAAACCAAATAATCTGCCAATGGGGTAAACAAAATAATCTTGTTTTCTGTTTGAATTAAGATTATTTTTCTTACCCCATTGGCAGATTATTTTGCTTATTTTAAGCAAAAACTCCCTTAATTTTGAGTTATTTTCCCCCAAAACAAGACAAAAACTTTTGCTTGTCTAGTAAATACTTCTTAATGTAAGATTTTTTAGATATTTGGACTGAAAACAAGACAAAAATACTAAGTAAGAAAAGCATTTTTTGCAGTGTAGGCCTTTACTAAATATTTTTCAATTTAAATAATTACCAAATTAAGATAAAATACACTGAATCCGTTTGAAGCTTTGAAGAACCGTAATAGTTTTTTTCCATCAGTGTAAAATTTTTTTCCCGTCAAATAAAAATGGCAGGACTACTTCAATCCACACCTTGTATGTTTCTTTTTGTTTTTTTTAAAGTAACATGTCTAAGTTATGTGGGTTAGTGTGGGTTAGAAAACACCCTCTCAAGCCTTTCGTCTGGCTCCGCAGCGCGAGCCTCCGATGACTGCGCGCGCGCCTTGTCCAGCGGTGAGAAGAACATGCGTGACAATGTTTACTTTAATAAACTTGATCAAAACCGCACTACGAAAAGCCTTAAACAAGGCTTCAGATGGCACTGATGCCCCGGGAATACAGAGATAACGCCTCGCTAGAGCGGCCAGCCTCGGGAAGCGCCTTTCATTTGCTTTCCACCAGTCAGGAGCTTGTACTCCTACTGTATTTTAATACCGCATAGCATATTTTGCAAGTAACTTCGTCGTCCTTTCTGTCGAAATGGTCCCACACAGTAGGCCTACTTCTTTTCCATTGCTTCATTTTGCGAAATATGTCTGTGTAGGCACGTGTGGTAGCACGTGTCGATGAGCCCCATGAGTTAACAAATACAATATTTTTCTTTAACCATGCAGCAGCAAAAAAAAAAAAAAAAAAACGTAAAAACTTTTTTTGTTATTTCCAAATAGTTCAAGAGAGACCACTACAAATGAGCAGTGTTTTGCACATTTATGGATTTTTAAATGGCTAATATTATAGTTTTAAATGGTTATATGGTCACTTTTTTCACTACATTAGTTTGAATCACTTCATTTTAGTGATGAGAAATATTTGCAATACATTTAGTTATGGATTATTATCATTTAAAATGTTCAAAATAGTTCTTCAAATGTTTGAATTTTGTATGCGTTAATCTGTTCCAAAGATTAATAAATCAGACTCTGATGGCACAGTGCTCCGTTTTAAGTCTTTTTTTTTTTTCAACCAAAAATGCTTTGCACTAGTTAGGGGGTACTTGGCTGAAAAAATATTTCACAGGGGGAACACCCACTGTACTAGAGCATGTACACACACATGCACTATTCAAAAACGATGCTTTAAATATCTTCATAAACTAAAATATGTAAATTATATGTGTATATATTCCAAATAAAAGACATGGATTGTACTGAATGTCAGCTTGCTTATTTTGCTCGAGATAAGGATTTATTAAGTCCACATGTCATGCAAACAAGAAACTCTGCTTCTAACCACAGGTCGAGAGCTGTCGTTCAGACCACACAACTTTGTGACGCTGTTTGCGAATGTTCGCTGGAACTATGGTTTCGGGAAACATAGTTGAACTATGCAGATAATGACAATACTTGCAAGCATAGTTGGCTAACAATGTGTTTTCTGAACATTCAAGCATGAAAACCTATTCTAGGAAATGTCTCTTTTTATCAATTTAATGGGACCTTGCTGAATTTTACTGATTGTAAACTTTTAAGCAGTATATGAATAAATAATGCCAAAAAGTAAGGCATATTCTTCATGCATTTACACTTGCACTCTGAGAATGAGATTGATGACAGCATTTCCGATAAGTAAATGTAGTGGCGTTTACTGTGCATTCTTGGAATGTTTGTGCACTTGAGCGATTTTGACAGTGACTCTCTGGTTAGCAGACTTGCAACTAAAATAGGGAGTGGATTGTTACATTTTTTTTATTCCATCATTGTAGAAATGTGATTCATACCCATCGATATCCTATCAAAACACTTTGACAAGTTATAGTTATCTAAATGTGAAATTTATGTTCATGTTGATGTTATTGGCTCACAAATATATATTTTTTACGTGATTGCTTTTATGGTTTATAAATACATCGTTTGAGAACTTGTGTTTTATAAATTCATGCTTCTGATAAACGCATAATTTCCAGCCCCTCTGGAATTTTTCATCCACTACTGCTGAGCCCGAGCCGTCACTTTGACCAGAGCAGTGAAAGAAGAGAATATCTGAGTCTGTCATCGGCACACAGATCACGCATATAAAAAGCTGTAAATGAAACGCAAGCCCAGCAGTCGAGGGAACTTATCAACGTCTGATGGCGAGATGAGGGGAAATGAAAACAGACAGAAAGGCTTGAATACTCTACAGGGAAAAGAAAGAGAGTGTGTCTGTGCCTAGATATTCCCTCTTTATTTTATCAGAAGTTCTGCCTCCAAACACATTGAGGGCTGAGTTATTCCTTCGCGCAGGGCCGTACGAAGCGGGGGCCCGGGACAGAGACGCCAGTCCCACCACAATGAGCCGCTTTGGGCTGTGGTCTGGCCTTATGGGCTGCTGGCCAGCTCTCCCTCACCACCTCCCCCCCCATACACAGTTTATCCCACACCCTTAACCCCTCAGTGAGCCTGAGAGGGAGGGGGGGGGGACACAATGGCGGTCCGGGCAGTTACCTTGAGGTTCCTGACAGGTGGTCTCGGGTAGGCAGGGCGACTGTATCTCCGGCTGGGAATGCAGCATGGGACGCTTGGATGGTTCTGGCTGGCCTTCTCTCTAACTGTGGGGCTGCGGCCGTGGCTGGACCTGCTTGACTGTGATCTCTGCTCGTCTCGACTAACACTATGCTAAAAAATTGCATTTCTCATTAACAAGAGAGGGTGGATCAAACTAAATGAAGCAATTTAGTATGTTGTAAAATCCTAACAGTTATTAATTAAACTAATAGGAAGCTGAATGAAATTCGAAAGTTTAGCTACCTGTTCGTTCTTCTATTTTCCTCATTCATTTTAGAATATTAGTCAATTCATCAAACCGATAAAATAACACAAATGGAAGTAATAATTACATTTTCAGTAGCCATTACTCCAGTTTTTAATCTACGTACATGATACATTCTAATTATTGTATGTTTTTTTGGTGCTCAAGAAACATTTATTTTTATTATATTATATTAATTATATTAATCATATTATATTAATTATATTATATTATATTATATTATATTATATTATATTATATTATATTATATTATATTATATTATATTATATTATATTATATTATATTATATTAATTATATTATATTATATTATATTATATTATATTATATTATATTATATTATATTAATTATATTATAATATTATATTAATTATATTATATTATAATATAATATAATATAATATTATATTATATTATATTATATTATATTATATTATATTATATTATATTATATTATATTATATTATATTATATTATATTATATTATATTATATTATAATATATTATATTATATTTAGGGCTGTCAAAAGATTAATCACGATTAATCGCATCCAAAATAAAAGTTTGTGTTTACATAATATATGTGTGTGTACTCTGTTAATTATTATTTATATATAAATACACACACATGTATATATTTAAGAAATATTTGCATGTATATACTTTATCATACATTTATATAATCTATAATATATATAAATATAAATGTTTTATATATAAAAATATTTTTTTCTTAAATATATACATGCTTATGTGTGTATTTATATATAAATAATAATTACATTTCTTTTTTCATTATCAATGTTGGAAACAGTTTTTACTAAAAAAATATTATACATTATTATATTATATGAATTATATTGTTATTTTATATTATATTATATTATATTAGAATTTGTTGAAAAGCATAATGGTGGGACTTCTGATTCTCTCGTCTTGTTTTTGCTGTCCGCAGCAGTCTGGTGGGGACGCGTCTCGCTCGGTTCTGGTTCAGGTCGCTGAGTCGGCGTACAGGTTCGGCCTGGGCTCCGTGGCTGGAGGTGAGTCATTCACGGATCATTGTGCACCACCCCTTTACCTGAGCCTGCAGCAGCAGCCCCTCCTCCACACGAGAAATAGCTGGACTGGACAAAAAGAAAAACAAAGCCTGCCCTATTGCCTTCTTAGGGGGCTATTTCTCCCGTTTAATGAGGTTATGCACCATGGGAACCTCTCGGGTGGATTCTTTTGTACCTGTGAGTGATCTGAGGTGTGTGTGTGTGTGTCGGTCTGTGTGTACGTAAGGAGGTGGTGCTTGGGCCTGTGTTTGGCTCCAGACTGGCTCTCTCGGAGGAGACAAGGTAATAAGGAGGTAGTGCAGGGCGACTCACTCTTTAATTAAGCCTGTCGGTGCTGTATTCCCTTTGTGTCCACCCCAAAGTTGTCAGATAAGAATTGACTGATGTGTTCTGCAAATATATCCTTAACTTTCTTCCCATCCGGTCTTTTTTGTTGTTGTTTGATGTGTCCTTAGTCAGCCCCGTCAAGTGTGCATCTCTTTTAACAGTCTTGCTTTTCCATATCGTTTGTGGTTTTAAACACATTTCCTCTCATGACAGCCGTGGGGGCCACCGCCGTGTACCCCATCGACCTGGTGAAGACCCGCATGCAGAACCAGCGCTCTTCAGGTTCCTTCGTCGATGAGCTGATGTACAAGAACAGCATTGACTGTTTCAAGAAGGTTGTGCGCTACGAGGGCTTCTTCGGTCTCTACAGAGGTCAGTGGCTCCGCACGGCCAACAAAAAGCGTTTTCATGAAAGCCAGGGGCAGGTCATCTTCCCTCTGACCTTACCTGCTTTGAAGAGATTAAGTCTACCTTTGCTGCTTGAGGGGACAATGTGCAGAGCATGAAAGGGCACATACCAGCACAGGAACTTAACAATGAAGAACATGAATGCTCTACGCAGTCAATGGCGCTCAGATAATAAGTATCTGCTCTGCTTTTAGAGCTGGAACATGAGTTTTTAAAGCATTCTGTGCGGTCTCAGATTCAAATTGTGATTGCAAGGTGCAATTGCCATGTGACCTCCATTGAGAGCGCTAACTACTGGTATTTGTCAATCATAAAGATGACAAAAGAGAGGCTGGGATCTTCATCACCCGTGCAGAATTATAACGGGGATGGTATGAACATTCAGTGCTCGTTTTAGCTGAGCTTATCAGTGCTTTATGACACAGAGCACTATATTTGAAGTGAGCACAAAGTGCTTTTGTTTTACATATAAATACAGTAGTTTAGTTTTTAACAAGGAAGTGGGCAGACCAGGCTTTTAGCAAATGCATTAAAATACCTTAAAGACGCAAAGTTTAGAGCATCATTCCCATTCTAGCTTGGTGTGAAACTTTGGATGCAACTTCAAAAAAAGAAAGGAAAAAAGTTTGATTAATTAAGGTATTTTATTATTTCTGTTTTCTTTATTAGCATGTCTGCTTGCAACATCCTGGCCCACACAAAGAAATGAGCAGCATGCAAGAACAATAACTGTTTACAGGATTTTCAATGGATGATCAAGTTTGAAAAATATTTTTTTATTCTAATTCTCTGCTTGTGTACAAACACAAGTAGGCCGCGCGCGCAGGAAATGTTTGTATTCATCTAGCTGTGTGGCCTATTTGGACGCGTACAGTATGCCCACATTACTGAGTTTGTTTGTTACTGCCGGGGGTGGGTCATCGCTTTTAAATCAGATTATTTAGTTTATTTTTGCCTAAGCCAGAAATCTGTGTTGTAATTGAGGGCTGTGTAAACTTTGGTTAAGGCTGTTTTTTAAAGGGAAAAAGAGTTTGTAGTACTGTTACGTTTCCAATATTTAAGCACTCCACATCAATAGTGTTCATTAGTGTGGGGATGATAGGGAATTGAAGGCAGCGCTGCAGCTTTTATATTGAGGAAAGTCGTGCTTCCCTCACCCCTGTCTTTTTTAATCAACTTGTTTTCTAATTATAGGCCTCGTACCGCAGCTTCTGGGCGTGGCTCCCGAGAAAGCCATAAAGCTTACAGTAAGTGCTCTGCCTTCACCACATCAGCATGGCCTCTTAAAACCAAAGCCCTTAACTCCTCAGAAATACACCCCTCTGCTTTTCTCGCCCGCCCGCTGCCTGATTTCAGTGCCTCGCCTTAGCCCCTCGAAAAAGAAGGGAATCTGTTTTCTGTTTGATCCCCTGTCAAAGCGGTATACATTCTTGCATTCTTGAGTTGGCCATCAGCAGGCTCACTTATACTTTTTATCTTTGCAACTCACAGTGCGATTATATATTTTACACTTGTGACATTGTCACAATTGCAGCTTTACATCTCAGTTTGTGTCTCAAAATTGCAATTTTTTATCTCACATTTGACTTTATATCTCAGCTGTCTGCTGCCATTTTATATCTCAGAATTGTGACTTTAAATCTCAAAATTGCAATTTTGGATCTCACATTTGATTTTATATATCAACTGTCATCTGGCATTTTATATTTAGAATTGTGAGCTGGGTTTTCTGTTCTAGTTGAAGATGGTGTTGTTTGAATGGCACCAAATTAAATAACTAATCCGTTTTTACAACAGAAATGAATCAATTAAAAACTTTTCTTCTAAAACAAAATGTATTTCCTATTATCACTGTAAAGCTGCTTTGGAGCAATCTGTGTTGTAAAAAGCGATATATAAATAAAGGTGACTTGAATTGACTTGACTTGATATTTCAAAATTGCAACTTTTAATCTCACATTTGACTTTATATCTCGACTGTCAGCTGCCATTTTATATCAGAATTGTGACTGGATATCTCATAATTGCCATTTTTATTCTCACGTTTGATTTTACATATCAGCTGTCATCTGGCACTTTATATCTCAGAATTGTGATTTTATATAAAAATATAAACTTTAAATCCCACATTTGAATTTATATCTCAGCTCTCAGCTCTCAGCTGCTACTTTATATTTTAGAACTGACTTTATATCTCAAAATTGTGATTTTATATAAAAATTTTGACTTGATATCTAAAAATTGCAACTTTTAATGTCACATTTGACTTTATATCACTCAGCTGTCAGCTGCTACTTTATATATCAAAATTGTGACCGGATAGCTCAAAATTGCAAATTTTAATCACACATATATGACTATATATAAGCTGCCACTTTATATCTCAGAATTGTGACTTTATATCTCACATTTGACTTTATATCTCTCAGCTGTTATATCTGCTGCTTTTGCTACTTTATATCTCAAAATTGCAACTTTATATTAAAATGTTGACTTGATATCTAAAAATTGCAATTTTTAATCTCACATTTGACTTTATATCTCGGCTGTCAGCTGCCATTTTATATCAGAATTGTAACTGGATATCTCATAGTTGCCATTTTTAATCTCACGTTTGATTTTATATATCAACCATCTGGCACTTTATATCTCAGAATTGTGATTTTATATAGAAATATAAACTTTAAATCCCACATTTGAATTTATATCTCAGCTCTCAGCTGCTACTTTATATTTTAGAACTGTGACTTTATATCTCAAAATTTTGATTTTTATATAAAAATGTTGACTTGATATCTCAAAATTGCAATTTAGATTTTTAATTTCACATTTGATTTTATATCTCAGCTGTCAGCTGCCACTTTATATCTCAGAATTGTGACTTTAAATCTTAAAATTGTGACTTTGTATCTCACATTTGACTTTATATCTCTCAGCTGTTATATCTGCTGCTTTTGCTACTTTATATCTCAAAATTGCAACTTTATATCAAAATTGTGACCGGATAGCTCAAAATTGCAAATTTTAATCTCACATATATGACTGTATATAAGATGCCACTTTATATCTCAGAATTGTGACTTTAAATCTTAAAATTATGACTTTATATCTCACATTTGATTTTATATCTCTCAGCTGTTATATCTGCTTCTTTTGCTACTTTCTATCTCAAAATTGCAACTTTATATTAAAATTTTGACTTGATATCTAAAAAAATTCAATTTTTAATCTCACATTTGATTTTATATCACTCAGCTGTCAGCTGCTACTTTTTTTAACAAAATTGTGACTTGATTTCTCAAAATTGCAACTTTTAATCTCACATTTGACTTTATATCTCAGCTGGCAGCTGCCATTTTAAATCTCAGAATTGTGACTTTAAATCTCAAAATTGCAATTTATATCAATTTTCACTGGATACCTCAAAATTGCAATTTTTTATCTCACATTTGACCTTATATCTCAGCTGTCAGCTGCTACTTTATATCTCAGAATTGTGACTTTAAATCTTAAAATTGTGACTTTATATCTCACATTTGACTTTATAAGCCTTAACCAGGCACTAGTGTAGACTCCTATGCACCTTATTCCTACGCCCCATGATGCTTTGCATGAATTATGGTTATAACTTCCGTTAAGCTGTAAACAATCAGTGAAAGGCTCACTCTATGAACGCAGTAATACCTTTATATTGGGTACAATGTACCAAAAAGTGACATTTATTCTACTGTTCATTAACTTCAGCATTGCGTGATACTATTTCAAAGTGAGTTCCTTCATTTTGACATATAATAAATTGTATTTATCTGTGAAAACAAACCTGGAAAGAGACGATATGAGGAGAAAACGAGAGATTTTTTTTTCCAGTGAATTATTTTTAATTAAATTGGGAGAACAGACCATAAATGTGCCGTATATGTTGTCCTTTCGTATACTGTTACAGCCGAATACAAAAGGAAAAAAGCAAATAATCACAAGGAAAAGAATACAGTGACTGAAAAGAGCTCTTGCCATATATATTCTTGTTATAACATGTCACGTTAAAATACCAAGTGTTACATTATTCTCATGTCTGAAAATAAAATATGACGGAAAATTGACAGCTCATTCAGTCAAACTGACGGATAAGCTTTATTGGTTGCGCAACCTTACGGTTTGAAACTATTAGTTTCAGTCTTTTTGAGTGGAAGTTCTCCAACCCAGAAGTGCCACCCATAATTCAAAACGCAGTGGGCTCGTCAGGAATGAAGTGGATAGTCGTGCCCATTTAACTTAAGTCAGTTTTTTTGTATAACTCCTTTAGTGAATGATGTGCTAAAACAATCCTGAAACAGCTTACAAGAGGGGTGGCAGGCACTGAGTCTGTGTAGGTGCAGACCTTTTCCTCAAAGAAACTATAGCTGATGCTGCATTGTTTTGTTTTTTTTCCACAGGTGAACGACTTTGTGAGAGGAAAGACTAAGCAAAAAGACGGCAGCATTCCTCTACCTGCTGAAATCTTGGCTGGCGGATGTGTGAGTTGCTCTTTGCTTTTATACGCAAACATATAATCCATACATCACGCAGTTACAGTACACTGACAAAAAGGAGTTTAGTTTTGAATGTCAGTGGACTTTGAGGTCTAAGCCTTGGCCTGAGGGAACACTTCTCTCCTTTTGTGAGGTGATTGAAAAGACACTTCAGCCCCATCAGTGTTTAAAAACATGTATAAAACACTTCTCCCCTGTCACCTCACCTCTAAATCATAGTCTGCCGCCCCACGGCTGCCGGTTGTTCTCGACATGCCCCTCACGAGCACAAGGGGGATCACTTACCCTTTTCATTAGAAGCGACTGACGTTATTAATACATCGTTTCCATGAGCTTCAAATCATTCTTGTCAGATCTGTGTGAAAGCGAATTCCATCAGTTCAGGTTTCAGAGAGTAGTAGCCTTCCTGTTTGTGTCATACCTGAGGCCTGTCAAAACCAGACCCTGCTTCTTCACGTCTCCCCCTGACCCGGGACACAGAAAGAGCCTCTTTCACATGACAGTGATCGCTAAAACATTTCTTACACGCGTGGGTTTCCTTTTAAAAATGACTCTTAGATGATTGCGAGTCTCGATTATACCGACATGAGTGCATTTAGCCCATGTGATCTCTGCTCTGAGATTTGAAAAGAGATGGCCACGGAAACATCGGGTTGGTTGCAGATGAAGTCAGCTCAGAAAGGCAGCTTGTGCCACGGAGATGTGTTTTTCCTCTTCTGATTTCTCTGACAGCTCCTTTCATCCCGCACCGAATCCCCAGCGCTCGGCCTGGCAGGAACCCGCTCCCTTTCTCACGCCTGTACACGCGCCGCTCGCTCAAAGCCGTGTTTATTGACACTGCAGCCGCGGCAAATCAAATCTATTTATTTGGTTTGAGAGGGAAAAGACTAGACTGCTGATTTGTGCACCATGAATGTTCCTGTCTGAAGGAGGAGAGTAAAAATCACAGAAAGCGAAAGAGATGGTGGTGGTTATGGAACTGCTGTGATTAAAATGTAGTGTTTTTTTACATTTTAAGCTCCTCTCTTCTCACATTGCAGCCTCTGAATTAGGCCCTTGACAGTTGCCAAGAGTTGATCATTTGGTAAGAACGGCATGCTTCGCTGGCCGAGCAGTTGGCTGGATTCTTATCTGGTTGTTGCTGGCCTTCATTTGAGGGCTGGATTACTCAAAATACTCGCTTAGCCAACGTAAAGTGCCGTAGAGAGCAGGGAAAAACCGTGGCACGCATACAGTGACGCTTTGTTCATTTGCAGTGCGAGCTGTGTAATTTAGCTTGTCCGGTATTTCTCAGCATTTGTAACGGTTTGCCAGTCGGTTGCGAAACATTTTTGTTAATCGCAGCGCTTCCATTTCTACGCAAAAACGCTTGTGTAATCCCTGTTTAAGTGCGAGGAATGTGAGCGAGTATTAATGAAGGGAGGCTAATGTTTGTGTCTGGCGCTGAGCTATTGTTTTTAGAAGGCTGTAGTGTTTTGTGTGTGTGGTGCTGACGCGCTTGGTGTGCGTAAGTATTTGTCTTCAGTTGCGCTCTTCTCGGTACCTCAAACACGCACGCACGCACGCTCTCAGTGCCTCTGGGGATTACCTTGCCTTGTAATTACCACCGAATTATCGAGCCGACGCTGGCTCACTCTCCACTCAAATCGCATTTCTTGCCGTCACGTTGCAGCACGTGCTTCCCGCTCTTTAAACTGCCTCTCCTCCAGAGGTGATTGATCTTTTGTCTCCCTCTAACCGATGTTCTTGTTTTCTTGTTGCTTGTTCTCTTTGTGTAACTTTTTAAATATCCAATTAGTACCCAATTAATGTGGCTAATAACCTGGCCCTCTCCTTAGTGCATTATTCCTTTCCAAAACAAGTTTTGCTCTCAGCCCTGATGCCATAATTAACCATAAAAGATTACTTTCCACATAAATGAGTGGCATTTTCCATGAATAGGGTACAAAATAGGATTTGAAACTCGTAACGGTGTTTCTTTTTCAGTGAAAGGAAGTGCTTAACCTTCAGAAAATGTTGATTGTGACTGTGTAATTAAGCAATAAACGTAATTAAACAAAATTTTAAGTTGCAACTTTTGCTTTTGAGAGATTTTATATTTCCCCCAAAAAAACAAAAAAAAATGGTTTGATCTTTCTTACTTGCATAATTTGCATAACAGGGTTTACAAGTGAGCTTTATGCGTTTAACGTTACCGCTGTGTAAAAATTGAGAATATGAGATGTGATTTATTATCGTTTAAATTTGCTTGTTATGCTCTAGAAAGGATCCAAATAATGTTACAAATGTTGGGTGTCACAAATTAAAGTTTTTTTTTTTAGGGCTGTCAAACGGAATAATCCCGACTTTAATAGCATCTAACATAAAAGATTCAAATGAAAATATTGAAAATACAAAAAAAGCTGTAATATTGTGAAATATTATTAAAATGTAAAATAACTCTTTTCTATTTGAATATATTGTAAAATGTAATTTATTCCTGTGATGCAAAGCTGTATTTTCAGCATCATTACGCCAGTCTTCAGTGTCACATGATCCTTCAGAAATCATTCTAATATGATGATTTGCTGCTCAAGAAACATTTATGATTATTATCAATGTTGTAAGCAGTTCTTTTTAGGATTCTTTGATGACTAGAAAGTTCAAAAGAACAGTATTTATCTGAAATAGAAAGCTTTTGTAACATTGTACTACCGTTCAAAAGTTTTGGGTCTGTAAGAATTTGTTTTTTTTTTTGGAGAAAGAACTTTAAAGAAATTAATACATTTATTCAGCAAGGATGCATTAAATCAAGATCAAGTGACAGTTAAGAGTTTTTTAACAGTTTATAGACATTTAATGTTGCAAAAGCTTTATATTTCAGATAAATGCTGTTCTTTTAAACCTTCTATTCATTAAATAATCCTGAAAAAATTTGTACACAACTGTTTTCAACATTAATAATAATAAAAAAATGTTTTTTAAGAAGCAAATCATCATATTAGAAGGATTTCTGAAGGATCATGTGTATATATTTAAATAGAAAAAAATTTAAATTGTAAAAATATTTCACAATAATACTGTTTTTGCTACTGTTTTGCAATAATCAGTATTATTGTGTATATATATATATCTGCTTGTGTATATACTGTATATACCCCCCCCCACACACACACACATATCTACACACACACACACACACACGCATATATATATATTATGTATGTATGTGTATATATGTGTGTGTATGTAAATGTCACACACATGCACACACATAATATATATATATATATATATATATATATATATATATATATATATATATATATATATATATATATATATATATATATATATATATATATATATATATATATATATATATATATATATATATATATATATATATATATATATATATATATATATATACACATATATTATGTAAACAAATATATATATATACACATATATTATGTAAACAAAATATTTTTTAGATGTGATTCATCACAATTATTTGATTAGACAGCACATATGTATATATGTGTGTGTTTTTAATAGGTAATTTTTTTAAATTATTTATAATTACCATGAATTTAATATCTTTTCTGTCAATTGAGAAAATGTATTTGATTTTAATTGTTAGATACTAGAGAGAAGGTCAAGACCTCTGAGGTGGGACAAGACAAAGCAAGTCACTATTTT
Source organism: Gobio gobio (assembly GCF_949357685.1). Lineage (NCBI taxonomy): Eukaryota > Metazoa > Chordata > Actinopteri > Cypriniformes > Gobionidae > Gobio > Gobio gobio. The sequence continues at coordinate 8,570,625 of NC_137104.1, forward strand.
AGTCTTTTCATGCCAGATTAATTTTATGTTAGATAATAGTTAATCTAATATTTCTGATTGTTCTAAAAAATCCTTATCTAATACTTAAAGAAAAGATAATTGGACACCAAAATAAACTGTATTCATGAAATGTGCCAACTATTAAGTCGTAGCTGTGAGTTCTGAAAGGTAGGCAGCCCTCTCTGCATGTCGAGCTGTAATTTCCTCTGGAAGGGAAGTGTGGGTCAATCTGCCCCGTCCTATTTAAAGAGCACCTTCAATGAGATGATAATGATCTTTATTTTTAAATATGCTGCCTCGTACTCAATGGGATTTTTAAATGCGCGCACTTGTGAGGTTCGAGACTCATTTACCAGATTCCCGTAAGACGGCCCCGTTACGTTAATATCTCTGAAAGAACAGAGGAATAAAATCAACAACAAACAAACAGTAAGGCCCTTATGTATTCAAAAGGAGGGCTGAGGGAAGGAGAAGAAATCCATGGAAACTGATTTCCATCTAATTACACTGCTCTGTTTTTCTGTGTGCAGCCTCAGTAACTAGGAGCAACAGGAAAGATAGGGCACGGAGGCGGCAAGCGGCCAGCCTCTTTGGCGAGACACGTTTAAATGCTTCTGTTGCAGCTTCAGATGCTGTCATGTCAAACTCCAACCATTTCAAAGAGCTCGGAGGAACCTGTTCCAACCTGCAGATGCTTTTTATCTGCCTCACAAGTACAAGGTTGGAGACATGAGGTTGTTTTTTGAGAGGCCCCCAGGGGCCTGAGTCCTGTGTGATGTTTCAGGCACCGTCTGTCTTTGGCAGGTTCAACCTCCTCCTCCTACAAAGATTGACAATAGCACAATCGTTCTCAGGGCCAGTTTAAAGCATTGTCCTCTCATAACGAGAATATCACATTACTTCCCTCCTGTCATTCTTGTTTTTTCACATCAGAATGTATTTACAACAATAATATGCTTTCCTCAGATGATCTGCACATACTTTCCCCCCCGTCATTTACACTTCTCACTCATGAACATGATTGTCTCTGTGAAAACCTGTATGCTTGTGTTGTTGATCTTCAGGCTGGGGGATCTCAGGTGATCTTCACAAACCCTCTGGAGATCGTGAAGATCCGACTGCAGGTGGCAGGAGAAATCACCACAGGGCCGCGCGTCAGCGCTCTCTCTGTCATCCGTGACCTGGGTTTCTTCGGCTTGTACAAGGTATGTCTCACTTGCGCAAAACGGCCTGAAACCTAATTCATAAGATACATCTACTATGTGCTTGAGGTATGTACTACACTGGTACATTCTTTTGACTATTTAGTAAACAATATCAATTATTAGGAAATATGTTTTCATGTAAATGTCAGCATTTGGTTAAATTCAGTATGCGTATTACATGAGTTAGTTGTTATGTATATTTATAAAAAGTGACAGGAAAGACTATTAAATGCTGTTCCTTTACACTTTCTATTCATCAAAGAATCTTGACAAAAAATGTATCATGGTTTTGTCTTTTATTTATTTTTTATTAACACAACACAGCTGTTTATACAAAGTAAGAGACCAGGCACACACATATACACACACAGTTACAAATAAAGGAGAGAGGAGGAAAAATGAAAAACAGTAAAATATATAGATGTATAGATATGGTATTGTATACAAGTACTGTAATGAATTTAAGCAATAAGTTAATCTAGTGTGGTTTGTTATTAGTGACATCACTATTTTTTGTTGTTGTGGAGAGTGAGAGAAAAAAAGATATAAATATGATAAATCAATATCAAAACACTTTAAAACAATCATAATAATAATAGTTCTATTAATAGTAGTTATAATAATAGTAATAATAATAGTGGCAGTAGTAGCAGCAGCAGCAGCAGTAATGATAGTAATGATAACAAAAACAACAATGGTTTTGTCAATAAGAAGAAATGTTTCTTGAGCAGCAAGTCATCATATTAGAATGATTTCTGAAGGATCATGTGACACTGAAGACTGGAGTAATGCTGGAAATTCAGCTTATATCACAGAAATAAATCACATTTTTAAAAATATTGTAACAGAAAACTCTTATTTTAAATTGTAATAATTTTTTTTTTTTATCAAATAAATGCAGCCTTGATGAGCATAAGAGATTTTTTTTTTTTTTTTTTAATTAAAAAATCTTTTCAACACCAACCTTTTAAATGGTAGTGTATATTGTATACTGTTCTGGATATAAGCATAAATTAAGGGGTCGTGAGCAATGTGTGCCAAAAAAACACACGCATTCTTAATCCTACATGCTAGGATGGGTAGTATGCAAAAAGACAGTAGTACTCTTTATTACATTTAGTATATAGTTGTTGATGTTTTGAGTCTCCTTGAAAATACAGTCTGACCCACCTCGTACCTCACTAAAGACCCAGAGGAGCATCCTCAGCTCTCTAGCGCCTCCCACCTGTGGATTCACTCCCTGCACGCCCTCTTATATCCCAGAGTGCCTCAGTCATGCTCTACATTCTCCAGCATGTCTCCACACCCACCCACACACACACGCACACACCATCATGCCTCAATCCACCCCCTGCGGACTGCTGTAGCAGTCGGGCCAGGTAGCACCAGCCTCTCAGATCTGTGAATGCACCGCAGCTCCCTGAGTGCTTCTTTTGTGTCCTGTTTTTCCCATGAGGCTCAGCAGCACTGCAGGAGAAGATCTCCAGTTGTTCTGCTGCTGCTGCCGAATGCATCTGAGCAGGGATGCAGGGCTGCATTCCTGAGGCTTGGAGCGCAGGAGGTTGCGGAGAGCGAGTGTTTTGGTGTAAACAACGTTGTGGGGACTGCCATGATGGCGCTGGGTCATATCTCATCCAGTGGCTGCGTTCTCTGACATTAATTGACAGCTGGAGGGAGATGAATGAGGCGTTCACCTCTGTGTAGGTGTTATGTGTGGTGCTAATTATATGTAGATGCTTGATGTTGTTTTATGCTGTAATAATAACTGATGTTCACTTTTTTTAGTTATTTACTTATAGAGGTAGTAGAGAGGACAGTAAATAACTGGAGGAGAGGAAAACTTACATTCCAAGCGCTAGGCCACATAAATAAATATAAAAGATATTCTGTGATAAATAAAATAAGATTTTATAAAATATATTTCTGTATAATATATTATCAAAGCTGTATTTTCAGCATCATTACTCTGGTCTTCTGTTACATGATCCTTCAGAAATCATTCTAATAAGATTTGATACTTCGTTATTATTATCATTATTATATTATCATAGGTTTCGAACATTGATAATAGCTGAGTATCAAATCAGCATATGTGACCCTGGAGCACAAAACCAGTCATAAGTCACACGGGTATATTTGTGGCAATAGCCAACATTGTATGGGTCAAAATTATCGATTTTTCTTTACTTCAAGATCATGTTCCATGAAGATAGTTTGTAAATCTCCTACAGTAAATATATTAAAAAATATATTATTAGTAGTACTTTGCCTTGCTAAGGACTTCATTTGGACAGCTTTAAAGACGTTTAGTTGTATCTCGTCAATGGAAAGCTTATTTATTTATTATTATATGATGTATAAATCTGGAAGGTTTTGGCCAAAAAAATTGACCCTTATAACTGGTTTTGTGGTCCAGGGTCACATATTAGAATGAAGGATCTGAAAGATCACGTGACACTGAAGACCGGGGTAATGATGCTGAAAATTCAGATTTGATCACAGAAATAAATTATATTTTGAAGTATCACAGATTTTTTTCTGTATTTTTAATCAAATAAATGCAGGCTCAATGAGCATAAGATACTTCTTTCAAAAACATAAAAAATGGTAATGTTTCCAAACTGTCTGGTATATTTATATATTTGTGTGTGTGTGTACATGTAAGTATATAAGTCTATAACTCAAACCCACCCGGTCCTCACAAGGACCACGGCTCTTTTACATTGAGTCTTTTATTTCTCATGTTGTCTTTTAAGTATCAATATCTCACATACAGTTTGGATATCACTCAGTAGATTACAGTAGAATGTGCTTCACTTATCAGTAAATCTGATGGCTGGTCAGTGGAAAAAAGCCTGCGCTCCTGTCGTCTGGCCGAGGCAGGTAAGTCTCCAGGGCTCACCTGTCAGCCTGTCGTGGGAAAGAAGCCTTTATTTCAGAGTCATGGTCGGAGGGGGGTCACTACGGCACACAACAGCCTGTGTGTGTAAGAATGTCGAATCCGGTGCCTCCCCTCCATCTGTGTCTCTCCTGAGCCGTGCGGACAATGTGCTTTGAGTGCAGGAGACGCGCTGCAGCCTGCTTCTCTCAGACGGCCTGGCTCCTCAGGGTCCGGCCCAGGCACAGAGCTGTCTTTGTCAGCCTAATTACCCCGCCTCTCCCCTTCTGCCGCTGCAGGGCCTCCACCAACACTCCCTGCCCGAGCTCCAAAACGAAGAGCCTCAGCACACACACACACGTCATATCACATTCACACACACACACCTGCGTGTGTGCTGTTGTCGAGTTATCATGCACACTGAGGGCCAGTGGATCCAGATGTTCCCACATTAACACAACCTTCACCTCCGGCACTCCGGGGCTCTGCCAAAGCAGATGAGCCAGGCCTGGCCTTTTGGACGCGGGGGTGATTCTTATCTGGTTTCGCAGCAGGCAGTCTGCCCTGGCCCGCAGGAGAGCACAAAGATCGCTTCAGGAAAGAGATACCTCGGCTATCTGCGCTACCTGTGTACACGCTGCAGATTAACCTTGCGAGTTTAATGAAGCCTGTCTAAAGCGCACTTCAGCCGGGCTTTAAAGCGTTCTGCTGAGAGGAAAATCTCTCTGTTTCTTCACTCCTGGCTGCTCGCCAGCTCGCTGGAGACGAGGAAACCGAATCCGGTTGAAGGTACGGCTTTGTTTACGGTGACAGACGCAAGAATAGTCTTTGCGACCGTTCTTGGGTTTACCGTCGAAGAAAAAAATGTTTATTTGAAGTGACAAGTCAGAAAAAGGCACAAAACAGACTCATTCCGAAGGGTTGACATTAACACACCATAAACCGAACTCCCAGAATACTTACACTACTGCGGTCCCCGAATAAAAAAGACGGCTCCGTAATATTTCTCGTGTGTTTGACTTGACATTGTGTGTCCATCTTTCTGGCCCACAGGGTGCGAAAGCCTGTTTCCTGAGAGACATCCCCTTCTCGGCCATCTACTTCCCCTGCTACGCACACACCAAGGCGGCCCTGACCGACGAGGACGGGCGAGTGGGACCTGGCAGGCTTTTGCTGGCAGGGGCGCTGGCGGGTAAGCCACCACGCACTCTCCGGTAGCCGCCTGCCACCGCTGGCTCCATTGTGGTTGGCCGTAATTAGAGTGCTCAGTGATTTAGGCTGTGTTTTGAAGTGCAGCGCGCCTGCCAAGGGTTGGATATTTTCCACTGTTTAATATAAAGGGGCTGGAAGTTTGTGCTATGAGCTTTGAGAGTGTTAAAAGAGGAACAAAATATCTCAAAGTCCCAAAGTAGCCATACTGCAGGAGCAATAAACAGATCCTACGATCCTGGCGTGACCAGGCCAGCACATCCAAGATCTGACTTGCAATATTTTTACAAGTCTCTCTTTTCTTGTCACATGTAAAATACGATCCAGATCTGATGTTGTTTTTAATATTTTACTCTTGTGGTTCATCTTTAAGAAAACATTGCTTAAAAGGCCACGTCTTTAGCCAAGCCAGTATGGTTTGGAATGTAAGCGAAAGAGAATTAATATTTATTTCTAATCCTTTTTGCCTTTTTAGATTTACTGCTTCTTGACGTGAGCGTGATACGAGATCGAAAAGCCATACATGGTCAGAAAGAGCTTAGCATTCCTGTCTTTCCCAACGTTTTATATCTGTCAGATGGTTTAAAGCAAGTTTTTATTGTTAGCTAGGTTCTTATGGCATGTATCACTCAGTCTACCATTTATCAGCAATTCGAGCTTCAAGGCAATTAGTGATTTACAGTCAGTTCGGGAAATTTAATTACACGCTCAGTTTGTGTGCCATTATTGGTTAGGCAGGCGGACTTCTGCTGGGGCATCGACCAATGTAAAGCTGGCTCTATCCCCTACTACTTGTGGAAATGTGTTGCATTTTAATTGCAATGTTATTTTTATTTTGTCTTTACAGCTTGGTTTTTACAGTTCTATAACGGATCTGTAATTTATGGAAGCTTGTTTCCGCCCCAGATTAAAGCAATTTTTCAAAAAGAATCGGACAATTCATTTTATTCCTCACAATTGCGAGATATAAACTTTTTGGAAATATACGAATTGTGAAATATAAACACGCAATTGCGAGTTATAAAGTCCAATTCTGTGGAAAAAAGACTGACTTTTTTTTGTGAATTGTGTTTATATCTCGCAATTCGGACCATGGGCGTCACTAGGCCCAATGCCTTCATTTTGACGTCATTTTGTTCTTGCAGCCCTGGTTTGGGAGTTCTCGCAGCTTGTTCTCGACAGATCATCTGAGCAGAACTTTTTTCTTGTGGGTGTCTGAGAACTATCCGGTTGTTAAGTCTGACGTCACCCGGCAGCGCTTCCGGGTCCAAACGCTCTATCTCATACCACAAGGAAAACAACAAACGGTGCTAATATACACACACAATGTGGTGTAAAACTACAAAAATATATATAATCATAACCGTTATCTCCATACCAAAATTCCAGATGGCCAGACAGTGATTCATCTTTTATAAATCGTTAAAATATCGATGTCTGCGACGCTGTGAGCACGGAGACTGTTGTGTAGACTGTAAGTATTTAAAATGTTTAACTTTTTAAAAGGTTTGATGTTTAATATGAGTAAATAGCGCTCATAATTCTCAAGTGAAACGAGTTGAGGCTTGGACCCAGAAACGGCGTTCCTTACGTCACGACTTAACAAGCGGATTGTGTGATTGGGCAGAAATGTAAATGCATGCTGCAGTGGGTGGGGCCTCTGAGGACTCCCTAGAAGTTCGGCACCTGATTTCTCGTGAAGTATGGAATGTCCTGGCCAGGACAAACGTTGTTCTTGTTCTTGCCACCTCGAGAAAACGAACAAATTTCTTTGTTCTTGCGGTGTATGTACCAAGCTTAAATCAGCGTGTTCTTCAATCCGCAGCGAGCAGAGCGCACGTCAGAAGTGTGTGTGCGTTCATCTGAGCCTCATTGGTCTATCACCGCTCGTCAATGCTAAAATAATAGAGAAAACCAATCAAATCAGAGTAGGCGGGCTTTATGTTTACACAGAAGCTGCTGAGGCTGAGCGCAAATTTTATCAGCGCCACTCAACGTCAAGTGCGAGATATGCAAGTAGCTAAACTAAACATTTCATATTTGACAGCTGATTCTGTAAGTCAGAAATGTTAAACAACAAATGATATTCAGGCAAATTAATCAACTTTTGTCTAATTTCCAAAATTTTGAATCGAAATTAGGCCTATGTAGGCAAATGTGATTCATAAATGTAGCCTAATTAATGAACAAGAAATATTAACAAAGCCGTTTTCATCAGATTAGGCATAGGATTAATAATGAATGTGTACATATTGTAAATTAATATAATTCCATTTGTAGCCTTCAGTAAATTTAAAAAGCTCAGTTTATTTCAGCCTGTATCGGGCATAGATTAGTAAGGAATGTATGCATATTGTGAATTAATTTAATAAACTTATCCTAACGTTAGTTACTTAGCTTTGCTGGTAGCCTTCAATAAATGAACACATCTACGAAAATGATTCATAAAACATATAAATATCAGTTAACCATATGTTTACTTTCTTCACTGACGAAAATGGAAAAACTATCAGTCAGTTTTAGGAGGGAAAGAGAAAAAGAGAGATGTGGAGATAATAAGAGAGACAAATAATCTACTGCCCACTGACATGGTTTCCAAGCTATTGTTATACATTTTTTTTGGCCTTCAGAACATCTTAAAATGCACATATGTAGATCATAGAAATCTAAATTTTCTCAGAGAACCATGTCCCCGAACTCCCCAAACCACCTCACATTTGGGATCTCAGTGATTATAAAACCCTGCCTACATTCCTGGATACAATTAAGGGATGTAGAATATGATCATGCAGAATAAGGAATTAATATGTGCTTTATAAGTGCTATAAACAGCCAATATCCTAGTAATATGCATGTTAATAAGCAACTAGTTAATAGTGAGAATTGGACCCTAAACTCAAGTGTTACCTTTTTTTTCATACCCCCACTGGGGGCTGAGCCTCCCTAAATGAATATCCTAGAATCGCCCCTGATTCTGACTTATATAACTCACAATTGCGAGTTTATATAATGCAATTCTAAGAAAAAAGAATTGCGAGATAAAAAGTAGTAATTAAGTAATTACTTTTTTACTTAGTGGTGGAAACAAGCTTCTATAGTAATTTGCACTATATTATTATTTTTTTAAATTATATCAGTTTTCTAGTTTCTGCTTCACTTTTTTGTTATAAACGGTATAATTAAAAAATGTTTAACAACATTAAATTTCTCTTTGGAATCTAGTGTTATTTCTGTCTAGTGGCCTGTTTATGTTTAATAAACGAGTAGGAAAGGTTTCACCATATATAAAAAACTCAAATTAATTTGTTCGCCAGTTTTATTGAAAATTATTTGAGTTTAGTTTCAGGCTATAATTTTGTTATGCTCCAGTGAAGGTTTGTCCGTCGAAGCAGGTCAGCAGAGAGAAAGGCACGTAATTATTCAGATGCAAGTACTTTATTTAGATGTTAAAATAAAGCTCTTGAACATGCGGTGGAGTTGGTGTGATGGCGGTGGGGCTATTTAGACTAAATGCTATCGCTGATTTAGGCTATTAAGAGCTGAATTGGTGCCACAGTGGCCTTTGTGCTGGACAGCGTGGGACAGGGCTTATGTCAGCCTCATTATTAAGCATTGTCTGGACCTCTAAATAAAAAACGATGCATAACGCCGGAGCTTTCTGCTTGAGCTATTTATACTATTTTATCTCAAATAGGCTGTCTGTATTTATTCGGTGGAACTAATTCATGGCACGCTGTGCATTAATCATAGATGGAGTCGCAGAGTTTACATACGCTAATGTTTTAATCCTGGCAATGAAACTGAATTAACTTGTATTCATGTGATGCATAAATCAAATGTATTCAAAAAGTTATTACTTCAATGTTCTAATGAATTCCAATCAGACTCTTCACTGACATGTGTGACTTCTCTTTAGGCATGCCTGCCGCATCCCTGGTGACCCCTGCTGATGTTATCAAGACCCGGTTACAAGTGGCTGCCCGTGCAGGCCAGACTACGTACAATGGACTCATTGACTGCTTCTGGAAGATTCTTCAGGAGGAGGGCCCTCGTGCCTTCTGGAAAGGAGCTGGAGGTGTATCTCGTCAACTTACCTGAAACTAGTCATGCTAATGTTGCTGTTGACCGTATATAGTAAAGGTGCAGTGTGTAATATTGACAGCTAGTGGTTAGAATGGGTACAACAGTCCAAATTCAAAATATCGGAGAGAGTTGTTTCCCCGACCTCCTCCTCCTCATGCTGCAAGTTCGCGCGAATGACGCGAATTGGACGCGAATCGAGCGTCTTGCGCTTCTTGCGTCTTCGAATGAGGCGGAATCGTGCCGCAGGACCTCCAGACGCGTGTCAACGCGCCTTTCCATTGACTTAACATGGAAATCGCTCGCCCCAGACGCTCTATTCGCGTTCGGTGTGAACGCAGCATCAGACTCAACACTCACGTGGGTTGCCAGTGTGAGGACAAGGACAAAGGAAAGCGACTTTTAGACTTTTTATATGCCTCTGGTCATAGAGATTTTTAGATGGATGCCGAGGCTTTTTAGGTCGGGCAGAATCTGTGATCTCTGACCCAGTTTGTTTGTTGGCTTCCATAGCTGCAATAAGCTGTGTTTTTCACCAACTGGCAACCCAAGGTGTCAAATATTATTGGGTAAATTGGCAGTGGGCGGGATTACACAGACCAAAACAAACATTCTGACCTGGAACGCACATTATAAAGTAGAATAGCTGGTTGTAGCATTGTTTTTCAGAGAAACAAGTATTTGAACTTAATATGAAACATAATATAGTATCCCTATGTTGTAGTACAGACCTAAAAATGACATACAGCACCTTTAAAGGGTTAATTCAGCCAAAAAATGAGAATTCCATCATCATTTACATCTTTCCAAACCTGTAAGAATTTCTTTTTTCAGTGGACCACAAAAAGTTTAGTCGCCAAAATCGCCACCTCTGTCGTAGCTCTCAAATCTCATTTAAATCAAATTTGGTGTGTCAGGACGCATCACAGTTGGTTTGACATTAAACAGGTCTTGAAGTGCCACATTTGAAGTGAACGCAAGCCTAAATGTGATTTCATTCTGTCTCTCATAGACATAACTACCGTATGACTTTTGAAGATTTGAAATATACCCCACATATGATAGGGACAACTTTTTTTCACTTGTATGATGGACAGCCTCAGTTCCCACTATGGAGCACACTGGACTTTCTGCAATTGTTTTTGGAATAAAATGTCCCCTTTTTCTTATTAAAGGTCCCATGGCCTGGCATTTTTCTATTATTTTATAGTGTTTTCTGAGGTGTACTTATATCATTAGTATGATTTTTACATCATAAAATGTCATAATTTAGAAATAAAAGGCATTTTTTCTATACTGCTGTTTGCCCTGTGGCTGAATGTCCTGCTTCAAGAGGCGTGTCTGCTGTGAGACTTCAGTAAAAACGCCCACTGTTGTGATTGGCTGACATCTTTGCATTTTAAATGAGCGGAGGGGGCGTGGTTTAACGAGGCACGAGCAGGCACGAGTCTGCCAGAGAGACGGATGGACCTGTGTTCACTTCTCATCAGTTCTCTCAGCATGTCTCAGTTCAGGGTGAACTGTTGTAGTTACTAGCATATACTTCAGGTTATTAGTTTATTTCTAGTCGGAGGGGCTGTCACTCATGTCAGAAAGTTAGTAACTTTAGTAAATTATGGATCAGCGCTGACTCGAGACGCGAACCGTTTAGAACGATTCAGTCCGATTTGGTGAACTGGTTCGGTTCACTAAAAAGAACCGATTCAAAAGAATGATTCGTTCGCGAACCGGACATCACGGAGACGAAGCGATTGCTAACAAAGTTATTTATAGTAAACTGAGTTAAGAGAGCGCTGTCTGTCAGCGCGAGTTTATTGTGTTTGTATCTGAGAGTTCTGAATAAACACGAGTCCCAGTCACACCGAGTCCTCTTCATCATTATTCTACCAATTTTGTAACACATGCAATGTACCATTACAGCGAGATGAACGAGTTAGTAAGTGTTGAGTATTGCATTATTTCTAGATATCTTCCAATCATATGAATAGCGTCATTGACGCGCATTGAGTAACGTTACACAGCGCAAACAAAGACACAACAGCTGTAATCGTATGTAATCCAGTTTATTGTGGGGTTAGCTGGCTAGCCTAGCCGGATACCCTCATGCTTACCCCCCTTCTGCTTAATCTCACGCCGCGTTTGGTGCCTCCGCTGTGCGCCAGATGCAGTACTGGGGGTCGGGGATGTTGGAGGCCGAGCTTCGGCGTGTGTGAAGTTTATCTCTAAAGATGTGACTGCTGATGTTAAACCGAAAAGACTGTATGCACATTTTAGAACAGATAGACGCGACAAGGACGTACAAAAACACTGACTCACAAGATAGAAAACACGAAAACACTGTTCTGTCGGGAGAGAGAGAAGCTGCTGCGTGTCCACAAATAATAAATAATAAGCTACACATAAGAAATCAATGATCACAGATCAGAAGGAACTGAAAAAAGACTTCTGTTTTCATTTGTACATCCAAACACTGAGAAACTGCCAGTGTTCACTCGTTCACAAGTAACGTTAATGATCTCGAGCGTTTGCATGGGCGTGCCAGATTCTCTGGGCGGAGGAAAGGGAGGTAACCGTTCCTGCTTGGACGTCAAACCAGGAGGCTTCAGGATTGGCTAGTCGGGCCTGTCATTTTCTCAAAGGCAGAGAAAGACAGCCAGAACTCGGTTTTACACCGATCAACATTTCTATCCACTTGGGGACAATATTCAGGCTAGGGGAACTCATATTAATGTTGAAATACCTCATAAAATGAAAATTTCATGCCATGGGACCTTTAAATAAGGCTGAATTCTTATTAAATCTTTCTAGCAAAACTTCTATTTTCTAACTTAAGAATAAAATAAATAATATTTTGTATTCCCATTTTTTAAGATTGTTCTAAAGACAAAAAATTAAGAATAAATTAAATTCCAGAAAATAATCTTCTTAAAAGACTCGAACACTTTATATGATGAACGGATTGAGTTTAGGCTTTTATTTATTCATTCTCGTGTTACGCATCACGTTTGAGTTTCCTTAAGAACCAATGAGGTTCATTCTCGTGTTACGCATCACATTTGAGTTTCCTCAAGAACCAATGAGGTTCATTCTCGTGTTACGCATCACATTTGAGTTTCCTCAAGAACCAATGAGGTTCATTCTCGTGTTACGCATCACATTTGAGTTTCCTCAAGAACCAATGAGGTTCATTCTCGTGTTACGCATCACGTTTGAGTTTCCTCAAGAACCAATGAGGTTCATTCTCGTGTTACGCATCACGTTTGAGTTTCCTCAAGAACCAATGAGGTTCATTCTTGTGTTACGCATCACGTTTGAGCTTCAGCAAGAACCAATGAGGTTCATTCTCATGTTACGCATCACATTTGAGCTTCAGCAAGAACCAATGAGGTTCATTCTCATGTTACGCATCACATTTGAGTTTCCTCAAGAACCAATGAGGTTCATTCTCGTGTTACGCATCACGTTTGAGCTTCAGCAAGAACCAATGAGGTTCATTCTCATGTTACGCATCACGTTTGAGCTTCCGCAAGAACCAATGAGGTTCATTCTCAATTGATGTGGATTAGTTTTACTTTTTGAAGCATCAAAGTGGTAGTTACGTAGATGTCAAAGAAGGGACAGAAAGCTCTCAGATTTCATCAAAAAGATCTTAGTTTGTGTTTCAAAGATGAATGAAAGTCTTACGGGTTTGGATCGACGTGAGGGCGAGTCATTCATGACAGAATTTTCATGTTTGGGTGAGCTATCCCTTTAAGAAATTTCTTAACTTCATTCTTTTGAAGTCTTTTGCAAATCCGATAATACGGTGAACAGATGATTTTGTTAACAATTATGTGCATTTTTAATAAATACAGAATCTGTACAGACTGCTTGCTGATGCTTCATATGAACGTAATTGTGTTTATCTTTCCCATTCAGCACGTGTGTTTCGCTCCTCGCCGCAGTTTGGAGTGACGCTGGTGACCTATGAGCTGCTGCAGAGGTGGTTTTACATCGACTTCGGTGGACAGTAAGACTCTCACACTTCCTAAAGCTTAGAAATGGTATGGTAACACTTTCTTTAGATTTTTTCCATTAGGGAAAAAAAAAACCTCTGGGGCACACAGTGTGAATTTGAAGAGCACTGAAATGTCAGATGCCCTGAGATTTCATTAATAGCTGTTTAGAGAGGGCTGGCTTTGTAGCGAAGACTCTCATTTCGACGGGCACTTTGTTACAGCTGAAGCAGGGAGGCCTAATTGCTACACAAGAAAGCGTCGAACGCCTGGACTGAAAGCTGTTTGCCGCCGCATCTTTATCTCTCTTGCTGAAGCGAAAAACACCCTCGCTTTATGATTTAGAAAGGGTCAGCTGACTCACTGAAGCCTGGAGGTGACATTTCTAGAAATGCTCTTCCATAGCCACATGGCTCCATGTGTCCAAGTGATTTGAGGTGGGGAGAATTGCTTTGACTGGAGTCTGTTCCAGTTCTGGACAGAATGACCTTATTTTCCCATGGAACATTGTGCTGTCCTGAAACCCAGAAACCACAGGCACATATAAAAGAACATCGTATATATAAAAACCTATGTGTGGATTTGTTTTTATACCTGTTTATATATTGATTCATGTGGCTTAGAGAGCACTTTAATAAATACGTGTTGTCATATCGAAAAGTTGACTGGAGATAAACAGCCTGACTGAATTGTGAAAACAAGAATATTTTCCTCACACAAAATAAATGCCTTCTCGAAACCTTTCCATTCAGGATACAGACTGTATTTTAGGACAGTGTGAAATCATACAGTCACGTGGCTCAGATCTGAAACATTTCTTTGAGTTGACACTATTTTACGTGAAGAAAGAAAGCTGAGACTTAGTTACTTTCATGTTCTGACTGTTAACCAAGACAATATTACTATAAATATAATAAAATAATAATAATATAAGGCTCATTCTAATAGAGGAGAGACTTGTGGAATGCTTTTAAAGGGACAGTTTTCTTAAAGGGATAGTTCACCTAAAAATCTAAATTCTGTCATCATTTACTCACCCACAAGTTGTTCCAAACCTGTATGAATTTCTTTATTCTGAGTAAAAGATGACAGATTTTTCATTTATGGGTGAACTATCCCTTTAAAGCAGGACTTTTGCCATATTTTATCACTGTCCCTTTAAGTGGGAGCTAGAATAGTTAATCAATTAAATATCCAATACTGGCGGATATATATATTTAATTGTATTATTTTAAGGAAGATATTGGCAATAACCAATAAGGTGTCGAGACGTGCATCTCTAGACATGAAACTAGCCCACCTTACAATACAGTTTAAAAGTTTAGGGTCGTTGATATGTTTCAATGTTTTGAAAGAAGTCTCTAATGCTCACCAAAGCTGCATTTATTTGATCTGCATTATATTTTTGATGGCATAATTGTTAATCTCTTATACAAAAACATACATGTGAAATGCCATTGCTTTGAAGGAGTCTCGTTTAAAATGCTGTCTTAAAGGGATAGTTCAACTAAAAAAAACTACAAATCGGCATCATTACTCCAGTCTTCAGTGTCACATGACCCTTCAGAAATCATTCTGATATGATGATTTTCTGCTCAAGAAACATTTTTTCGATATCAATACTGACAAAATGCATATTTTTTTATGGAAACCTGGAAACTTTTTTTCAGGATTCTTGAATAGAAAGTTCAAAACTTGTATTTATTATATACACTGATCAGGCATAACATTATGACCACCTTCCTAATATTGTGTTGGTCCCCCTTTTGCTATCAAAACAGCCCTGACCCGTCGAGGCATGGACTCCACTAGACCCCTGAAGGTGTGTTAGCAGCAGATCCTTTAAGTCCTGTAACTTGCGAGGTGGGGCCTCCATGGACTTGTTGATTGAGATCTGGGGAAATTGGAGGCCAAGTCAACACCTCAAACTTGTTGTTGTGCTCCTCAAACCGTTCCTGAACCATTTTTGCTTTGTGGCAGAGCGCATTATCCTGAGGCCACAGCCACCAGGGAATACTGTTTCCATGAAAGGGTGTACATGGTCTGCAACAATGCTTAGGTAGGTGGTACATGTCAAAGTAACATCCACATGGATGGCAGGACACAAGGTTTCCCAGCAGAACATTGCCCAAAGCATCACTGCCTCCGCCGCTTGTCTTCTTCCCATAGTGCATCCTGGTGCCATGTGTTCTCCAGGTAAGCGACACACCCGGCCATCCACGTGATGTAAAAGAAAACGTGATTGATCAGACCAGGCCACCTTCTTCCATTGCTCGTGGTCCAGTTCTGATGCTCACGTGCCACTGTTGGTACTTTCGGCGGTGGACAGGGGTCAGCATGGGCACCCTGACTGGACTGCAGCTATGCCGCCCCATACACAACAAACTGAGATGCTCTGTGTATTCTGACACCTTTCTATCAGAACCAGCATCAACTTCCTGAGCAATTTGAGCTACAGTAGCTCGTCTGTTTGATCGGACCACACGGACCAGCCTTTGCTCCCCACGTGCATCAATGAGCCTTAGCCGCCCATGACCCTGTCGCCGGTTCACCACTGTTCCTTCCTTGGACCACTTTTGATAGATACTGAAAATATACAGTTATTATACAAACATATTTTACATAATCTGACCAATCAGAACCAAGTTATGCTAAAATAGAGAATCCGAGAATATAGAATGTGCATACAGAATGAATGAAAATATGCATTTTTGTATGTGGTCGATTTCCCTTTATCATATGTCTGCTTAAGCATATTTCATTGCTTGTGTGGTCACTCAAATTTAAAAATATATTTTTTATATTCATGTCTGGTTTTTTTGGTGCTTCGACTGACTGATTGAACGAGCTACTACATGATTATGATGTCATTCAAGCTTAAATGTTAAGACGACGTCCTAAAATAGGCTTTGTGTCCTAAATGGAAAGTTAAAAAGAAAAAAAGGAAAGCAAGACACCAATTCTGGTCTGTTCATTTATTTTGTGTTCCATAACTCCAGGGGGAAATATTCTTGTTTTCACTACACAGGCAGGCTGTTTATTCTTTTTTGACAGGACAGGACAGGACAGAATGTGAAGTCTGCTTTTGCTCCTCCTCCTCATCCATCTTCTCTCTCACTCTCTCCTCACCACAGAAAACCAGCTGGCGCGGAGCCTACTCCCAAGTCTCGGATCAGCCTCCCGGCGCCCAATCCTGACCACATCGGTGGCTTCAGGTTGGCCGTGGCCACGTTTGCTGGCATCGAGAGTAAATTTGGACTGCATCTACCACGATTCCGAGCGTCTGCCTTTCCCCATGCTTGAGGCAAACGCGTGCACACGGGGGTGACGGTACCTTGTGTTCAGCAGCACTGGAACAAACACACACACACTCTTGTCGAGAGCATAAAACCTTCAGCAGATGAACTGGAAAGGATGTTTTATGTGATTATTAATGCAAAATACAGCTTTGAAGTATATGGGGATGATCTACAGTACCACACAGTTCTGGATTCTTCAGTGGAATTGTTGTGTGAAATTATCTTTAACAAACTGTAGCAAAATTATTAAGTGGTTATGACCTACCCAATCAATTCATGTAACTACAGTTGATCCCCTTTTTAATTTATTTATATAACGAACGGGTCACCTGATGCATATTGCAGTTTTAACAGTACAAGCATATCCAGCTGAAACTGAACAATGATGCAACTGTTTCCATTTTCTTTCCTCCTTTTACCATAAAGCTATGTAATCGCATACTACTCATATCATATTCATGTCATTACTGATGTGGACACTCACATTTGAATGTATTCCATATTTATGTTGGTATTGTGGGGACTGTCGACTCCCAAGGTTTTACAGATAATGTTAGTACTGTATTTCTTTACCCCTTGAAAAATGATGTGAAGACACTATATTGAGCTGTACAGTAGAGTTGATTGTATATATAGTGTGTAAATATTGTGCCTTTACTCCAAGTATGGCAGCAATAGATGCACTGATTGAAGGATATATTTATTAAAAGATCAAAACCAAACTAGTTTAGCATGTTTTATTGGTCAACACTTGTTTCATTTAGCCACACACTTCTCACTTATGGTTTTCAATAACATTATTTCTAAAATGTGAACTCTTTTAGCAAGCACACATTGCTGTAACACTGATGGGAAAGCCTATTGTCGACACGGTTACAACTTACGTGACTTCATTTGTCAATACTTCATGCAGGGAGCTCAGTACAAAAATATACACACACTGTTCAAGTATACTAAAAATAACCACCAACCAACGTCGAAAATGCTTTAGCAGCAGGTTATTTCAGGTTATTAAATTCACATTTTCAAACATGTTATGAGACGAATACATAAAAATACAATGACAAAGCTCACGGAAATAAAACCTATTTCACCATAAGCAACTGTTAAAGGGATCGTTCACCTAAATATGAAATATGTCATTTCAAACCTGTGTGACTTTGTAGGACACAAAATAAGCAGCTCTTTCCATAATAAGACTGTTCATTATTCACTTTCACGACTGTAGAATGACAATGGCAGGTAAACGAAAGGGATATTCGCAAGCTCTTCAATCTGATACATTTTTGCTATCCGTATGGGTATATTTCAGTTAAAATGTCCATTTTGCTACTCTGTGCTAATGCTGTAAATTATATAAATCATGAAAATAATGATTCATTCGAGACGATTCATTGGTTTTTGGAATAGGGGTTTACTAGTTGCATTGTTTTTGATTCACTAAAATGTCCAACTCATATGTTCATGTTTCAGACAACATTGGTCGTGTATGTTTCTGTGTGTTCCGTGAAGACAACTCAATAGAAAGACGCTTATTATTATTTCGCTGTCCACACAGTCATCACATTCAATACATAAGCTACACAATGCAGTCACATGTACTCAGGCAAAATATGATTTATCCCAGACAGCAACATAGTGTCGGCCCAGATCCGGCCCACATCTGGTATGTGTTGAATCCACCTGTACCAGATGTAGGCCGGATCCGGACGCTATGTTGCTGTTTGGGATTTTGCCATGGAACTGAAGCTTCAGCAGTGGGGAAGTTGCGATGCTGAAAAGCGGGTTGAGACCAAGCGGCAACCTCCCACAGTTTCTCTTGAAGCCAATACAGAAGTGACTTAAACTGCAATTCATCGACTGGCCGCTAGAGACATGCTCCAGAAGGGAGCAGAATCTCATTGAGCCCCATGTTAAAATGCCCAACTTTACAGCAGAAAATTTTTTTTATTATTTTTTTTATAACTCATTCGTTTACATTATATAAAGCATTAAAGTTCTGTGGCCACTTTGAGTGACATGTGAATAGCCATTTATCTGCTGTCTGTTAGTCATCAGATCACTTCAGCTCCGCCCACGTCCCGCCTTTTTGCCCAGTTTCTGTTATCCGGGAGTGATGCCCTGCCAAGATGGCGACGGCCAGCTCGTCCCTACTTTACACTTCAAAACTGCTCTTCAGAATCCTACGGGTGACGTCACGGACACTACGTCCATATTTTTTTACAGTCTATGGTTGAGACACTTGATACAAAGAACCTTCCAACGGAACTAAAGTAATGCATTACGCAAAATAAAAGTTTGAAAAATTAACAACAAACTGGAAGTTGACTAAGTAAAAGTTTGATCTTGGTATTTTAAGAATTACCAGTGAATAATCGGAAAAACTATATTGTTATGCCCCACAGTTAAGGGGCTAGTTCACCCAAAAATTTACATTTTGTCATAATTTACCCGCCCTCATGTTCCAAAAACCAGTATGAGCTTGAAAGAAGATATGTTGAAGAATGTCAGTAACCAGATAGTTGACGTTAGCTATTGACTTCCATACTATTTTTTCCCCTACTATGGACGTCATTGGCCACTGTCAACTGTCTGGTTACAGACATTCTTCAAAATATCTTCTTTTGTGTTCAACAGAAGAAAGAAACTCATACAGGTTTGGAACAACATGAGGGCGAGTAAATTAAGACAAAACATTTTGGGGTGAACTATCCCTTTAAGAGCAATCCCCGCCTCGCAGCCAATTCTAAAGATTTCATTGGTCAAGTTAATCACAGTGTTGATTGCCTACACAGCATTGAAACAAATACTCTTAAAGTCACAATGAACTCAAAATTGACAATCAAATTGACTTATTTTTATGGGATATTGGTAGCCTAGAAATCTAGACGCCCCCAGCGGCAGGAAATGTAATTTGCAGCCAGGGTCGTCAAGCAACTCTCCGTCGACTTGCGAGCTTGAAAAACCAAACTCTAGTCAGGCCAATCACATCGTGTATAGAGTCGGTGGGCGGGCTTAACATAATGATGGCAGAGTTGTGACGGTTCTGCGTGAATGCCCTGCTAGCAAAGAACGGCACTGAAGTCATTCTTAAGAAAGGAAGATGTGTTCTGAGTTTTGCCGACCGAATACGGCTAAAGTTTAATCTATCAACTAGCTCCGCTGATGGGAAAATGCATGGGACTCAGCCATAACCCGCTTGTGATTGTTGTCTCACCACTGAAAGCGCTCTGGTTGGTTGTAGCGCTTTCCTATTGCGTGCAGAGGGAATTTGAAAAACAACCGTTTATCCCGCCCCTCGGATTGAGCCCTGCCAATGGTGTGTTCCCAGACCCAACATCTTGATGTGGGTCTGGCTTGTCAGGCTAGAATATTGGAGTATTTATTATAAATTATTTATCTGTGTCGTGTCATGTCCCCTTGTAATCTTTAATTGAAGTAACTTCTTGTAGCGACAGTTTTTATTCTTCTCTGATGATGTGTTCTGGCATGAGGGCGGGACAACCTGTCACTCACATGAGATCCACCAATAGCAAACCATCCAATCAATTCCCCATGGATAAAATCAAGTTCTCTCCTACATTTGTTCTTGTTTGAGAAGCGTTTCAGAAGAGCAACTTCCGTTTCATGCTGACTTTAACCCTAACCTCAGTATAGCAATGGTGGCACATCCTGATAGATAGCATTACTGATTGTCACGATGATATTTCTGAACTGAATGCACAAAGTCTGAACTTTTCTTGACTGGATGACCAATGAAATCCGGCTGAGAGGTAGGGTTTGCGCTTTTAAAAAAAACCATGCAGTATTTTTACCCAGCCCTTGAAAACAATGCCACATTTTCCATTATTTGGATAAACGGTCCCTTCGGATAAACGGTAAACAGCACAGTATAGTGGGCATGCTAATTGGGTGTGTTACATCAGGCTCAGTCTGGGTTTGCGATGGCGGCATGTTTACGTGGCCAGCTCCACAGGCCCCTCCTCCTCACCATCCCCGTGGTTGGCGCGGATCTCCATCAGCGTGCGTCCGAAGTGGGTCCAGTCCTCACTGTGGGGCACGGCCAGCTGCAACAGATGAGCGTTTTAGAAATCCAGTGCCAAAAACACACCCCCACCTCTCCAAAACGCCACATCAAGAGCAAAGCTACGCATTACATGTGCTGTCACAGTGTGGGAGAGGAAAGAGATCACCACACATTGTGATTCAGAGACAGAACAATAAAGCTGCTTGTTTGGCCTTTGAGTGCTGAATATTTATCGTGTCAGTTCTCAGGAAGGGGAAGATGGGGACTATGGGCCGGCTGGGTGACGATGTGGGATCGCTTTCTGCTGTCAGAGTCAGATTTAGATGAAAAAGGAAGGCTGCCTACCGCCCATGCTGAGACAGAGAGAGAGAGAGAGAGAGGTAGAGGGAGAGAGAGAGAGAGAGAGATCTACAGGGTTTAATTAAACAGGAATAGAGAGGTGGGAGGAGATGACAGCCACTTCCAAACCAAAGGCCAAATCAAGCTCTTGTATAGTACAGCAGGGGGTCTTAAGAGGCCTTCATCAATAAATGACCTTATAACACTGGGATTTGATCCCTGTATGCTGTATTGTGTGTATAATGTAAATATAGGCCTATATATACACACTATACAGAGTGTGTCTGCTGTATATTAGAGAGATAGAGTGTAGTGTATATATGAAAGTTATATACAACACTATGATTTTATACATTTTACATTTTATATATATATATATATATATATATATATTTATATGTATTACTGCTATCAAATCAAATAATCACATCCAAAATAAAAATTTGCGTTAACATAATGTGTGTACTGTGTATAATTATTATAAATACACACACATACATGTATATATTTAAAATGTGTTCTATATATATATACACTAACCAATACTTCTACAGCACTTATTAATCTTAGCAAATGTTAATCTCAACATTTACTAATAAATTGTTAAAATTGAAAGTTGTATCTATTAGTTAAATGCACCGTGAACCAACATGAACATTTTTATGAACATTAATAAATGCTGCAATATATCAAATGTATTGCTCATTGTTAGTTCAAGTTAGCCGATGCATATATATATATATATATACATGCAAATATTTCTTAAATATATACATGTATGTGTGTGTATTCAAATATACATAATAATTATACACAGTACACCCATTATGTAAATGCAAACTTTTATTTTGGATGCGATTAATCGATTTGACAGCACTAAATGTTTAAAATGTGTAAAATGTTTCATGAGGGTTTTAAAAACTTGATAAATGCAATTTTTAATAAAAGATTAAATGTAAAAAATTGTATGTGGTATAACTATCAAGTAAACAGTATCACCATATTTTGTACCTTTGTTTACATTATTAAAAAAAGTTAATATATTTTTTTAAGGTATAATAATTATACAGTTTTCGGGGACATTTTGCGAACTAAAATAACGTAAAAAATATCTGATCTCACGACCAATTCGTTTGTGCGAGTTTGAGGTTAGGTCATTCGTACTAAATCATACGAATTGGGTAACTCATCAAATACGTCTGATTGAGCAAAAATCGCACCAATTCGTACGAGTGAGTTTGTGCGAATTAGCCACCTCGTAAAATACGCACAAACTGCTGTGAGATCGGGTTAACACTTGACACCATTATGGTCTGATGGGGTCTTTTTTATGATATTATTATTATCATTCTATGATATATACAATTTTTTTCCCTGCAGGTGGGTTGGAGCACATGATTTTGCAGACAAAACTTATTTGAATATTAATAAGCGAAGCAGTCATGTTAAAATATTTTTTCAGCAACAATAAGGTTTCAGGTGTTTACAATAGTTAACATGAACTAACACTAACCAATACTTCTACAGCACTTATTAATCTTAGCAAATGTTAATCTCAACATTTACTAATAAATTGTTAAAATCGAAAGTTGTATCTATTAGTTAAATGCACCGTGAACCAACATGAACATTTTTATGAACATTAATAAATGCTGCAATATATCAAATGTATTGCTCATTGTTAGTTCAAGTTAGCCGATGCATTAACTAATGTTAATAAATGAGACCTTATTGTGAAGTGTTACCTTTTTTTTTTTTTTAGGAAATATTAATAAAATATGTTAAACAACTTAATAAGATTTAAAGAGATGTTAAATTTGGCAACAAGTTTCGGTAACACTTTAGTTTATGGTCCAATTCTCACTATTAACTAGTTGTTTATTAGCATGCATATTACTAGGATATTGGCTGTTTATTAGTACTTATAAAGCACATATTAATGCCTTAGTCTGTATGACCATATTCTACATCCCTTAATCCTACCCAATACCTAAATTTAACAACTACCTTACTAACTATTAATAAGCAGTAATTAGGAGTTTATTGAGGCAAAAGTCATAGTTAATAGTAAGCTAATAGTGAGAATTGGACCCTAAACTAAAGTGCAACTCAAATTTTAAATCATAAATTAATTCTGGACGCAAAAGAGATACAGTTTAGTCACTGTGTGTATGAACTGCAGTAATCTACACACAAATATGAATGCAAACACCCTGAAATGTCTGAACAGAATTCATAACTCGACTCTCACATCCACTGCATTCTTTGTTTTGCCACAAGGGGCACTACAGCAGATAGTCACGTAAATGTCTTCTTCTATGGTCTGCTAGAATTTCCGCAAAGCGAGATTTGAAAGACAATCTAGAGGATATTTCTAGCCTTAAAAACCCCCTCTGTTACAGGGGGTGACCCGCGGTTGAAGAACAAAAGTTTTTAACTTCAAAATGACATCTGAACTTTACGCAATGCGACTCAAGCGCAGTGAAAACATGCGGTGGTGATCCAAAGCAAATATTTAACAGAGTGTACTAAATATAACACAAAGGGACCTTGGCAGTCGTCAGAAGTGGTACTTCTTGCCGCGACTGGAAGTTGGTGACGGCCTCTGCTGATGTAGGCCATGTTGAGCCCCCGTTCCACCGAAACCCTTCAACTTTCCTTCACTTCGTTTTATTGATGACCCACCATTATCATCAGCCCAAGGAGCCCACATGCTCGACCGACGTACTCTCCAATTACCACAATACACTGGGCTAAGATTAGCACTGCCCCACACATGAGGCGAAGCCCGAAAAGAACATGGTGAACATGGGAGTCCTCGTGGTTTGCTGCTCTGTGGTGGTGGCTCATTCATGTGGAGACTGCCTTAAAATAAAAGACTCAAACAAAAACAAGCTAGCCATGCAGAGAGCTCGGTAAACATGCAAACCCTTTCTGTCAAACTCTGAGATTCAATTTCACTTCCACTTTCACTCAATGTGCGCAAAGCTGCTGTACAGGCTGAAAATAATCCTGAGAGAATAATAATAACAGTAATTGCACACATTAGGATTCTTAATTACTGAGAAAAGATTCATACCTCTCCGACGTCGTATATCCACACACGCCCCTCCGAGTCTCCCACCGCGACCTCTTTGCCCCCGGCGGCCCATCTGACGCGGTTCAGAGCGGGGGCTCCCTCTATTGTCACACTAGCGCTGGGCACCTGGACTCAAAACACACCTCTAATCAAATACAGTTTCATATCAAACACACAATATATGAATTATGTTCTTAGGTAGCCTATAATGTACCGCTCAAAAGTTTAGGGTTGGTAAGAATTGTGTTTTTGTTTTTGAAACAAGTCTCTCATGCTTGGCTGCATATATTTTACCTAAAATATTGTGATATATTATTACAATTTAATATAGCTGTTTTTTATTTGAATATATTGTAAAATCGGATTTATTCCTGTGATGCAAACTTGAATTTTCAGCATCACTACTCCATTCTTCAGTGTCACATGATCCTTCAGAAATCATTCTAATATGATGATAAATATTTTTTATTATTATCAATGTTAAAAACAGTTGAGCTGCTTATATTAATATTTTTGTGGAAACATTTTCAGGAGTCTTTGATGAATATAAAGATAAAAAAGAACAGCATTTATGTGAAATATAAATATTTTATAACATTATTATTAAATGTCTTTACTGTCACTTTTGATCAGTTTAATGCTTCCTTGCTAAATCAAAGTAATTTTTTCTTAAAAATTACTGACCTCAAACGTTTGAATGGTATCTTATGTTACATTGTCAAAATGATCAATTTGGCATCATATCTGAAAACTTGAGAGAATTTTGTAATTTTATGATGTGAATATTTACAGCTAATTACATAAAAATGCAGGAAAACAAAACTTAGTGCTGAAACTTTATCTTTTAAAAAATATCACATATCTAAAAATGTAATTCTAATTTAAATCTAACTCCACATTTCTCCAAAATATGAATACAAACTATTTGGGGACAATAAAAACAGACACAAATGTTGACAAAGTCAGAGTTATTGCCAGTAAATGCTAACTTGCTAATTGGCTTTGATGACATTAGCATAGCAAATTGCTGAACGAGTAAGACAATGTAGAACATTTAACATAAATCTGTTCTCAAACCAAGCTCATGCTCCACTCATCACCATGATGGTGACCCCACAAAAAAAAAAAACATAACAGAAACTCCCAATTAACATTATTCTTGCACAAAAAAACATTATATAACACTTAATATTAGCATTTACTCACACTTTTGAGTGTCATGGCAAAGCATTCTGGGATATAGAAATCCCACCCCAGTTTCAGTTAAATTTAAGTTAGTCTAAATTAAAAGAAACAAGTTTATAAAACTCAAAAAAGCAAAACAGTTCAGAATACTTAAAAAGTGTCAGTTTTGTGAACTCAAAAGAAAAATAAAGCTCTAAATACTCATAAACGTTCATGTGATGTTAAGTTGGCTCTACTCAAACCAAATCAGTATTTTGAGTGTTAGGGTTTACAGTGCATCTCTCTTGTTATTCTTGTAGAAAAACAGACTTCAGTTGAAGTTGATGCCGAACTTAAAATCGCCAAAAATTGATGCACCTCGCATCAGTTTTTGTTCCAGATCTTCTATTGACAATGCAAGAGTCCAGCACTCTGTAAAGTCTCCTCCAGCACATCCCAAAGACTTTCAATGAATTTAAGCTCTGGCCAATTCATGTGTGGAAATGATCCTTCATGCTCCCTCTCAACCATTCTTCACAATCTGAGCTGATGAATCTTGACTTTGTCATCCTGGAATATGGCCATGATGTGTCTTCCTACAGTTGTTTAAGAAATGAAAAGCTACACACTCCATCAATTAGTTTCCAAAAATGTAACATGCTAGAAACATAATAATCACTGCAATAATGATCCAATCATTTGCCTATTTAAATCCAAACAGCGACTTTCTTTTTTGGCCGGGCAGAGTGTACTGTGTATAGTTTACCCAAAATGAAAATTACTGTGTGGGAAAAAATTCAAGTTTACAGAGTTTTAGTGTCAGTACTACATTAAACTACTACACTCACCTAAAGGATTATTAGGAACACCTGTTCAATTTCTCATTAATGCAATTATCTAATCAACCAATCACATGGCAGTTGTTTCAATGCATTTAGGGGTGTGGTCCTGGTCAAGACGATCTCCTGAACTCCAAACTGAATGTCAGAATGGGAAAGAAAGGTGATTTAAGCCATTTTGAGCGTGGCATGGTTGTTGGTGCCAGACGGGCCGGTCTGAGTATTTCACAATCTGCTCAGTTACTGGGATTTTCACGCACAACCATTTCTAGGGTTTACAAAGAATGGTGTGAAAAGGGAAAAACATTCAGTATGCGGCAGAATCATGAATATTTTTATTCTGGTGTCACCATTGTCCTGTATATTGGCACTGTAAAAAATTAAATCGTGACTTTAACGGTAAAAGACTGTAAAAATGCTATGGTGAAAAACAGTAAATAGAAAGTTTCCATACTATATACGGTGAATAACTGTAATATATCTAACCTTACATTTAAATACAGTAAAATACTGTTCAATTTTTAGTTTATTTATTTTAAATTTACAGTTTTTGAAAGTGAAAAAACCCCCAAGTCATTGTGTAATTTACAGTGAAAAACCTTAAATATTCCCAGAATTCCCTGCATAATGCTTCACATTTTATGTATTTTCATTGAAATAAGTTTCTTCTTAGTTTTTTCTAATCAGTTATGTACATTAGGGTTTTATGTTAAATCTAATGTTGTTAAATTAATGTTTATTGCATTTGTTTTATTTAATGTGTGTTACCATGATAGTGTTTGGTGTTTAGTGTTTGTGTGAATGACACTGCACCTTCCATATATTGTCCTTCTTAAAAGCTGCTTGTGATGATCTTTGATTCACCATGTGACTCTCATCACCACTGTGATTGGTGGTTGTCAGTATATATCAAAGTTACATTACAGATATTAGTATTTCAATAGATTGGTAATTTAACATTATTTCAGTTTTTTACCGTAAATTTACCGTACATTTTTATAAATGATATACCTTATGATATGGTTTTGAACTGTAAAATAGACAGTAAACTAAGTGCTGTCCCGTAAAATCTAAAATGTTACTACCGTATTTTTTACAGTAACATTTACATTTATTTATGCATTTGGCAGACGCTTTTATCCAAAGCGACTTACATTGCATTGAAGGTACACATTTTTACATTGTCAGTTCTTGCTTTCCCTGGGAATCGAACCCATGACCTTGGCGTTGCTAGCGCCATGCTCTACTTTTTGAGCTACAGGAAAGCCGTAAAGTTCAGTAAAGTTCAGGAACAGTAAAGTTCTGGAATCCACAGCTGCCGTTTTTTTACCGTAAATTTACAGGGATTTTTTCTACAGTGAGCATAAATGTCCAAGCTTATTCATTTCCACCCCCACTGAAATACCAAATTTAGCATTTTAAATCAACAGTACATTTTTTGTGCACCTTTTACCATATGTCTTTGAGTATCACAATAATATTGTATTGTGAGTTCAGTATCGTGATATGTATTGAATCGTGACACCCCTACTAGAAACATAATAATCACAGCAATAATGATCCAATCATAGACTCTTAAGAATCTAAATCCAAACAGAGACTTTTTTTTTAGCCGGGCCAATTAGATAAATACATTCAATTACAACAAGAGGAATCTGAGTATTATAAATTTGTCGAATCTCATTATGAAAAACGTGCCTTCAGTTTGTGCATGAACTCTTCTTGGATATTATAAGTTACATAAAATGATGTTGTTAGGATGTCTAGTCAAAGCTGAGCTCTAATAGGACGAAGAGATGAATCCCCAGCTCAACTGGAAATAGCTACGAGCGCTTTTAATGATTTCATAAATCATCCAGACACACATTAAAGCGATACACAGGCTCTGTTTGTGCTCGTGTGTGAGGTTGATTTCTGCCTATTACTTATGACAGTTAAGACTGGCCTGACATATGTTGTCAGCAAAGATGGAAGCTGTACGCTGGCTAATACAAAAGCTTCCTCGCTTCAGAACAGGCTAACCACAGCCTGAGAGCTATTAGCGAGCAGCTTCCTCCAAGAGTCAACTGCAAGGTTAAATTGGCTGCAAGCTTCTCTTTGCGTAAATTGGAACCAGGCGAGCCCGCAGTCTGTTAATGGTGTTATGGGTGAATTTCTTTATAAGTTGACAATGGAGAACTGTTGGCTGCTTTCTGGCACAAGATCTTTGCCTGTTTACGCATGTGTCGGTGTGTGCGTCAGCACGGGGGCTCCTGGTGTTTTGGATAACGTGCATTGTTCTTGAGGCAACACACACTCTTTCATTATCTCTTCTCAACAGACCAAACAAGCTGTTGACACTGGAATATGCCAAAGGACAGAGAAGGGGCACAAGTTACATAGGCCAGGGTCAAAGGTTACTGATATGACACGAAAGGCCAAATTTACTGCCATACATGAAAGACATACTTTCAACACTAATTTTTGTTTTAAATGGCACCACAGTGCACATATATTCTTTGTAAAAACCTTAGAGTTCTATGTAAATACCACGTTACATAAACTAATAAGAATGCACAATACACACCGCAAAAAATGCTTTTCTTACTCAGTATTTTTTTGATTTCCAGTACTAATATTTAAACAATCCTAAATCAACATACAATTATTTCGAGAAGCAAGATGACATAAAATATGGAAGCTTGTTTCTGCCACAGAATAAAAATAAAAAAGGTAATTGCGACTTATCTCACAATTCGTACTTTTTGTCTCACAATTGCGAGTTTACATCTCGCAATTCTGACTTTTTTTCCCACAGAATTGTGTGATATAAACTCACAATTGCAAGTTATAAAGTCAAAATTATGAGATAAAAACTTGCAATTCTGAGAAAAGAAGGTTATCATTTTTTCCCCCCTGAGAATTGGACTTAATAACTCACAACTGAGAGTTTATATCTCACAATTCTGAGAAAATAAGTCAGAATTGTGTGATATAAACTCGTAATTGCGAGAAAAAGTCAGAATTGCGCAATTATCTTTTAAATCATTTTATTCCATGGTGGAAACAAGCTCCCATAATAAAATATTAAGTCTTGTTTTCTGGAGAAAAAAAATCAGTTTGTTTGTGCTTAAAACAATAAATAATATCTGTCAGTGGGGTCAGAAAAATACTTCATTCAAACGGAAAACTAGATTATTTTTCTGACCCCACACTGACATTTTATTTTTATTTTCAAGGGCAAACGCTTAAATTTAATGATTTTATTTCTTCAGTAAACAATATTTAAAGGTTGCATAACACAGTTTCTGGCAGTCTCGTGTTAATCTTGAGTATCTATAGAGTAGTATAACAACCTTCATATCACAGAAGAGTCTTTAGTTATCATATTTATAAAAGACGGATACGCTGTACTGATTCTTTCCAAAAACAGCTGAGCTCGTGCAGGTGTGCAGTGGGCGGAGCTGTAAAGCACACACACACACACACACACACACACACACACACACACACACACACACACACACACACACACACACACACACACACACACACACGTTTGTTTTTGTGAAATGTGAGGACATTCCATAGGCGTAATGGTTTTTATACCGTACAAACCGTATTTTCTATCCCCTTACACTGCCCCTGCCCCTAAACCTAGCCCTCACAGGAGACTGTGCAGTTCACTTTCTGTGAAAAAAAATTTGTTCTGTGTGATTTATAAGCATTTTGAAAAGTGAGGACATGGGTAACGTCCTCATATTTCACCCTCTTTTTGTAATACCTATGTCAGGGGTTTTCAAACTTTTTGTGTGTGTGGACCACTATTTGTAATCAAAAAATTTTGCGGACCACCTCATAACACACATAATAAAATATGTCTACACACAGTCCTGAATTAATCCGCACCTCTAAATAGGCTTACTAGCACTAAAACTAGTCATCACATCAGTACAACTGCTTGTTAAAAGAATGTTTACTGCACACAACGGCTGCCACATATTTAATTTATTTATTCTGGCTCATAGATGCATCCGACTCACTGTCAATCTCTTAATTTTTTGTAACTTCTGCCTCTGTCTCTTGTCTCTTCAGAGAACCTGTTGCTATCCACCGATCCATAACGGCACTGAACTTGAACGTCACGGCTGAGCGCCACTAGCCTATTTTAGTAATCGCACAATAACTTGACAATTTAATACAAATGTTATGTCAATATAGGCCTACATATTTTTACTTTTTAATTTTTTTATGGGAATTTCCTGGCAAAATGAAGGTAAAAAAATATTATTTTATTTTATTTTGCCTTTCCACGGACCACCTGCAGTACCCTCACGGACCACTTGTGGTCCGCGGACCACAGTTTGGGAATGACTGACCTATGTCATACCCATGTCATTATACACATTTGTGTCCTGATATTTCACAAAAACATGCCCACACACACGCACACACACACACACACACACACACACACACACACACACACACACACACACACACACACACACACACACACACACACACACACACACACACACACACACACTAAATCACCACATTATCCTTAGATAACTTTCGTTTCACCATATTTTTGTGTTGTTGACATTATATGCACTTATGCGCCGATTGTCAACAAAACACAGACATTTGATTCAGTTTCACTCACCGCCTGCGGTTTCGACTCGTGAATGGGAACAAACAAATACACTTGCAGAACTCTGTTGCTGCTCCGGGAAAACTGCATCCACTGTTCCCTTAACACTGGGTTATTTGGGAAGCTGAACACAGTTATCTTTCCCTCACAACCAGAAACACACTTCTTTAGTGACATTGTTGATTTCGTGGTCTAAAAATAAAATGACAGCGCTGTTGACGGCTACTGTAACCAAACGAAGATCATTGATGACGCTCTTGCTCTCGCTTTGGTTGATGTGCACACGCTCATCCGGGAGAAGTGTCCATACAAGCAATTCCACCCTTTATGACGTCATACAGGGCCATACTCGAAACAAGTAGTTCTGAAGGAGTGTATTTGGCACAGAAATACTCCATCATACTTCCAACTCATTTTTTATTTTTTAATTTTGGCCACGTTTACCATGAGAATCCAACTCTTTAACAGTGTAAATAAGTCAGAATGCATGAAATAGCATTACACCCCAAACTCTAGGGTTCTGTACAAAAATCCTATTGAACCTTTTTTCCCCAAGAGTATATATTGTTTGCATGTCGAATAGCAGCCAACATTAGAGCAAAGTAGGGGAAATATCAAACATTGCCTGATATATATCCAATTTTGACCAATATTTGATTTTAATTGTGCATTTACACTAATTGTGCAGTCAGCTAAAGTTAAGCCTTAAAAACACTATTCATCTATTAACACTGTTAAATATAATCATTAGCAGATCTCAAAATAATTACACTTTTTCACACTGTTCATTATAATATTGTGAATTTTAGAATTGATTAGTTATTGGCCATGTATATTCAAATAAATATTGGCTTATCAGTATGGGCCAGAATTTTAATACCGGTGCATCCCAATACTTACAGTATGGTAATCATTCATTACCATGTTATATATATATAAAAGTGCTCAATGTACAGTGGCCTAGTGGTTAGCATAAAAGCACATGACACTTGTGCAGATGTGGGTTTGAATTCGAAGTCTTTGAATCAACATGAAATGGTGTTTGCAACCGATTTTACATTTGTATTTTACTATTTTACTTGAGTTAAACAGGATATTAGAAATAAAAATATATATGATGGGATTGATTTTATATCATTAGCTTTAAAAGTGGTCTCAATATGACAGTTGGTTAGGAAAAATAAGAGGGCTTTCGTAATATAAAAGATTATTATTTTCCAAGAATCATTCAGTCAGACCAGAAATGTGTGTAAATAGGGTCAGTTCTGATTTCAAGCTGACTTTGCTATATGTGATTTACAATCAGTGAGCTGGTTGTTGGTTACCGTCCACCAAACACACACGCAGAGAGAGAGACGGGTGAGTCGAGAACAGCGGAGAGAGTCTCACAGCAGTATGTAATTAAAGTGGGTGTGTATTCCTTAGTGGACAGGCAGTGTCAGTCAGGGCAGATCTCATTTCACACAGGAGAGATGTAACACCTCTGAGCTGTGGCCCTCAGGGGACGGCATGTCCACCATTTCGGACTGACGTATTGTGTGAATGGTCCAGTAGCAGTAAGTCAACTGTCACATATGAAACGACATCATAGCATGTGATGTACAATGACAGTCCATTATCAGTGATATACGCTGCTGGATCCAGTATATGACAGCAGACAGCTAATATGACCTCATCACTCTACAACGTCTGCATGCCAAAATCTGTTCAATCAGGCTCGTTTTGACCTTGTTTACAGAAAGAAAATACCTAAACATCCTTAAAAACGGCCTCAAGATAATCATTTTGTTTGTTTTTTCGCAAATTTGATTCATTCTTTAAATAATGTATTTTTCTCTTAATTTAATGGCAAATTATTTTATTTTCAAAAAATATATCTTGAATATTTTTATATATTTTTTAATAAAATTATATTTTCATATTTTTGTATTGTTTGTATTTCATATAATTAAATTAATTGCGTATTAAAGCATAAAGATAACAAAATTAAGCTTATGTTTGGAACAAGAAAAAAACAATCCAGTGGATAGTAAACTTTATTTTTTAATTAAATATAAAATATTAATCAAATGAATTTTATGAACTATATATATATATATATATATATATATATATATATATATATATATATATATATATATATATATATATATATAGATATATATATATATATATATATATATATATATATATATATATATATATATACACTAAATTATACTAAATATATAAAACTTAATATATTAAAATTATATACTGTATATATATATATATATATATATATATATATATATATATATATATATATATATATATATATATATATATATATATATATATATATATATATATATATATATATATATATATTTATATATATTTATATATATATATACATAGTTCATAAAATTCATTTTATTAATATTTTCTCTCTCTCTCTCTCTCTCTCTCTCTCTCTCTTGTTCTTTTCTTCTATGTATATATGATTTTAATATATTTCTATAATTCATATAATTATCATATAAATATTCTGCCAGGCACATCATATATAGAACCTTTTATGGGTTCCCATTGTGAGATTACTTATATATGGATTTAGTTTTAATGAATGAATTTTGTTTTCATTTAATAATTAATTTTAAATACATTTTATGAATTAAGCAGCTTGTAAAAACTCTATAGCACTACAAAAAACTGAAAGAACATGTTAAGCATGAATGTATTATGCAATAATTTAAGAGATTTCTCCTTATCTAGAACCTTTTTTGGCATCTTTAAACTAGAGTTTTATATCAAATCCCAAGTAAATGAGTGTTGTTTTAGTAATGTTTTAGGAAAATGTTGTAAAATATTTTTTTGCAGTGTAACTCAATCCCAAACATAAAGTGATTGTCTGTGACACTGCACAGTCACTGAAGGTCTTGAGAGACGGTGGCCCTAGAGGACCAGGTTAAACCGCTTTTCTGGGCCGTCGCCCATGGGAACTCAATGGCTCTGGAATGGTGGAGAGAGAGGAATCCGCACACATCGGAGTAATTAGCCTTAAGCTTGCAGACTATGTGTGTGTGGAAAGGAACGTCGCTGGAGTGTTGTGCGAGCTGTTGGTGAGGAGCTGTCAGAAAGCTGATTTAAAGGCGGCCTGTGGGGAGACGCCCATACAGAGAGGAACTTGTTGTTGTTTTGATGCATCTTTTGGCCTGGCGTGATCTGGGGGACCAGACCGAGAGCGTTACCTCACCTCAGTGTCGTTGTTCAAGTTCCACAGATCCAGACGACCCATGCCGTCCACGGCGGCGAAGAGCGAGGGGTGCACGGGTGACCACATCACATCGTAGACATAGTCGGCATTATCCTCAAAGGAGTACAGCGGCTTGTTTTGCTGAGGGGGAGACAAAATGAGAAAAAGGAGGTGAAGTATACAGAGAACGAGAGAATGAAAGGGCAAACAGGACGAGCAAGAAGGTGGTGGGGTTGCAAGGGAACAGGCAGAGGGCGAGAGAGGCAGATCGAGAGAATGAGAGAGTGGCATAGGCAGTAGACAGAGTGGCGCTGCTGCAGCCCTGGGGCCTGTCTGGGATTGGGCTAATTAAAACCTTTGCACATTCAAGCAGTGTCATAAAAAAACACTAGATGAAAGTCTCTCCAAGGTGTACTGTAACCTAAGTGTAACAGCTGTCTGTGGCATAGAAGAAAAGAACGAGAGAGAGAGAGAGAGAGAGAGGGATAGGGAGAGGTAGAGATCCTGAGGATTGCTGGATGCATTCCGAACAGGTACGAGGGAGACAGCTGGGCGGGAGCGATGCAGACCACAGCACGATAATGAACCACAGAGAGACACGCTGAAGAATGTGACTGCCTGAGACACTCCACCACACCAAAAGACACCATGCAGTGTGCATACTTCATCTCAAAATCTTCAAAAATCTTTCAAATAAACCATATCTGACATGGTCCAATCATAAAAAGTGATGAGATAAAGAAAAATATACACAAAATATTAAATAGAAATGAATAATTAAAAAAAAAAAACTTTTTATATGCACTAGCATTCAAAAGTTTGAGGTCAGTACAGGCTTTTTTTTTTTAAGAAAGTAACACTTTTGTTAATTAGGATGCATTAAAGTGATCAAAAGTGACAGTTAAGACATTAATTATGTCACAAACGTTTTCTATTTCAAATAAATGCTGTTCTTTTGAACTTTCTATTAAGAAAATATTAAATAGCACAACTGTTTTCAACCTTAAAGCTGGACTATGTACAATTTTTTCAGTGAAATATCCAAAAACCACTAGGCCAGTGTTATATATCTTGTTCAGTTGAGTACTTACAATATCCCAAATGTTTCCAACTATTTGTAAATTGTGAGAAAATTGCTATTTTAACCAAGGACGTGTGAGGGAGTCGCCTGTCGATTGCGTCATATCTGCTCAGTTTTATTTTGCAGAAACGCTTTGCTCTCTCTGCAGTGTGAACAAGTGTCATAGCAGCTGCCTAGCGTACGCACAGAGTAACGTCATAACATAATTTTCAACACACTCAGATGTATCTAATATGATAAACAAAGCTGCGTTACCTCATACTCATGACCGGAAAAGCGGAAATGGCGCCGGCGACTGTGGCATAATAAAAGTCCGGCTGCTCGCGAGGTATGTGTTGCGTTCATCTTATTAACAATCGCTCCAGCAGCTTTGCTCAGCTCCACAACACTCAGTCATGCTCTGCTTCATACTACAGTTACGTTAATAATCGCATCCATGAACTTGATTTCTTGCCGAGTCCTATCCCGATTCTTTTCCACCGGCTGTGAGGTGAAGACCACATGTCCCAAGATTCTGCGCTCAAACTTGGTGTCATCAAACTATGCCTTTGTTTTGAATAGGCGACATCTAGCGGAAGAAAAAGTTACATAGTGCAGCTTTAAAGTAAAATAAAAATCAATATTGAAGTTTTTTTGGGCTATAGTTTGAATATATTAGTCTTACTGTTATCTATAAGCTAGTGTGCTCCGAAACAATGCCAACATTCGCATTTAGAAGATATAAACATTCAAAACTAACAGTGTCATTTCCGCCAATATGGATCAATGATTTTCAATGATTTCAAATGCTCTCCAGAATCTGAAGCGTCCCACCCCCTACACTATAAATAGACGCTGAAGCTGCGGCTGAAATCTTGTTCACACATTTACTATGGTACTTACTACTACATGGTAAGTGGCACATAGTGCACTATACAGGGGATAGGGAACGATTCAGACAGTGTGAACATACTTTCCATTGGGGCGAATGAAGTCTGGTTTCACGTTATATGATCGAGTCTGCGCAGACCAGAAAACATATCTGACCCATTTGAATTCTGCACAGAATGCTGTATTTTAATGCAATATGGAGGAGAGACGGTTAACGGTTAGAGATTAGGAGAAAATTAGGCTTTACCAAGCTCAACGGCTCTGGCCGAGCTGTGATATAAACAAAACACCATTGACTATTTAAAAAAAAGGGGAGGGGCTGTTCGATATTCCCCGCCATGTCTTCCTGTTTCAGTGGAAATTATGTCAACACATTGAATAAAGCACTTCAGTGGGCCTTTAATAATAATAATAATAATAAGAAGATTATGATGTTTCTTGAGCAGAAAATCAGCATATTAGAATGATTTCTGAAGGATCATGTGACACTGAAGACTGGAGTAATGATGTTGAAAATTCAGCTTTGATCACAGGAATAAATTACATGTTAAAGTATAGTAAAATAGAGCACCATTATTTTACATTGTAATAATATTTCACAAAATTACCGTTTTTACTTTGATCAAATAAATGCAGCCTCTGTGAACAGAAGAGACTCACCGACCTTCAACTTTTTATATTTTTGTAGAGACATAAAATCACCCTTAAATGTACTTTTTCCGATACCAAAATATATAATGGTCTTTTTCATTAAAGGTCCCATGGCATGAAATTTTCATTTTATGAGGTATTTCAACATTCATATGAGTTCCCCTAGCCTGAATATTGTCCCCAAGTGGATAGAAATGTTGATCGGTGTAAAACCGAGTTCTGGCTGTCTCTCTCTGCCTTTGAGAAAATGACAGGCCAGACGAGCCAATCCTGAAGTCTCCTGGTTTGACGTCCAAGCAGGAACGGGTTTCCTCCCTTTCCTCCGCCCAGAGAATCTGGCACGCCCATGCAAACGCTCGAGAGATCATGGGTTGTGAACGAGTGAATGCTGGCAGTTTCTCAGTGTTTGGATGTACAAATGAAAACAGAAGTCTTTTTTCAGTTCCTACTGATCTGTGATCAGTGATTTCTTATGTGTAGCTAATTATTTATTATTCGTGCACACACTGCGGCTTCTCTCTCTCCCGACAGAACGGTGTTTTCTATCTTGTGAGTCAGTGTTTTTGTACGTCCTCGTCGCGTCTATCCGTTCTTAAATGTGCATACAGTCGGGAGTTTCTGCTTAACATCGGCAGAGCCACATCTTTAGAGATAAACCTCACGCACGCCGAAGCTCGGCCTTCAACATCCCCGACCCCCAGTACTGCATCTGGCCCACAGCGGAGGCACCAAACGCGGCGTGAGATTAAGCAGAAGGGGGGTAAGCGTGAGGGTATCCGGCTAGGCTAGCCAGCTAACCCCACAATAAACTGGATTACATTCGATTACTGCTGTTGTGTCTTTGTTTGCGCTGTGTAAGTTACTCAATGCGCGTCACTGACGCTTTTCATATGATTGGAACATATCTAGAAATAATGCTTTAATCAAACTTACTAACTCTCGCTGTTCATCTCGCTGTAATGGTACATTGCATGTGTTACAAAGTTGGTAGAATAATGATGAAGACGGACTCGGCGTGACTGGGACTCGTGTTTATTCAAAACTCTCAGATACAAACACAATAAACTTGCGCTGACAGACAGCGCTCTCACAACTCAGTAGTTACTATAAATAACTTTGTTAGCAATCGCTCCGTCTCCGTGATGTCCGGTTCGCGAACGAATCATTCTTTTGAATCGGTTCTTTTTAGTGAACCGAACCAGTTCACCAAATCGGACTGAATCGTTCTAAACGGTTCGCGTCTCGAGTCAGCGCTGATCCATAATTTACTAAAGTTACTAACTTTCTGACATGAGTGACAGCCCCTCCGACTAGAAATAAACTAATAACCTGAAGTATATTCTAGTAACTACAACAGTTCACCCTGAACTGAGACATGCTGAGAGAACTGATGAGAAGTGAACTCAGGTCCATCTGTCTCTCTGGCAGCAGCTCGTGCGTCGTAGACCTCGTTAAACCACGCCCCCTCCGCTCATTTCAAATGCAAAGATGTCAGCCAATCACAACAGTGGGCGTTTTTACTGAAGTCTCACAGCAGACACGCCTCTTGAAACAGGGCAGTCAGCCACAGGGAAAACAGCAGTATAGACAAAATGCCTTTTATTTCTAAATTATGACATTTTATGATGTAAAAATCATACTAACAATATAAGTACACCTCAGGAAACACTATAAAATAATAGAAAAATGCCATGCCATGGGACCTTTAAATATTGACACAGAACACAATTTGAAAACTTATTCAACGGATTTAATCAACTTCAACAAAACAGATTGTCATTGCATATGAGAGCTCATGAGCCAGGAAATGTTTGCAATGCATGCCGACAAACACAGACAGCACAGAGAGCATATTTCATCTGACGCAAATAAAACTAAGGCTGTGAGAAAACCCAGTAAGAAATGAATGGTGGTTTACATTTCACATCGAGTATGTTATGTGCCTCTATGGTAATTCTGTTATTTACTTATGTTATGATCAAACCAGTAGAGGTCCAATTATATCTTTAACTATGCTCAACAGCCGATCCGATCCACAGGATCCACGGCCACAAATCCAAATCCTGAAGGCGCCAGGGCTGATTCTGCCCTCCCGGAGGACTACAGATCAGTTTGCAGACCATTTTTTTTCCCTTTAACAGAGCGTGATGTGCGCACTCCTCAGCCTCTCATTCATTCGATAACCTCTCCGCAGAGATCTAGTGATGGGATTTAGAATTTGTACTAGTTTAAGTACCCACTGTAAATGGTGCTTATTCATGTCACCACCATCACGGACCTGGATGAGGGCCGCGATGCAGATCGAAAAGTCATCAAGGACTCGCCACGGGCACTTAAGGACACAAACTAGGGCACAAGGAGGATTTTCTGAGCAGTGACTGGTCTGTGATGGAAATCGTACCAATGTTTTTTCCCTCAGTGTTTTAAACTCTATTAGAAGAAAAGGACCTTAAAGGCTTTTGTCAGGCGCTTCATACTTAGAACCTTTTAAGGGTTCCAATCATGGGATCATTTTATGGTTTCATAAATCAATTTTATGAATTAAACAGCTTCTAAACATGTTTTATCACTAGAAAAAAATTTAAAATTAACATCAAACACTAAAGTATTATGCAATCATTTAAAGGCCAATTCACACCGCACAGACAAACGGCAACAAACCAGTTGGATTTAGTAATTTATGAAAAATAACTGTCATGTTCACTCTAACCCAACAGACACCGACAAACGCTGATTGAACATGTTCAGTCGGGTGAAAACAAACTCTAACCAACTGCAACAGACGCCAACACACTGATCCGAAAAACCCAACAAACGTGTTTGTCCATGCCGTGTGAATTGGCCTTAGGAGTTTAGGACGCAAATAATCCTCTGGTGCTCCTCATTTAGGGGTCACAGTCATACTCTTCTTCTGCAAAAGTGGCCTAACACCTCAAATGTTTTAGTAGAATCAATATAATATTAGGGCTGTCAAAAGATTAATCGCGATTAATCGCATCCAAAATAAAAGTTTGTGTTTACATAATATATTTGTGTGTACTCTGTTAATTATTATTTATATATAAATACACACACATTCATGTATATATTTAAGAAATATTTGCATGTATATACTGTATATACATTTATATAATCTATAATATATATAAATATAAATGTTTTATATATATAAAAATAATATTTTTTTCTTAAATATATACATGCTTGTGTGTGTATTTATATATATATAAATAATAATTAACAGAGAACACACAAATATATTATGTAAACACAAACTTTTATTTTGGATGCGATTAATCGCGATTAATCTTTTGACAGCCCTATGTAATATATTTTATGGGAGGGACTTTTATGGTAGTAGTAATATTTTTGCAATAATTATGATCCATGTGGTTCCAAATTTTTTACAGTAGAATACAAATAAACCATACAAAATCAATTTTTTTTTATTTTTTTTTTCAATTAACACTTGTTGCTGTGCTTTTTTTGTTCAGCATTGTGGCTGATCTCTAGATTGTACCCCCCAAAACATTTTTTGTTTATTTCCCATTCATTTCTAGGATGGTAATTTAAGCAAGGAGTACAAGCGTGACCTTTTTTTTAGGACCATTTAACCAGAGGGATAAAGGGGACAAAATCTGTCGACACGGACTTGGCCATACAACATCCACAAAAACGGAGGCAGTTTTGTACTTAACGGTTTCCTCGCAAGTGACTGAATTTTCTGGCTTTCAGTGTTTTCACTGTTATACAGTAGTAGATAATCTCCGGATCAAAACACAGGAAAAAAAGGAGCAGAAACAAGCAATAAAAGCATTGCTTTTGCATGTTGTAGTCTTTGAAAAAAAAAAAAAGATTTTCTCAGCTTTTTGTTCAAAATGTTGCTTTTTTAATGAAATTATCCCACATTCAAGTGTTGATAAAAAAAGAATGCATGAAGCTCCAATAAAACGGGTTTAAAAACAAAGGCTCTGTTCTTTCTTTTGATATATTACATGTTCAGATATTCATATAACAAAATATTCTGGGAGCTATGAACATTTTATGAAAATGATTAAAAATTCTGAAGGTGGCTGGCTACTTTTTTTTTCTTCAAGTGAAAGTGACATGTGATGGCCAAGTAATGTAACCCATACTCAGAATTTGTCCTCTGCATTTAACCCATTCAAGTTAGAAGCCTACACACACGTTAGGAGCAGTGAATAGTGAACACACACACACACACACACACACACACACACCATGGACACACCACATTTTTGATGTGGCTAGCGTCATTTCCTGCCGCTATTGAGAATCGAACCTGCAACCTTCGGGATACCAGTCCGACTCTCTAACCATTAGGCCACAACTGCCCTAAAAACATAATAAATACAAATTAAATATAACCTTTTTATAACATAAAACGACAAATACTAACTTGTCAATGTCTAAAAAATAGGAAGCCATGTGTCATTAGAAACTGACATTATTGCATGTGACTGATATTGTTTCGGAGGCTCACAGGGTGCTTAGATCCAAGCTAAGGTGTGCCCACAACCACACACAGGAGAAAGAGACAGGCCTGCATTCCTGAGGCTCTCCTCAAAGGGGATGGAATTCCCCCGTCCCCAAAAAATAACACATGCACATCCATAACATCCCAGGAATGTTTTAATATCTGTCAGAATGCACAAAGTGTAAGATTTGTAGAGAAAATACATGGAGCACAAGTTAAAGTGACAGGACGGTATGTTGTGGTTTCGGGAAGCTCAGTACTTTACGTACACTTGTGGATGTAGATATCAATGAGTGTGAGTGTGAGAACATGATACGTATACTGTAGCTTTCATGATACGTATTCATGCAGCTCAGCTGTATTAACCAATGCAGGGCCTGAGGCTGTAGATGCGCCGCTTTCTTGTTAAATGACCCGTGTCCTCCATCTACTTCAGTTTATTAGTATATATATATAGTGATCAGGCATAACATTATTACCTAATATTGTGTTGGTCCCCCTTTTGCTGCCAAAGGCATGGGGCATGGACTCCACTAGACCCCTGAAGGTGTGCTGTGGTATCTGGCACCAAGATGTTAGCAGCAGATCCTTAAGTTGTGAGGTGGGGCCTCCATGGATCGGACTTGTTTGTTCACCACATCCCACAAATGCTCGATTGGATTAAGATCTGGGGAATTTGGAGGCAAATCAACACATCAAACTCGTTGTTGTGCTCCTCAAACCATTCCTGAACCCTTTTTTCTTTGTGGCAGAGCACATTATCTGCTGAAAGAGACCACTTCCACCAGGGAATACCGTTTCCATGAAAGGGTGTACATGGTCTTCAACAATGCTTAGGTAGGTGGTACGTGTCAAAATAACATCCACATGAATGGCAGGACACAAGGTTTCCCAGCAGAACATTGCCCAAAGCATCACTGCCTCCACCGGCTTGCCTTCTTCCCATAGTGCATCCTGGTGCCATGTTTTCGCCAGGTAAGCGACACCCGGCCATCCACGTGATGCAAAAGAAAACCTGATTCATCAGACCAGGCCACCTTCTTCCATTACTCTGTGGTCCAGTTCTGATGTTCCCACTGTTGGCGCTTTCGGTGGTGGACAGGGGTCAGCATGGGCACCCTGACTGGTCTGCGGCTATGCCGCCCCATACGCAACAAACTGAGATGCACTGTGTATTGACACCTTTCTATCCTAACCAGCATTAACTTCTTGAGCAATTTGAGCTACAGTAGCTCGTCTTTGCTCACCACGTGCATCAATGAGCCTTGGCTGTGCCATGACCCTGTCGCCAGTTCATCACTGTTCCTTCCTTGGACCACTTTTGATAGAGACTGACCACTGCAGACCGGGAACACCCAACAAGAGCTGCAGTTTTGGAGATGTTCTGACCCAGTCGTTGCAGTCTTGCCCATTTTTCCTGCTTCTAACACATCAACTTTAAGGACAAAATGTTCACTTGCTGCCTGATATATCCCACCCACTAACAGGTGGCGTGATGACGAGATAATCAGTGTTATTCACTTCACCTGTCATAATGTTATGCCTGATCGGTGTATATATTATTGACCCCAAACTTTTGAACGGTAGTGCAAATTCTGCCATTATTTACTCATCATCGTGTTGTCCAAAACCTGCAAATTACTTCATGTTTGGTTTGTTTCTCACACAAAGCTATATTATGACTTTAAAAAACAAAAAAGACATTCAGAGCACTTAAAGCCCTTTTTGAAGCTCGAAAGCGGAAAGCTTCTGTCCCTATTTATTGTAATTGCATTGGAAAAGAGCAACCAGAATTTTTTATTTTTTTTTTCCTATTTATGTTCCGCACAGAAATGAAAGTCATACAGGTTTGGAAGATCATGAGGGTGAGCATTATCACTTTTTGGGCAAACTATCCCTTTAACTGCTACTTATCCTTTCCGTTCCTACCAGGGTTGTGTCATCGACGTCTCTTCATCAAGCGATTCCACTTTTCCATTGCTTTTTTTATTTGTGCCTCTCTCCTCCCCTAACATTCCTTCTACGTCCATCTTTTATTCATACTTGGCCTTCATGCTTCCCTCACTCTGTGGTTAATGTGATCTGAGCCAGTATCGCCAGACACAGATTGCAGTATCTGTGAGCACAACCATGTCCATACGTCTCTCACCCTGGCCTGCTCTTGCTCAATCTCTTTGGTCCATGTGGTTTGAACCCCAATCAAGAGACTCAATCATTCATTTCTGAACTTGCAGATTAAGCTCCAAGGCAAAAAGCCACTGTCCAGTGGTCTCAAAGCCTTGGACATAGAACGGATTTACTTGCATGTAAAAGACACTGCCAGGATACTGTCCTCATTAACAAAGCAGGGCATAAAATACCCTTTATAAAATATGTGCATACATCAATGTTGGAAACTGTGCGTACATTTTGAATTAGCCTGGTTTGTACATTACATATTAGGGTTTCATACACAAAAAATGCATGTGCTAACAGCCTGCAGGGCAAAAATGATGGCGCACAATTTAGCATGTTTCATCACAAATTAAACTATTGACTCCAAGCACAACTATGCAATATGATTACAAACACATTTTGTATAATTTTTTATAAAGGGTGAACATCCACATGCTGTCAGACATCACTTTTGGCCACTGCTGTAAATATATGCTTTAAATAAGAAAAGTCAATGGGTCTATGGGGTCAGAAAAATGCAAAATGCAAGGTCAAATTCTCACTATTAACTAACTATTAACTATGACTTTTACCTCAATAAACTACAGCTTATTAATAGTTAGTAAGGTAGTTGTTAAGATTATGTATTGAGTAGGATTAAGGGATGTAGAATATGATCATGCAGAATAAGGCATTAATATGTGCTTTATAAGTGCTAATAAACAGCCAATATCCTAGTAATATGCATGGTAATAAGCAACAAGTTAATAGTGAGAATTGGACCCTAAACTAAAGTGTTACCAAAAATACTATTGGAAACATCCTATTATTAGGTAAGTAAATTTAGATTTGAGATATTTGTTATTTGTTAAAACAACACAACAAAATGGATTAAGAAAATGATCTGACAAGTGACAGGAATTAAGGGTATATCTTTGACAAGCTACTATTAATTTTGTACTTTCTGAGTGTACAAAAACCTCAAACAAAAATCTTTGCTGCTTTTAGAATGGCTTTTTAAAAATGATTTTATAATGTTTCCTGAGGTGTACTTATATTGTTAGTATGACTTTACATCATAAAATGTCATAATTTAGAAATAAAAAGGCATTTTTCTATTCTGATATTAGCCCTCTGGCTTGAATGCTCTGTTTGAAGGGGCGTGCCTGCTGTGAGACTTCAGTGTAAACGCCCACTGTTGTGATTGGCTGACATCTTTGCATTTGAAATGAGTATTAGATCTTGTTGCGGAGGGGGCGTGGTTCAGCGAGGTCTGCAAGCACTGCCAGAGAGAGACAGACTGGGCACTTGTAGACCAGAAAGACGGAGAGCTGGAGAAAGATTGCTGAGAAAAGTTATATTGTGCTGAGTTGTTGAGTGTGCTGTGAGCGCGAGTTTATTTTGTTTGTATCTGAGAGTTCTGAATAAACACAAATCCCAGTCACGCCGACCCTGTTGTCTTCCTCCTTATTCTATGAACTTTGCAACATGTGGAACCCCTCTCGTATACTTTTACTAAGTTTTTTTACCATTACAGCTGTCAAGCTTTATTTTTTAGATCTTTTCCCATCACATGAAAGGCTGCAGTGATGAGCATTGAGTACACAGGCAGTCTGTTGATCGCGTAAATGCAGTGATTTCATCATTGCAACGCGTTTTCTCTCACGAAATGCTTTCCCCACAACTAACAGCAAACATGACAGCGATATGAATACAGTAAGAGCTTTGTGCAGCATTACAGCGTCATTTGTTATA
Source organism: Gobio gobio (assembly GCF_949357685.1). Taxonomy (NCBI): domain Eukaryota; kingdom Metazoa; phylum Chordata; class Actinopteri; order Cypriniformes; family Gobionidae; genus Gobio; species Gobio gobio. The sequence goes on from NC_137104.1 coordinate 8,615,622, forward strand.
ACGGCAGTTTGGGCAAGTGTGCAGATACACTCATGACGTGTGATTCACAGCTCCGAACATTATCAAGAGAGTGTTCTTTGATTGCTAATCTAGCATCTAATCACAATTTAAATAACAGATTTGTTTCATGCTACTAAGAGAAACGATGTGAAGCTAATCGTTTAGTCACTGGCTTGATTCACGGATGCATAAATGATTTATGTCTGCGTGAACTTGAATATTTAGCTACACATCAGAAATCCCTGATCACAGATGAGTTAATGTGGGCATTGATGCGGGGATTGTCAGAATTTGAATCTCAAAAGAGCATGCGATCCGTGGGCGTGGCCGCATTAGCGGATAATGAAGTGGATCGCGGGTGACCGACATGTATCGCTTTTCAACCAGATTACATAAAAACAGTATATATTTTTTTCCAATTTGGTTTACATTGTTTAAAACCTGACATTTCAGCGTTTCTTTAGACATATGTCTCATGTTTGTGAGACAAGTATTCACTAAGATAGAGTTCCTTTTCTGAAGAAAAGAATTCATCTGAATGAACGTCTTTGACAGAGAGGCTGGAGATCGCGCATCATGTTTGATTTCTTTGTTTTGGAAAAAGCAAAACATTTTGTTTTTATTGTGACTGTACACAAAAAAAAAGAAACTTAACAGATTAAAATGATGTATAACACTTGCCTGAATGATAAAAAACGACAGTTATTTGAGTCTCTTTGGCACTGATAAGAAAAAAAGAGAGCCGATCGCGCCGGCGCGACTGCCGACTCCAGAGGGTTAATGAACACTGTTACTCACTGTTTGTGGCGGTGCTGTCGAATCCATATCGTAAAAGCCTGTGCTGACATTGCGAGTAAAATAAACAATCCATTTTCTCCTAATTCTCTGGGCGGGCAAAGCAGAGGAAGGGGAGGTAACCTATCCCCTTGTCTGAGCTTTTATTTTCTCAAAGGCAGAGCAGAACACCCAGACCTCGGTTTACACCTATCAAAATTTCTAGCCACTTGGGGACCATATACAGGCAAGGGGAACTCATATTAATGTTAAAAAACCTCATAAAATGAAATTTTCATGCCATGGGACCTTTAAATATTTGCGTGTTTAAACATTCAAATTTCAGGCTCTTGAATTAATTAAATAATGGCCCTGTTTACACCTGTTATTAAGACCGTCTAAAACGGTTCGAGCTTGTCCATTTACATTTACATTACATTTATGCATTTAGCAGACGCTTTTATCCAAAGCGACTTACAACTGAGGAGTGCAGAAAACGATCCGTCATGAAGAGTCGAAGAAACGCAAAAAGTGCCTGAAATACTAGGTCTGTGTGCATTGCTCAGTGTAGCACATGCTAGAGTAGGGAGGGAAAGCGGAAGAAAGAGGAAAATAAAGTTTTATTTTTATAAGGTTAAGTGCTCACGGAAGAGATTAGTTTTCAGCTGTCTTTTGAATATTGTCAGTGTTTCTGCATTTCAGATGGCGGTGGGAAGATCGTTCCACCAGCAGGGAACGGTGAATGAAAATGTTCTGGAGAGGGATTTCATGCCTCTATATGATGGTAACACAAGCCGTCGCTCCTTAGCTGAGCGAAGGGTTCTGGTGGGGGTGTAGACTCGTAGAAGCGAGTCAAAGTACGCAGGAGCTGAGCTTGTGGTGGCTCTGTAGGCAAGCGTCAGTGCCTTGAACTTGATGAGAGCAGTGATTGGTAGCCAGTGCAGAGAGATCAAGAGAGGTGTGACATGGGTCCTTTTGGGCTCATTGAAGACAAGACGTGCTGCTGTGTTCTGAATCATTCAAAGTGTTTGGATCGCATATGATGGGAGTCCAGCCAGAAGCGCATTGCAGTAGTCAAGCCTAGAAATGACCAGGGCCTGGGCGAGAAGCTGTGTTGCATGCTCTGTTAGGAATGGTCTGATCTTCCTGATGTTGTGTAGCGCAAACCTGCATGACCGAGCTGTCTTTGAAATGTGTTCTTTGAAGGACAACTGGTCATCAAATGTTACTCCGAGATTTCTGACTGACTTTGATGGGGAAATCAAGGATGAACCTAGCTGGATGGAGAAGTCGTGTTGGATAGTCGGATTGGCAGGGAATATGAGAAGCTCAGTCTTTGCCAAGTTGAGATGCAGGTGATGTTCTTGCATCCATGCATAGATGTCCGCCAGACAGCTTGAGATTCGTGCAGCTACTGTGGGATCATCTGGTTGAAATGAAAGGTAGAGCTGTGTGTCATCGGCATAGCAGTGGTAAGAGAAGCCTGTATGATGGGTCCCAATGATGTAGTGTAAATGGAGAAGAGGAGAGGTCCAAGCACTGAGCCCTGAGGAACCCCGTGGAAAGTGGAAACCCACTTTCGACCACTTCCAGAGGTAGTGGAAAACACATTCGACTGGATTGGTTTCTTAGTGTAAACGCTCAATGCGTTCAAACAGCCACAAAAGACCATACACTCTCCACCTACTGACCTAATACGGAAACATTATATGGAAGCGCACTAGCCAAACAGGATTGAAACTTTGTCGACTGAAGACCCAAGTTTGGTTTGAAGATGAAAAACGTCACCAAGCACAATGTTCTCTCACCATTCCTGATTTCTAACAGACACTCACAGCATACGGCTGGTCTTGTGGCTATCAGAGAAGAAACGAAATCTGCTGCTCTCCCTATTGTATGTTTTACCGTATGCGTCTCCGTGCACGTTCATAATCGAAAGATCTGAAAAGGCCCATACAATTACCCACCCATAGACCCTCCCCTCGAAGAAATCAGTACAGAAGTGGTTGAAAGAGGACAAAAGTGACGGATTAAAACACCAGGTGTAAAACGGGAATATGTCTCCCTCTTCAAATTGTGATCCGATTGACCGAAACGCATCTTAATACCAGGTGTAAACGGGGCCAATGATGCACTGGTAAATGTTTGAATGGTTACTCATTCCAGGCCATGAGCCAGCAATGTGTCGCACTCAAACTGATGGTTAGTCATGCATCAATTTGTTTAATATATCTTGCAGTGTGGTGGTGAGGTAATCTGATGATGCTCAAGAGGTTTTAGAGGAAACTCTGGCTTACCTTTGTGCTCCACAATTTTACAGTCCAGTCGAAAGAAGAGGTGACAAAGAGGTGGGAGAAATCAACAGGACCCACAGCACTGTGACAACTGATGCCTGTCACTGGCCCCTGATGGCCCTCAAACATCTCACAGATGCCAGCTTTACTGTGGAGCAACACAAACGGATGGTCAAAACAAAGAGAAGTAACCATTAAAGCCCTCTATACACCTGATGTAAGTCTTGTGCATGTATATGCACTTTACTGCTCAAAAGTTTGGGGTCGGTAAAAGAAATGTTACTTTTTTCAGGAAGGATGAATTGATTCAAGATATTTATAATGTGACATAATATTTATATTTCAAATAAATGCTGCTCTTTGAACTTTCCATTCTTCCAAGATTTTGAACTATTATGTATTTTTTTAGTATTAAGTATTACACATTTTTTTAAATATTATTACATATGAAAAAAAAAACATGAAATTGATTATAATTAGAAATGTTTCTTGGGCAGTAAATCAGCATATAACAATGATTTCTGAATGATCATGTGACACTGAAGACTGGAGTAATGATGCTGAAAATTCAGCTTTGCATCACAGGAATAAATTACATTTTAAAATACGTTAACACAACATTACTGTTTTTACTGTATTTCTATCTTTGCCTTGGTGAGCATACAATTCTTTTAAAAACATAAAAAAATATTGCCGACCCCCAGACATTTGTACAGTAGTGCAAATGCTTTTCCAAATCTTTTGATCAGAAAGCGGTACATAACCAGCAAAGATTAGAACCCTTGTTTTGATTGACAGGTGAGTAGGCGGCCCTTTGCTGCGGTCTGGGACGAACATCAGTACAAATGTAATCAGAAAATGTGGCCACTTGCACTTCTGTTTATCACTCAATTAAGTGTTTGTGTCACATTTTGGACAGCATTTATATTTTATTTATCTTTGACAGGCATCAAAACTGACAACAAAACTGCAGCACACGCTTAGAATAAACAGATTGATATAGTGTGTTGGTGTGGACACTAATATAGTTATTGTTCTTGGTGGGAGTGGGCCTTAAAGGGTTAGGTCACCCAAAAATGAAAATTATCCCATTATAATCCCATAAATTATCCCATATCTCTGACCTGACGTATGGCATATTGACGAAGGACAGAGCAGAGGATAGAGCAAAACAAAACACTGTTCATGAATTAGAAGTCTAGAACGAGAAAGAGAAATTTGTTGCCCAGCCCTATTTGTTTGAACCACGAGAGGTGTCTACTCTCACCTAAGCTTAAGTCATGCGTCGGGTCAGAGGTCACTTTTCCACCGGAACTAGACTTGTGTACGGCCGTTACCGGTAGCCAGTTATTATAGATTATAAAGTTATAAATATGGATATTTTTTTTTACAAAAACGCATGGCTTTGCTTCATTAGGTTTTTATTAACCCCCTGGAGCCGTATGGATTACTTTTATGATGTATGGATGCACTTTTTTGGGCTTCAATATCTCGACCCCCATTTACTCCCATTATAAAGCTGGGAAGAGCCAGGATATTTTTTAATAAAACTCTGATTGTGTTAGGCTGAAGAAAAAAGTCAAATACACCCAGGCAAGGCTGTAACCATGTCTTGAACATTGGGGAACAAACAGTGAACGAAATTCTAGGTCTAACTGGCTGAGAAAGAATCATTTTGGGACTATTTGCAAATGATATTTGCATTAATTTGTGTCAAATACATCATTAGTCTCTAGATTCTTCCCGTTAGTGAATAAATACATAGATCCGCTGATAACATTTGAATTCCTTAGTGGTCTGGTGGTAGACTTTTTGTAAACCACGTAGAAGGTTACAGGTTCTAGTCCGCCCTCATATAGTTTTTTTTTCTTCATTAAAATGAAAGATGTTCAATGATTGTATATTAAGAGGATGGACACGTTTGTGTGCTTTTTGTTTTGTGATTTCAAGAATAGAGTCCCCGTAATGGCATTAAGCCATTGATTTGATTGGCCATCTCAATCATTTTGACATTGTCGAAGGCCATTAGACCTGAGGCAGACCAGACTAAAAATTTAACTTTTAAACATTTTTGTCATCCTAACATACAGAACGCTGCGTAATGAAGTGCAGGAGAGCAGTGCAAGAATTTCCGATATTGGGGGGGGGGGACACAATTTGGCCATTTCAATTTTTTTTGGGTGGGGGGGGGCTTGTCCCCTTCAATTTCTATGGTGGTTAAAGCCCTGCACCTAGGATGGCTTTAGGGGTAGATTATGTGATAATTTTCATTTTTAGGTGAACTACCCCTTTAAGGGTTATCATGGACAGTGTGTCAGATGTATGTGCCACTCACCTGCCGTGTCTGGACGCTGTATACACGGTCCCCTCCTCACTGCCAACTATATAATTATTGACGTCTCCAGTGGGAAAGGCCATCCCAGTCACAGCCACTGGCTTAGACTTGTTATAAATAAGCTCCATGCTCTCCTACAAATGAGCAAGCAGACTTTTAATACAGGTGTGATGGATGCTGGTATAGTGTCAGGTGTTGATCAGATGTGCCAGAACTACAGCACGTCAGTACTGACCTGAGGCTGTGACAGCATATCCAGGCTCCAGGAACACATCCGGCCATCCGTGGACACAGTGATCAGGTTGTTGGCGTTCTGGGTGCCGACCACATTGACGCAGTACACTGGGTGCTTTAAGAAAAAACAAATTCCAGAAAGTGTCACATACAGTAGAAGTGGCCAAAAGCGACGTCCAAAGGGGATATTAGTAGATTAAGTTTGATTAAACCATGAAAATATGAGGAAATTATTTTATATTTTATAAATATTATAAATATGAGGGAAGAAAAAAACCTATACTTGGTTATGGTATTTATGACAAAATTATTTGGGAAAAACTACAGCAAAAGGTTTTTTTTTACTATAAAAAACATACATTGACTTGTTGTTCATAATTTCTTTGTATGATAGTCTGACCAAAAATTATGTCGCACAATTTGGCATGTTTTATTGCGCTATCACAAATAAAACTCCAAGCACAACTATTCAATATGCTTACAAAATCTTTAACACATTTTTGTATAATATTTGAATAAAAAGTGAAGATGTCAGTTTTACTTGCTGACCATACTACTGTATTAACTAAAGCTATGAACTGAATGTGTACACAGACACAATACCTAGCCTGTGAACTAACATGGCTCGGGCATCTGCCCGTCTGCAAATACAGTTGATTGTGTGAATCCATTATGTCGTTATTGCCGTCAATTTGATTTTGTTTTTTGACCAACAATGGGCTCTTTCAGATGAGCCGGTGGAGTGGTGAGACGGCGGTCGGGACATAGGCTTTCATTATTGAGGGCACGGGAGTTTAAACCCTCAGCATGTATGGCATTCAGGGGCCGTGTGTGTGGCAGCTGAGCACAATAAGGGTCTATGGACGTCCCTTTCCTCTGCTGCTAGGCTGGACTGTCTTTATTGCATGACAAGGAGTTAGATGGGGCTCATTGAGCCTGACTGTGCTGACAGACGGAGTCTAGCCCTGGGTAGACGGTGGGCGGCCTTTTGCACAGAGAGAAGACGAGGTCAGGAAAATGTTGAGGGGTGATTGCTCCCAGCATCATGTCCGATTAAAGTCCACCCAAAATGAAAATTCTCTCATCATTTACTCAATCTCAAGATTTTCTTTATCCCGTGGAACTCGTGGAAGAGATGTTTTTAAGAACGTTCATGCCATACAATAGACAAAAAAGTGTTTTTGACCCACTCAAGAAGGACTTAAGTACATATTTATATGCAATTTCATAATCGCTACTATTATCTTTGAATGTTCGAATGTAATGACAAGCATTTATGGTAAACTAAAATATGCTTTAATATCAATATCAATGTGTAATTACACATTTGTATTGATGAAGTTGTAATTTAGTACATTTAAAATATATGAACTTTAAATGTAATATCGAATAACACTACAGTTCAAATTATAATAAAGTACTTTACATGTAACTTTAGAATGTTAGTAAACACATCAAAATAAGTATATTTCTTTAAAGCATGAACAAATGTATTTGACTGAAAAACTTTTCATTTGCCATTAATACAAAGTGTAATTTTTACAAGTGTGTTAAGAATATAGTCATTAAAATGTACTCTCTTTAAGTATACTTAAGTGGCCTTTTATGTCATTCATATTATATTATCTACAAGTACATTTTCTTTTAAAGTATACTGTATATTTATTTGAAGTACATTACAAGTGCACATTGAGAACAATTAAGCATACTTCTTTTTCACAAGGGAAGACTCGTGGGCTTTGAGCTTTGTTTGAGAAACAGGCCAAGATTTAAGTCGTAACTTAGTGATCTTGCTTGACAGTCGTGGTCAACACTCACTTTCATTGTATGGAATAGAGCAGCTTGGGCATTCTGATAAAACTCATTTTGTGTTCCACAGAATATGGCTCGTTGACAATACTTTAAAGTGGTGTTAACTTTAAAGTGCCCTTATTATGCTGTTTTAAAGGTGCCTAATTTTGTTTTAGAGGTCTCCTACAATAGGTTTACATGCATCCAAGCCAATCAAATCAAGCGTACAGCGTTAGTTCTGGCAGGCCACGTAGTCAAGCTCCGCTATCAGCTGATTGGGAAAATTCTAACTCCGCCCCTTTCAGCTGATCCGATTCCTATGCACTCAATTGGCATCTCTCAAACAGGGCGCCTTACTTAAGCATAGCTTCACTTCAATTTGCCTGCTTAGACGCTTCTGCTGCACGCTGCTTTGCAACCCACCTCCACCCCAGCTCCTCCTTAAACTGTTTAACTTAATCAATGTCCGTCTGTTGTCATTGATGTATACTCTGTTCTAAATGGGGGATTTGCTCTGCCCTCTCAGTTTAAAATGGGAGGTTGTCCTCAGAAGCTGCTGCTGTTCCCTGTCTTGGCTTTTCATGGAGCTCATGAAAAGGATGGGGAATTTAGAACAGAGCCATACCGCCAAATTAAAATTTTTGCAAAATATGCAATAAAAATTTGACTAAATGTTTGTCTTTGGTGTTTTTGACTTAAGTGGACCTGTCTGAAACACATTTTGTCAATTTTTTCATAATATACATTGCACATCCCCTCATTTCTCAAAGAGCCTGAAAACAATTAGTTTGAAGATTCAGTTTCTCTAAGCCCCTCCTTTCTGAGAGCCTACTCTGTTGTGATTGGTCTACCGCTTACAGCACGTATTGTAAACGAAACGCCTATTACCATATCTGAATTTCGACCTTGATATACAGTGATATGAACAGTAATGATGGTGTCAGTTTTACAATATCAATTCAAGCCCAAGTCCTCATCCTTTGGAAGTGCATGTAAAGTAGGTTTGCTTTCGTGTAACCCCTCCTGTTCAAACCACCCGCTCCAAGCGGAACTCGAACCCGGGTCCGCCGGCATGAGAGTCGGACGCTCTAACAAGGAGGCTAAAGGCTGCAAACTCTTCAGTCGCTAGAGCGTCTCTTGAGATCAGAGAGGTGAGGTTTACTCGCACAGCCACTACTAGCTGGCCTACATTACACTTAACTCCCTAAACCGCACTCTCATCCGGTTCACGGCACCAATGTAACCCCTCCTGTTCGAACCGCCCACTCCAAGCGGGACTCGAACCCGGGTCCGCCGGCATGACAGTCAGATGCTCGAACATGGAGGCTAAAGGCTGCAAACTCTAGCTTCAGTCGCTAAAGCGTCTCTTGAGATCAGAGAGGTGAGGTTTACTAGCACAGCGACTACTAGCTGGCCTACATTACACTTAACCCCCTAAACCGCACTCTCATCCGGGTCACGGCACCAATGTAACCCCTCCTGTTCGAACTGCCCACTCCAAGCGGGACTCGAACCCGGGTCCACCGGGATGAGAGTCGGACGCTCTAACAAAGAGGCTAAAGGCGAATACTCTAGCGTCAGTCGCTAGAGCGTCTCTTGAGATCACAGGAGTGAGGTTTACCCACACAACGACTACTAGCTGGCCTCCGTTACACTCACCCCCCTAAACCTCACTCCCATCCGGGTCACGACACCAATGTAACCCCTCCTGTTCGAACCGCCCGCTCCAAGCAGGACTCGAACCCGGGTCCACCGGGATGAGAGTCGGACGCTCTAACAAAGAGGCTAAAGGCGAGTCTTCTAGCATCAGACGCTAGAGCGTCTCCTCGCACAGCGACTACTAGCTGGCCTTCGTTACATTCACAGCGCTGAAAACAGCATCTTCTCGACATGTTGACAACACGAACCAATTTCTTCTAGGCCTCAGCTACAACTACAATGTTTGAGGGCGGGTCAAAAGTAGGCGTTGTTGTGACCACCATAGGCTGACAAATTTGTTATGTAACTGGATTGAGACTGGAATTGCTGACGACTCGTTTCTCCATTCTCCCAATAACTCCATTTATCATGCACTTTGATATTTAAAACTTTGGAGACCAGCTATATTACACACTGCATGAAAGGGAATATTTGAAAAAGCATAATAGGGGCACTTTAAGTTTAAGAAGGATGATTTTATATGTTCTTACTGTATGTGCTGCAGCGGACAGGGGGGTCCTCTGAACCGGTGTTCTTCTGTGACTTCTGTTGTCCCAGAGAACAATCTGCCCCGAGTATGTGCCACCCACCAACAGGTTAGGATGAAACCGAGCAAAACCCACGGACACCACTGGAGACTGGAAAAGAGATGACAAAATCTTTAGGACAAAGGAAAGAGAGAATGATGGAGGTGAAGATGATGAAGGCAGAGGAGGAAGGGTGGGCAGAGTACCAAACTATGCTAAGGATTGTGGGAGCAGCAGTTTTATATTACAGCATCATAAACAGAGTGCACTAGAGCGAACAGCGCTGCCTTTTGTTGTGACAGCCTTTGCCTTGAACTTTCCCTCCGTCTTCACTTTTATTGAGTTTTTGGTTCCTCTTCAGTGCCTGTCACATGAAACGTGCCCCAATGCTTACTTATTTTCACACAAAATTCTCTATAGCGCCCTTACTAAGCACTTTTACAATTATCTCAGGAGACCAATTACTGACAGCAAGGAGACAACGATATTTTGTTTTACTTGCAAAGCTGCCCTCTTGGTCGCGATGTGACAGCAGCGGGACAGAAGTGTAAAATGCGTGTTTTCATAGCACTCTCCAGTCGTCTGTAGAGCAAAGACTACGACTGTCTCCCTTCATACACCGCACCATCTGCGGCCTGCCCGTCATGCACTCAGAGTTCATTTTAAAGTGACTGGAAAACAAACCAGAGAAAAAGAAAACACGCTTCTCTTTTCTTTCATTCGTTCCCCCCTCTAAAAAAAATACATCTTCTAAGAGGGTTCGGGAGCAGAGTCACATGTGAGGTGGTTTTTTAAAAGGACTCAAAATAAACTAAAGTTGGAGGGGTAAAAATAAAGGCGAGTTGAGTTTATTTACACTCAGGACACGCAGGCAAATCTGGTTTAAAGTTTAAACGCATTAAAACAAAAGCGTTTGATGGTTGGACTGGAGATTATTTGGAAAATTTAGAAATACATGTGACTGATTGTGTGATTGACTGCGGCCTGATGGAGAAATACTACACAAATACAGAGAACCGGTTCTTATTCAGAAATAATTCCCTTCATTTACATACGGGGAATTAATGATGTTATGTTGCATTAAAGTCACCATGAAATCAAAAATAATTTTTTTTTGTGGAATATTGTATATTTATTATAGATCATTTATACATGCACATACATTTTTTTTTTACATTCGCATTTAATCTTTAATTAAAATAACTTCCCCTCTGTCTTGCAGTGACATCTCTTCTCTTCTCTGATGTTTAGTGGCGTGAGGGCGGGGCAACCTGTCACTCACATGAGATCGACCAATAGCAAACTATTAAAGGGTTAGTTCTCCCCAATGTTGTTCCACACCCGTAAGACCTCCGTTCATCCTCGGAACACAGTTTAAGATATTTTAGATTTAGTCCGAGGGCTTTCAGTCCTTTGAATGTAAGTGTATGCACACTTTGCTGTCCACGTTCAGAAAGGTAATGAAAACATCATCAAAGTAGTCCATATGTGACATCATTTGGTTAGTTAGACTCTTTTGAAGCGTCGACAATACATTTTGGTCTATCGCACCAGATAACACATCACAGCGTCTTACGTCAGCAGCGTCACTGTGGGGTCGTGAATGCGGATTCAAACAAAACCGGAAGAGAAGACAATGCTTAATAAAGTATTAGTTTTTGTTATTTTTGGACCAAAATGTATTGTCTAAGCTTCAAAAGAGTCTAACTAACCAAATGATGTCACATATGGACTACTTTGATGATGTTTTCATTACCTTTCTGGACGTGGACAGCAAAGTGTGCTTACACTTACATTCAAAGGACTGAAAGCCCTCGGACTAAATCTAAAATATCTTAAACTTTGTTCCGAGGATGAACGGAGGTCTTACGGGTGTGGAACAACATTGGGGTGAGTCATTAATGGAAGAAATTTCATTTTTGGGTGAACTAACCCTTTAAGCCAGTTCTTTATAGTGATTCAAAACCATACAGCACACCCTGGATAATCCAAACGATTCATAAACTTTTGGGTGAATCCAAAATATAGAATTACCAATGTAGTTTCATTCCCAAACGAAAAACTGTTCTGACTCGATTCTTTTTAGTGAATCAAAACCACACAGCACAACCAGGGTATTCCGAATCCAAACAGTTCTCAAACGAATTATTCTTTTGAGACAGTACTTTATAGTGATTCAAAACCATACAGCACACCCAGGATAATCCAAATGATTCATGAACAAATTACTATTATGATCAAGTTATTTTGGGTGAATCAGAAATATAGAGAGTTACCAATGTAGTTTGATTCCTGAACGAAAGACTCTTCTGAGTCGATTCTTTTTAGTGAATCAAAACCACACAGCACAACCAGGGTATTCCGAATCCAACCGGTTCTTAGATGAATGACTCTTTTGAGTCATTTGCCAGTTCTTTATAGTGATTCAAACCCATACAGCACACCCAGGATAATCCAAACGATTCATGAACGAATTACTCTTATGATCAAGTTCTTTTGGGTGAATCCAAAATATAGAGAGTTGCCAATGTAGTTTGATTCCCGAACGAAAGACTCTTCCGAGTCGATTCTTTTTAGTGAATTCAAATACAGCACAACCTGTGTATTCCAACTGATAAAAAAAAAAAGATTACTGTGAATTATTTGGTTCTTCATAGTGAATCAAACACATAGAGCTTACAATCTACTCATGAGACTTAAATCAGTGTAGTCACTGACTGGTTATTCATTTTATACCATATGTAGTTTAAGATAAACATTATGTAATGAAATGTAAACATCATCATCACATCATATAAATGAAATGTTACCAGGTTTTGCTTGTTTAGCATTGTTATTTAATATAGTTAAAGCCAATATTCGGACTGCATTTATGCCGCCTCTAAAAAGACTCTGAATAGTTACTGAACAAATGAATAGTCTTTAAAAAGTCACCTTTTGCAAGAACTGATTTAAATGTATTAGCTTCAAATGTATTATGATTCCCACCCCTTACTACAGTATTATCATAGGAAATAAAATAGAAAGCAGATACTTGCAAGGAACTACACCGGCTGCAATAATACAATTGGACATCAAAAGCCAACATTTCAGCTAATAAATTGATTAGTATCTTTTAAGAGGTTGAAAAGTTTCACTCAAGTCTTGATTAGTCTGATTGCCAGTACCGCTGGAAAAGGATCTCAGTTCAGTGATTAATGATCAGTCAGTCCTGAATGCTAACACAGAGACAGGGGAACATTGCTGCTTAAATACACGGCTATTTCAATCAGAGCCACAAGCCGACCTCTGAACCAAGTCTCTTTCTCTCTCTCTCCTATAGTCATGTGTCAGGGACACGCTCCCCAGACCAGTGCTTCATTACTGGGCTAATGAACATGAGCTGGGGTCACCACAACAAGAGGGTAATAACTCCACTATGAAGCCATTAATCAGAGACTTAATGAAGTATCGTAACCTGAAACTTCAGCTCAGGAGAGCAGTCCAGCCAACAGCCAATCACGGCCTTCTCTGGCCTCTGTGCACACCGCAGGCCTGTTTCTATCAGACTCGTCTGCTGTGGTACCCTCACTGTGTCCTGCAGCAACCTCTGACGACGGTCTCTATCCGTACGTTTTCTGCTAATTCTATAGCTTAACAGATTCATTTTGATTCGATACGCTTTGAAGTATCTGATTTGTGTAAATGTATCTGTTCAATTGTTTACAAGACTGTACAGTCTTTGGACAACAACCATTTGTAAGTCGCTTTGGATAAAAGCGTCTGCTAAATGACTAAATGTAAATGTAAATGTAAACCAGTATGACCTGCTCCTGACAGGGTTATTATAGTTAACTAAACACTTTACAGCTCTGGAAAAAATTAAGAGACCACTCAATGTTAAGTGGTCTCTTAATATTTTTCAGAGCTGTAGTTTAGGGTCTAATTCTCACTATTAACTAGTTGTTTATTAGCATGCATATTACTAGGATATTGTCTGTTTATTAGCACTTATAAAGCACATGCCTTATTCTGCATGATCATATTCTACATCCCTTAATCCTACTCAATACATAAACTTAACAACTACCTTACTAACTATTAATAAGCAGTAATTGGGAGTTTATTGAAGTAAAAGTCATTGTTAATAGTGAGAATTGGACCTTAATCTAAAGTGTGACCAAAAACTGGAAAATAACTGGAAATAAACTAAAACTGAAATAAAAAAATAAATTTAACCCAAATAGAAATATTTAAAATCAATAAAAAATTATAAAATAAAATTAACATGAAACCTAAAAATTTAAAAATAATATTCAAAATATTAATACAACTAAACTAAAAATACACTGACTCCAGGGCAATACTGGACCTTTTTTAATCCCAGCATGATTTTATTTAAAGGGGTCCTATAATGGCTCTTTTTACAAGATGTAAAATAAGTATCTGATGACCCCAGAGTGTGTATGTGAAGTTTTAACTCAAAATACCCCACAGATAATTTTATAGCATGTTAAAATTTTCACTTTTTGAGGGTAAACAAAAGCGCGACATTTTTGTGTGTATCCCTTTAAATGCAAATGAGTTGCTGCTCCCCGCCCCCTTTCAGGCTTCAAGAGCTCAGGTTAGCAGCTCAGGTTACCTCACACGCAGACACGCACTGAAAATGTCAGAAACTGTTCAGTCTTTTATGTTCAAACCGGAGTTGTACAATGATGGAGAGACTTGCTAAGAAGTGACAACATGAATGAGACCGAACATTTCTGAATGGTTAGTTGGTGAATAGACCCTTTTCACATTTCCGGGTTTCTCAGAGCGGAAGTCGTCATTGTTGGGTTAACTTTTATAGCGGTGAATAAGAGTCTACATTAAATATATTTTTTTTGTGTCCCCATTTGCTCAAATAGCAAAAGAAAAACGCCACAATAGTGATTTCACAACTTTCAAAAAGAGGGAAAACATTCCCATAGACGCTGTATTAGAAACGCCCTCACAGCAGCGCTAACTTGTTTTTTGTAATTTGATGCAAAAGTAATATAATACAAAGTATTAGTGCTATAAATGCACATACATTTTAAAAAAAGAAAATAGAAAAAACGTTGACTGTTAAAAAGTGTGAAAAGGGTCTATTTATGTAGCTGATGTGGCGTTAACTATCTTCAAGTCATCGATTAGCATATTCTGTCATGATAATCTGTAAATCGCTCATGTGGGAACCGTTGCACAGAGCCAGAGAATATATGCTGCATGAAGATATAACAGGTATAGTTTAGTTTAATTACATTTATAACTTATGTTGTCATCTTGCTTTTATGATGTGCTATTGCATTTGTGTTACTGTTTTGCAGTAAATGTGAAAATACTGATGCGACAGCTTAGCTTACAACAACTCTACAAATATATGTACATTTTAGGGTTTGTGATGTCAGTAACGTGTGAAGAAGCTCGTTGTAGTCCCTACCAGCCGTTTGTTGTAGTCCTTAAAAAGCGATTTCTTTCAAAGAAAATATCTCCCTTTGCTTTGAACTTTGAGTATCGTAACTTTGCAGATTACAACATTACAGCACAAACTAAAGTAAAAAAAAGTAAAATCATAATCAATCACCCATTTAATAAATGAATGTCATTGGAAGTCATACCAAACAAACGCTTAATGTTAGTAAAATAAGAAAATATAAAAAAAATTATTAAAAAGTAAGGTTAAAGGATTAGTTCACTTTTAAATAAACTTTTGCTGATAATTTACTCACCCCCATGTCATCCAAGATGTCCATGTCTTTCTTTCTGCAGTCGAAAAGAAATTAAGGTTTTGGATGAAAACAGTCCAGGGTTTTTCTCCATATAATGGACTTCAATGGGACCCAAACGGTTCAAGGTCCAAATAACAGTTTCAGTGCAGCTTCAAAGGGCTTTAAACGATACCAGATGATGAATAAGGGTCTTATCTAGCGAAACGATCAGTTTCTGCGAGAAACCGAGCAGTATTTATGCTATTATTTGACCTCTTAACAGAGGAACACGATCGTCTCTGAGCTCCGCCATTACTTCCGGAGAGTGAGGTCAAATTTGATTGTGGTTATAGATATATCGATAGTAGATGCCTCATTCTACTGATCCGTGCAGTTGCTAATGAGGTATCTACGTATACATACATGTCATATGTCTATGACCACGATCAAATTTGACCTCACTCTCCGGAAGTAATGGCGGAGCTCAGAGACGATCGTGTTCCTCTGTTAAGAGGAAAAATAATAGCATAAATACTGCTCGGTTTCTCGCAGAAACGGATCGTTTCGCTAGATAAGACCCTTATTCATCGTCTGGTATCGTTTAAAGCCCTTTGAAGCTGCACTGAAACGGTCATTTGGACCTTGAACCGTTTGGGTCCCACTGAAGTCCATTATATGGAGAAAAACCCTGGACTGTTTTCATCCAACACCTTAATTTCATTTCGACTGCAGAAAGAAAGACATGGACATCTTGGATGACATGGGGGTGAGTAAATTATCAGCAAAAGTTTATTTAAAAGTGAACTAATCCTTTAATATAAATTATATAAATGGAGATTAAGGCAAAAAATAGAGACATTCATAATGTATGACAGTTTCTTGATGGCCAAATCCAGTGTGAAAAATCACAAACTTACATTCTGCAAGTCCAAAGTTGGCCCTTTCGAAAAAAAGGTTAAAGAGGTCAAACACAAAATAGTTTGAAATGTGAGCTATGGAGTATCTGGCTATAAGGTAACGCTCCAGTCGTCGCTTCACTCCATAAAGTTCAGTGCATTGGACAACGCTGACACGATGTGAACGGGCCTTTAATGATGAATAACATGTCATAGGGCAATCTCAGTTTATAAAACATCAGATGTATCCTTCCCTCATTACCGTAACCACATAAATCCAGAGAGACCTTTCGCTCCATAACGAAGCGCAGAGAAATATGACAAGTATTTGAACTCTCTTGAAAGTCATAATCTAAACATGGCAAAGGCGCAAGACGCTGAGAGGAAAAATGGATGAAAAGGCTGTATATTCACACCATATGGAGAGCGTAAGTTAAGATCTGTCCATCTTCAACGCATGGATCCAGAAACGACCTCCTCAGTTTTACTGGAAACCACAAACACCACTACTCGATCACTGAGCTCCACATGCAAGCTTTTGCTACTGGAATGAGCTCACTTTGTCCCAACACAATGGTTGGCTGTGATCTTTTCAGTTATGTTGTAGAATTGCAATGCGATAAATCACTTTCAGGTTTTAGGTACAGGTGGGATACTCTGTCTATTTTGCACTGAACAAAAAGTATTGTTGCAGAATGATTGAGTGAAAGAAGAATCGTTTCATGTGCCACAATATACTTCGTACCAATATGGTAGCACCATTGTACTTTAGGTATTTTTGTGAGTGTGCAGTCAATATAGAAAGTTTCCTGTTTGTTGTCCCCTCCAAATTTCACTATTTCACCATTTTGTCAATGCAGTCATTTCACTGACCGGTTTAATTGAGAATAGTTCTCATTATGAGCTCAGCTTGACGTCTAACAACCCAAAGGTCTGATGAAAGTCAAATAGAAAAGTAAAACGCAAGTGAAAACAATCCCACAACACCTTCCTGGTTTCAATGGGATATAATAATATCAATGGGAATGGTTCAGTATGGGATAAGACCCCGCGAGGAGAGATGGCATGAGGAACACTCCCTCCTTTGTTGCCCCCTTTTTTGCGGGCCGAAAGGGAAAAGAGGAAAAAAAAAAGTTGGAGCCATTTGTCAGGGAGCAGATGACTGTGTAACAGACAGTACATTCACTGCCGCCTCCTCCTGAAGCACCACAATCATGTGGTTCTCAGCAAAGCTTATCAGCTCCAGATGCACTCCTCTGTCTTCCACCAGCATCCTTCGTTCCCTACCTCTTTTTTTTTTTCAAAACGGCACCCCACGGATTTTGTCACTCTGCGGTTACTGGCACAGGCCTTGTAATACCATATCTCCGTTTCAGAGAACAATGGAGGAGAAGCCAGTGAATGCGAGTAGTTCGATCCCTCTCTCTCTTTTACCTTAGGACAAGAGGAAAGAACGGTCGTTTCCCACTCAATATGAATGAACGGTATTCTTAGCCTAGTCAAAAATGTATAAAATGCAATTTTATACTCAATTTCGTTTGTTTTGGTAGTGCGCTTATAAAAGGGGATTTGTTCCTCCTCAAAATACATAAATCTAAAGTTTTAAAACATCAACTTTTCAATTTAGTCTCTCAAATTCAGCTTGCTCCCCAAACTTCATTCAGCTTTAGACTGCATTCACTTACAAATGAAAGTGTTGTCATACTCGCCCTCATGTTGTTCCAGACCTGTAGGAGTTTATTTCTTCTGTTGAACACAAAAGAAGATATATATATATATTTAAAAAAAAGTCTGTAACCAGACAGTTGACCTACACAATAGGAAAAAATACTATAGAAGTCAATGGCTATACTGTCAACAGTCTGGTTACTGACCTTCTTTAAAATATCTTATTTTATGTTCAACAGAACAAAGAAACTCATACAGGTTTGGAACAACTTGAGGGTGAGTAAATGATGACAGAATTGACATTTTTGGGTGAACTATCCTTTTAATTCCTAAATAATTGTTGGCCTACAGTTAGTGCTACTACGTTTAGTTAGTGGATTGCTTAAACGACTAGTCAACTGGTTGGTTACAGTATAATTAGTCCTCAGTCAGACACGACAACAGATTTTAAAACAGTAGGCCTCACACACCTGCCGACTTTATAAAGGGTTACAGAAAAAATAGGCATCATACTCTAAATGACTGAATAACACACACTACCAGTGTTGGGGGTAACGCATTACAAGTAACTTGAGTTACGTAATCAGATTACTTTTTCAAGTAACTAGTAAAGTAACACATTACTTTTAAAATTTACAACAAAATATCTGTTACTTTTTCAAAAAAGTAAAGCACGCATACTTCGTATGTGTTTCATATACCACGGATTCGGTAGTTAAACGTGTGTATATTAATGAATTCCAAACATTCACAAATAGGACGCGCGTGCACGCTCATTCATAATTAGCATAATCCCCACCCATGAGTTACAACTGCAAATGACGTGTCCAGGTACGCCTATGGAATCTACTGGACTTCTTTCTCAGGTTTGGCTCCAGTATATTGCATAAATGCTAAAGAGACTAATTGGCCATATGCCTAGCAATAAATATTAAATTATCATGCGTCCATCAAAGCATTTTAAGCCAGCTAAAAAACGCATGGTGCTCTTCTGAAAACGGCCCTTTGCAAGGGCAGCGTTTTTCCATCTGAGATACTTTGATTTCTATGAATGATACAGAATATCCATGGCAGAAATGTGTTACTAGTGACTCATTTTGAAGAATATTACTGAATATAAAAAATGCAGTAAAAAGCAGTATTAACTTCTCCATTATTGTTGTTCAGTCGGTGTACAAGTGGGATGATTGGTCTGTGTAGTTTTTATCCCACCCTTCCTCCACTGTGATTGGACGGCCGGGTAAAAAGTGACAGTGACGAGCGCTGCCTATTACCCAACGTTGAACAGTAAAAAAAAAAAAAAAAAAAAAGATGGGGCAAATCAACTCTTGAAATATTGTTATGGTACATAGTGCATCCAAATGCAATGTCGTCAGTTTGCCTAAATTAGAACATAGAACATTTAAATGATTTACGCACCATTTACACAAGGTAGGGAGCAGGTGTACATTTCTTTCATACCAACTAACATTTTGAAAATACGAACATTTACATCAGAGCGGCTTTACGAACGATTTTCGTAATTTGTTCTGCTCGTGTTTCATGAATGAGGCCCATTGTGTGTAAACATGATGGTTATTGTAGTTCTAGACTAAATGTGAGCATTTATTCACGTCACTTGCACAATAAAGATTCTGTAGTACTCCTAAAAAAAAGAATAAAATCAGTCAAATGCAAAATCTTTATTGACCAATGTCTTGCTGCTAACCTTCGATGATTCAGTTAAACTATGAGCAAAAATTATTTTAGTTTTTTTGTTTTTATTGGTGAAGTAAAAAGAAAACGTTTTTTCTCCTGCGTCCTATTTTTCCATTATCCAGAATGGAAGCACAGCTGAAAGGTTAGTTTGAACTGCACCCTCTACTGTACAGGCATGAATTAGCATTTTTACCTCAGCCTGAGGCTTATTATTTCAATTTTGGTGTGAAAGGGTCTTTACATTTTCACAAAAATAGAACTTTTTTGTTATAAAAAAAAACAAACAAGCCCAGCCCAGGTGAGAAAAAGTAACGCAAAAGTAACGTAACGCATTACTTTTCTTGAAAAGTACTTAAGCAACACAGTTACTTTTTAAAGGGTTAGTTCACCCAAAAATGAAAATTCTGTCATTAATTACTCACCCTCATGTCGTTCGACACCCGTAAGTCCTCCGTTCATATTCGGAACACAAATGAAGATATTTTAGTTGAAAGCTGATGGCTGAGAAAGGCTTCAGATAGGCCTCCATTGGCATTCAGGACACTTATACTCCCAAGACCCATAAAAGGCACTTAAAACGTCGTTACAAAGTCCATCTCACCACAGTGGCTATACAATAATTTTACGATGCGACGACAATAGTTTTTGTGCGCAAAAAAAAAATCAAAATAACACCTTTATCCAGCTTGTTATTGTCTTCCGTGTGTGCCTCCACGACGCATGCGTGAGAATATGACGCAGATCCGGCGTTCGGACACACGACCCAGAAGGGATTTGTTTACAAGCAGAGGAAGATGCGCGTCTCTAAGCTGTTGGATTCTACATTGATCGTGCTTTAGGTCTCGGCGTAGTTCTCAAAATGGGGCTTAAGTGTGCATTTCATGGATTCCCGAACGCTGGCGCTACGTCATATTCTCGCGCATGCGTCGTGGAGGCACACACGGAAGACAAGAACAAGCTGGATAAAGGTGTTATTTTGATTTTTTTTTTGCGCACAAAAATTATTGTCGTCGCATCGTAAAATTATTGTAGAGCTACTGTGGTGAGATGGACTTTGTAACAACGTTTTAAGTGCCTTTTATCGGTCTTGGGAGTATTAATGTACTGAATACCAATGGAGGCCTATCTGAAGCCTTTCTCAGCCATCAGCTTTCAACTAAAATATCTTCATTTGTGTTCCGAATATGAACGGAGGACTTACGGGTGTCCAACGACATGAGGGTGAGTAATTAATGACAGAATTTTCATTTTTGGGTGAACTAACCCTTTAAGGGAGTAACACAATATTGTAATGCATTACTTTTCAAAGTAACTTTCCCCAACACTGACTTTGTTCCGAACACAAACTCTCACAGTAACATGCGGCTATTTACTAGGAGATGCATGACAAATGAAAACAATGCGTTCTAAAATCAGCTCAAAATTAGGGCTGTCAAAAGATTAATCGCGATTAATCGCATCCAAGATAAAAGTTTGTGTTTACATAATATATGTGTGTGTACTCTGTTAATTATTATTTATATATAAATACACACGCATTCATGTATATATCTAAGAAATATTTGCATGTATATACTGTATATACATCTATATAATCTATAATATATATATATATATATAAATATAAATGTTTTATATATATAAAAAAAAAATCTTAAATATATACATGCTTGTGTGTGTATTTATATATAAATAATAATTAACAGAGTACACACACATATATTATGTAAACACAAACTTTTATTTTGGATGCGATTCATCACGATTCATCTTTTGACAGCCCTACTCAAAATATAAAACTTTTCTGATACATATACTGTATAGAATTGTATATACTGAATGAAGCTTTAAACAAATCAGAGTCTGTGCCCATCATAAAGCATGTGATTTTCTATGAAATCATTCAAATCCGACCGAGCAAAATCTGCAGGCTAACTCTGACTTTTGGCAAATAGCGTTTGGAAATAGCACTAGATGGGACTATTTTGTCACAACTTTTAAATTCAAAATGAGCGTGAGACGCTTAATAACAGCCTGTTCACATCAAGGACGATAACTATAATGATATCTATGTTAGCGTCCACGCCAGCGTATGTTATTGTTCTGTATTCTAATTGCACACTCCAGTTATGTCATCTGCCGCTTTAAATGCTCGAGCTCTTTAAAGCAGGATGGATTCTGATTGGCTGTTTTATCGTTCATCAGCTGGATTATTATTTTTTTTTTTTATATCGATTGTAGTCTTGAGTTTTCTTCCAGGAACGAACATGCCACAATATCCCTTATTTAAATAATTCCCGCCAAAGGAATAAGCAAAAAAAGGGGCGTGACATTTCCGAAACACGCTCGAAGATTTTGACCAATCACAACACACTGGTCCAGCCGACCAATCAGAGCACATTGTTCTTTTCAGAAGGAGGAGCTTCATAGAGACAGAGCGTTACTGACAGACTGGGAAGAGAGGAGCTGCAACAATGTAAAAATAATGTTTTTTAACATTTCAGCGTGAAAACCTGTTCTAGCAGACCCCCAAAAAACTAAATCGAGGCTTTGAAAAAGGGCATAATAGGTCCTCTTTAAAAGAGATTTTTCTGTGCAGGTTTTACCATGCAAACTGTTACAGCTGAAGTACGGTATTCTAATTAAACCACTACTCATAAAAGCACCAAAAAAAACACAAATAAACTAGTCAACCATCATGACCCATACCCATCTACAGTAATGCTTATATGCACATAAGAGTAGGCAGTAAAACCATAGCGGACTGGAGGTCTCTGCTCTTCCTGTCTCAAAAGCTGTGAGTGGTTTTGAAGCCTTTCTACACTCAGCTTTATGAGCACACGCAACTCCATCCAGCAGCATTATGCAGAGCGGGCATCTCTCCAAGCTCCTGCAAACACTTCTTCCTCTGTGCCAGTGAGCCTCAGGCATCCAGCAGGGGTTCACACAGAGTCATCCTGGGTAAAATATATATAAATGATATCAATAAAATACAGGCGATGCAGATGAGGGCTGACAGTATCGGTGAGCAGTTTTTTGGGGTGCGCCCTTGATGTGGCCAGAGGCAGCCCACTTTAGAAGGTCATGTGATGTTACTGGCGAGCCTGGCCTGCTGTGATGATGGGCCCGAAAGAACAGCAGAGAGCAGGGAGCCAAGATCACGCCACACAGAGCCCAAAACAAACCAAAACCAACTCAGAAATATTCCACAACTGTCTGAACAGGAGTGGCCTTCTGTAGCCATGCAAAGCCAGAGAAATTGAAATGAAGGAGGAGAGGATAAAGACAAACAGAAGAGAGACAGACGCTGTGTTTCGAAACCTAGTGTTCTGTCTTAGGCAGCATTTTTAAACATTTTCCAAACGTGTTTTCCATTTTCCAAAAGTTTTAAAAAGTACATTACCATTCAAAAGTTTGGGTAAGAATGATTTTTATTCAGCAAGGATGCATTATATCGATCAGTGACAGTAAAGACGTTTACAATATAACAAAATATTTTATTTTAAATAATAAAATTTATCAATGAATTCTGAAAAAATGAGTGCTGGGGAAAAAATAATCGTGATTAATTGTTTGTGTTTACATAATATATGTACGTGTACTGTGTATAATTATTATGTATAAATAAATACACACACACACACATGCATGTATATATATAAAAAAAAGTGTTATATTTTTATTTAAAAAAAAATATATAAGCTAAATTATATATACAGTACATGCAAATAAATATATAATTTCTTAAATATATACATGCATGTGTGTGTGTATATATATATATATATATATATATATATATATATATATATACTTAATAATTATACACAGTACACACACATATATTATGTAAAAACTTTTATTTTGGATGCGATTAATCATGATTAATTTTTAAAAAATTATTACGGTTTCCACAAAAATATTACAGGATTTTTTTTTTTTTTTTTTACTTTTATATTTCAAAATATATTATTAAATCAAATAAATGGTATTTTGGTAAGGAACTTCTTTCAAAAACAGAAACATCTTACTTTTTAAACTTTTAAACGGTAGTGTATATGCAACTCAATTATGCAACCTACTAAGATACCCCATTCAATCCACATTCAAAGACTGTATTGTATGTGTCCATTGTGGAGCAGGCAATCCCAGAATGCAATGTGATGAGCGCAGTCAAAAATATGTATCCAAATTGGTAGAGAAAGCAGGAGAAATGTTTAATTAAAAATACACATATATTATTCAATAGATATAAATACTGATAAAATAATTCAATGCAAATAGAAAAAGTGATTCTGAAAATAAAACATCCACAGTATTTTAACTAATATCTGCATTTTTATGCACATTAAATAATCACTTTGTTTGCTAAGGCAAACTCCATTGAACAAGGTAACACTTTATTTTGATGGTCCACTTTAGATATTCTACTAACTATAAGTAACTTTTTAACTACATGTCAACTTGCAGTCATTAGAGTATTAGTAGACGGTCTGATTAATATCTGCGAACACTTTATTTTTATAAGAATGTGTCTCTAATGAGATTTAGTTGCCATAGTTAGTAAAGTGTCTAAAATGGAACATCGAAATAAAGTGTAACCAAATTCAATGGCCTCCCATGTATGTGATGGTGGTCCTGCCTATGTATTATGTTCCCTTATGAGAATCCATGATGATTAGGATGCTGCCTAAGAAGGACGCGAGGCAGCCCACTAGGTTTTTGAACAGAGCTAGAAGTGTGAGAAGAAGTATAAGGAGAGAACGATGGAGGGAGAGATGTGGCAAAAAGAGGTAAAGTTGGAACAGAAAAAAGAGAAACTGAGGGAAAAGTGGGAGACAGCGGTGCTGGAGGGGGGGTTTCTGAAGTATCCAGCACATGAAAGTTGCGGCTGTGGGTAAATCTGGAAAAACGACTGCAAAACTGCTGAACTCCGCCGTACGGCCTGCCAAAAGTGAGGGAAGCCGCAAAGGGAGAATAGGAGGGGAGAAGAAGAGAGGAGAGGAGCGTGTGGGGGATGAGTATATGGCTCTTGCATGCGTGTACCTCAGAGGGAATAAGATCAGTGTGGTTTGGAGAGGTTAAGCGGCAGAACATGCTCGCACATTAAGAGCCATCAGATTCCCGGTCTAGTGAGAGGGGAGCACCGCCGTTTAGAACAGAGCCCAGAGCGAAAAACAATATCTCGGCAAATTGGCCCAACCTCTTTCATCCTCAGCCAACGGCAAAATGTTTGGAGATCCTGTGCTTCTCTCTCCATTTCTCTCCTCGTGATGAAAAAGGGATGCTCGAACCTCAAGCCACACTGAAGGAAAGCTGTGAAATGCCATTGTGTGTTATTCGTCTCGTATTTTGATATATACTTTATATACGTCCCATCTTTTCCCTGGAAAAAGTTAGGGATTACTCGTAATTTTGCTGTAATGTAATTGCATTAAATACTCCATAGAACAATTCTACATAAAACAATAGTGGATTTAACATAAAAAAAAAGATCACTTCCCGAATTTTTTTATGATATGGGATTTAGAAAGTAATTAGTAGTAAGTAATCAAATACTTTTTTATAAAGAGTACTTAGTACAGTAATCTTATGACACTGTTGAAAATGTAATTAGTTGCTAATAATGAATTATTTATTTAGAGTAACTTACCCAACGTAGTTTTCAATTATAAAGTCAATGAGAAAAACAAAAAAACACGAAAATGGCAATTTTTTGAATATATGAAATATGAAAAGACTGCTGTTTATGAAAATTGAACGTGTGAATATGGCATGTCATGCTTCGGCTGTAACTGTGTGAGTAAACGAGCATCCGTCTGTGTGCATGCGAGAGGTGCTGGGCATTGGAAAAGCAGCACATGCACGAGCAGTCCATGTGGGTGGGCAAACATATGCGGCTGGTAGGATTAGGAAGTGGTAAGCCACATCTTTTTATTACAGAAATGTCTCTCTAATATCTCTCCCTCGCACCAGGCTGTCGCCTCCCAGACTTGCTTACTTGGTCGTCTCCCTGAAAAGACTCCCAACCCAGAGTCTTTTATAATTAGCGTCAAAACCGACACCAGATATGTTTTACACACAAACCTCAGGATTTTTTTGGCCTGACCCAAGCGGACACACACCGTAATAAGGTGCTCTGTTCCGCTGCGGTACTCCAAGGCCAGCATGCACCTTTAATTAAATATCACCTTACACTCATTTAAATCCATGTCGTCATCTGAAGTGGTACGCTCCATTAGACCTCCCTTTTATTGAAGCTACCACTTCCTTTATCATGGCTTTCCAATTAGGTCGTTTTGGTATAAATATATTGTGAAGTGCTTAGAATACTATACTAGTGAGCTGCTTACTGCACAGTATGCACCACATGCTCCCTACAATATTTTTTAAGCAGTGTGCAATCAGTGGAGTATAGTTACATGTAACAGCGTTTTGTAATTTATATACAAAATGAAAGCGTAACACTTTTTTTTTACAGTGTCCTTGTTACATGTACTTGCCATAGTAATAACAATAAATTATGCATAATTACATGCAACTAGCCCTTAACCAAACCCTTATCCCATGTAGTTAATTAATATTACTCAGTACTTAAATATATAATTACACTGTAATAATAATGACACCTTAAAATAAAGTGTAGCCAATAAAAGTAACTGTAAAAATTAGTAATTAAATTACAGTTACTTATAAAAATGTTAATGATTACAAAGAGGGTTAGATCTGAATATGTTCTGTAAAAGCTAGGATATGAATAATGTTAATTTGTTGTTTTTTCTGTTTTTGGTGTGCATGATGTCTCCTGCCATTTAAAGGCCGTTTAGTAAAGCGATGATATTTTGATCGTTTTGAAAATGATTAACAGTTGAATACATTCGTTAGAATTTTAGAAAAGTAATCAAAAAGTAATCAGTAACATTACTTTAATAAAGTAATTGAAATAGTTACTAATTACATCTTAAGTAGGGTAACTTGTAATCTGTAACCTATTACATTTCCAAAGTAACCTTCCCAACACTATATGCATTTACACTCACCCAAAGGATTATTAGGAACACCTGTTCAATTTCTCATTAATGCAATTATCTAATCAACCAATCACATGGCAGTTGCTTCAATTCATTTAGGGGTGTGGTCCTGGTCAAGACAATCTCCTGAACTCCAAACTGAATGTCAGAATGGGAAAGAAAGGTGATTTAAGCAATTTTGAGCATGGCATGGTTGTTGGTGCCAGACGGGCCGGTCTGAGTATTTCACAATCTACTCAGTTACTGGGATTTTCACGCACAACCATTTCTAGGGTTTACAAAGAAAATGCCTTGTTGATGCTAGAGGTCAGAGGAGAATGGGCCGACTGATTCAAGCTGATAGAAGAGCAACTTTGACTGAAATAACCACTCGTTACAACCGAGGTATGCAGCAAAGCATTTGTGAAGCCACAACACGCACAACCTTGAGGCGGATGGGCTACAACAGCAGAAGACCCCACCGGGTACCACTCATCTCCAACTACACATAGGAAAAAGAGGCTACAATTTGCACGAGCTCACCAAAATTGGACAGTTGAAGACTGGAAAAATGTTGCCTGGTCTGATGAGTCTCGATTCAGATGGTAGAGTCAGAATTTGGCGTAAACAGAATGAGAACATGGATCCATCATGCCTTGTTACCACTGTGCAGGCTGGTGGTGGTGGTGGTGGTGGTGTAATGGTGTGGGGGATGTTTTCTTGGCACACTTTAAGCCCCTTAGTGCCAATTGGGCATCGTTTAAATGCCACGGCCTACCTGAGCATTGTTTCTGACCATGTCCATCCCTTTATGACCACCATGTCCCCATCCTCTGATGGCTACTTCCAGCAGGATAATGCACCATGTCACAAAGCTTGAATCATTTCAAATTGTTTTCTTGAACATGACAATGAGTTCACTGTAGTAAAGTGATCCCCACAGTCACCAGATCTCAACCCAATAGAGCATCTTTGGGATGTGGTGCAACAGGAGCTTCGTGCCCTGGATGTGCATCCCACCAATCTCCATCAACTGCAAGATGCTATCCTATCAATATGGGCCAAGATTTCTAAAGAATGCTTTCAGCACCTTGTTGAATCAATGCCACGTAGAATTAAGGCAGTTCTGAAGGCGAAAGGGGTTTAAACACAGTATTAGTATGGTGTTCCTAATAATCCTTTAGGTGAGTGTATATTTACACTCATGGATTTGGCAGACGCTTTTATCCAAAGCGACCTATACAGTACTGCACTAATTACAGGGACAATCCCCCTGGAGCAACATGGAGTAAAGTGCCTTGCTCAAGGACACACTGGTGGTGGCGATTGCTGGGATCGAACCAGCAACCTTCTGCGTATCAGTTCAGTGGTTTAACCCACTAGACATGCTTCTTTTTAGCCTAGAAATCTAGACGCACCCTAGCGGCAGGAAATGTAATTTGCAGCCAGGGTTGTCTAGCAACTCTCCGTTGGCTTGCGAACTTGAAAAACTAAACTCTAGTCAGGCCAATCACATCGTGTAAAGAGACGGTGGGCGGGGTTAACATAATGACGGCAGAGTTGTGACGGTTCTGCGTGAAATCCCTGCTACTTCCCTGCTAACAAAGAACAGCACTGAAGTCATTCTTAAAAAAGGAAGATGTGTTCGGAGTTTTGCCAACCGAATAGGGCAAAAGTTGATTCTATCAACTTATCTCGCCCCTCGGATTGAGCCCTGCCAATGGTGTGTTCCCAGACCCAACATCTTGATGTGGGTCTGGCTTGTCAGGCGAACTTCTTTTGTCACATATTCTTTTTCGCCTGCTATAGAGTAGGGGAGAATGGCCCTGGTTTGTCTGTGTTCCTTGTGCTAGTTAGTACCGCACCTGTTCTGTTTTCCCTTGATTACTCCCTTGTGTATATATAAGCCTTCAGCTCATTCAGTTCTTTGTCCAGTATCGTTTGCGTCTATGTGGCTGTGTTTCTCAGTGATTATCCTGTGTGTTATTAATTAGATTGTGAAATAAAGACCTTCTGTTTATTCTCCAACGCTCATTAAAGCATAACCTGACAATTATCTAACAATTTTTGTGCTGAGCAATGCTAAAAAACAGTACAAATGGTATGGTAATAGTATGCTGTTTTGTTTTTCGGACTAAACTTAGGCATAGTTCACCTAAAAATGTTTCACCATCATGTTCCCAAACCTTTAGGATTTTGTTCTGTGGAACATAAACAAGATATTTTAACTTAAGAACTTTTTTTATGTAATGGAAGTTAAACTGTTTGGTTACCAACATTCTCCCAAATATCTTATTTTGAAATCAGTTCTGCAGAAGAAAGAAAGTCATACTGATTTGGAACGACATGACGGTGAGTAAATCATCACAGACTTTTCATTTGTGGGTGAACTATCCCTTTAACACGTTCCTGCACAAGTTACACTCCTTTAATATTGTGTGTGACGTGATATTTGGAGGGTAAGAGTGTAAAGTCGTGCTGTGTTGAGGGTTTTCACCTGGCAGTGGTAGATGTACTCTGGTGTGGTCTTCTTGAATTTCATATTCCACACCAAAGCCACACCGTCTGGCTCATGAGGAGCGTCTTCATTGTTGTTGTAGGAGGCCACCAAGAGCTCAGGGTACTGGAAATATGGAAATATGATGAGAAGATAGTGAGGGCAAGAGAAAGATGTGAGCGAGAGAGAGATGAGAATGATAAAGCGGACTGAGAGACAGAGCAAGGGAAGATTCTCCCTTTTAAATGAACAGGTGTTGACATAGAGGGAGAGGTCAGAGAGGGAGGTCAGTCTACCTGAGGGGACCAGTCCAGACAGGTGATGACCCGATGCTTTGACCAGTGCTCATCATAGAACAGACGATTGAGAGAGAGACTGGAGCCGCCCTGCAGATCTCTGAGAGGGGGAGAAACTCATAACATGAGCTCTGGGTTTTTAATACACACTTAACCATATAGAATAGTAATCAAACCCTTTCATATATATATATATGGTAACACTTTATTTTAGGGTCCAATTCTCACTGTTAACTAGTTTCTTATTAGCATGCATATTACTAGGATATTGGCTGTGTATTAGTAATTATAAAGCACATATTAATGCCTTATTCTGCATGATCATATTCTACATCCCTTAATCCTACCCAATACATAAACTTAACAACTACACTCTTAATAAGCAGTTATTATAGTTTAATTGTAGTAATATTTTAGTTTTTTATGATGCATGAAAATAATTTTATTATTGTTGTTTCTATTTATATAAAACAATATATAAATGTAAAACAAGAAAAAATGTTCATAAAAATAAGAGTGTGTTTGTAATACCCATACAAAGGAGCAAAATGAGAGCTTGTTCATAGATTACATCATTATGCAAGAATTTCTTTGAAGAACAATGTACACACACACACACTCACACTCACACACTTTAGCTATATTTATCAGCAAAAATAAATTGTTGAAAATACACTAAATGTGATCCTTTCAACAGGTTTTTATGACAGAATATAAAACACTGGCGCATCCTACACATCCATTGCTTAAAATAAATAAATAAATATTATATTTGCATAATATGCAAATCTGACTGCATCCTGATGGTTTTGTTTCCATTTTGTGAAGATTAATTTGGATGTTATTGTTCACCTTCTCACATAAATTGAAATATTTTACAATATATAACAATCAGGTTTGTTTTAATATAACATTAGTAATGCAATCATTTATAATTTATGATTGTTTTTAAATGAATTTTTTAATATAACAATATTATTTAATTTTTTGTATTATATATTATATATAATTAAAAAAATCTATAATATAATTAATATAATATGATATATAATATAATTCATAAATATAATATAATATAAGTAATATAAAAAAATTATGTTTATAAAAAATAAACATAAATAATAGATAAAATACCAAGCGGCAACCTCCCGCAGTTTCTTTTGAAGCCAATACGGAAGTGACTTAAACTGCAATTCATCGATTTTGAATTTGAACATGACCTTTTTTTTATAACTCATTCGTTTACATTATATAAAGCCTTAAAGTTCTGCATAATTAAGGGCGTGGTCACTTCGAGTGACAGGTGGATAGCCATTTATCTGCTGTCTGATAGTCCTCACGTCACTTCAGCTCCAGCCATGTCCCGACTCTTTGCCCATTTTCTGTTATCCGGGAGTAACGCGCGATGACGCGCTGCCAAGATGGCGACGGCCAGCTTGTCCCTACTTTACGCTTCAAAACTGCTCATCAGAATCCTATGGGTGACGTCACGGACACTACGTCCATACTTTTTAACAGTCTATGAAAAATACCCAGAAATCATGTTTCTGTGTCACGCAGCACATTCTCACCCCTCTTTATCCTCCAGGTCTCGTCCGCTGTAGTCGAAGAAGATGTTGGAGTCCTCAGCTAAAGCTCTCTCCATCACACGAATGCTGCGGTCAAAGAAGATGAGGAACTCCTCGGAGTGCAGAACCTGTTGTTTCTCTTCCTCCGTCAGCTCCCGCGGGTGGCCTGATACACACGAGAGACAAAACACAACAAAATCAAGACGTAAACACAGCTGCCGGGTAAATAAACACAGAGCAGGCCATATGTTTTAATACACACAAACACACAAGAGCACATGTCACGACCACAACGATGGGGTACGTGTTTATACCTACTACTTACATACAAAAACACTAACAAACGGATCTAACCACAGACAAAATCATGGCGGTACAGCGTAACGATGAGCAGTAACTGTACAAACTGAACCTAAACAAACTCGCCCGCATTCTTTTTCCTGACTCCCAACAGGCTTTGAAGGTAGTTAAGCCAATTAGAAGGGAGATATGGGCGTAAAAAACAACAAACAAACAACTAAATGAATGAGCAAATACATTAGCGAACACACACACACAGCTCTTAGTACATCTTTCCATAATGACAACACGCCCAGTTCTTCTCCTCCTTTTTTGATGTTATTGCGTTTCTCCATTTTCTCCCAGACTATTAGGGGCCCGTTCCTTTGATCCGAGCCCACTTGATTTGCGTGCCTTTTTTGATGACTCATAAGGAAGACAAAAGCGTGATCAAAGTCAGCGTGGAGTCAAAGCCCTCGTGTGCTTTCACAGTCTGCCTCTGTCCGGCCTCCCTCTAGTTATTTACCCTGTACACTTGCACAAAGAATGCACTCTCCACTCGCTTTGAAGTCCACTTGCTGGGGTCTAGTGACATTAAAGTTCGATCAGGCCTGACCCAGAATGCCGCGGCCCGATAAGCCCAGCCCCCGGCCAGTGAGAATGCCATCTGATATGGCTGCGGGTCACACGCGAGTGGACACTCAACGCTCTGCTGATCCTGTTTGGTGACTTTGGGAATTTGACGTGTGGGAGGCCCAAACACCAACTAGGAAAATCGGCACAGGTAGGAACAAAAGTGATTTGTACAGTAGTGAAACTCACAGCTTTAAAGACGACCAGTTATGCCCTTTTACAAAGTCTTGATTTTGTTTTTGGGTCTACAAAAAATGTTATTCATGCTTAAATGTTCAAAAAACAACATTCTTCACATACACTCACCTAAAGGATTATTAGGAATACCTGTTCAATTTCTCATTAATGCAATTATCTAATCAACCAATCACATGGCAGTTGCTTCAATGCATTTAGGGGTGTGGTCCTGGTCAAGACAATCTCCTGAACTCCAAACTGAATGTCAGAATGTCAGAAAGGTGATTTAAGCAATTTTGAGCGTGGCATGGTTGCTGGTGCCAGACGGGCCGGTCTGAGTATTTCACAATCTGCTCAGTTACTGGGATTTTCACGCACAACCATTTCTAGGGTTTACAAAGAATGGTGTGAAAAGGGAAAAACATCCAGTATGCGGCAGTCCTGTGGGCGTAAACAGAATGAGAACATGGATCCATCATTCCTTGTTACCACTGTGCAGGCTGGTGGTGGTGGTGTAATGGTGTGGGGGATGTTTTCTTGGCACACTTTAGGCTCCTTAGTGCCAATTGGGCATCGTTTAAATGCCACGGCCTACCTGAGCATTGTTTCTGACCATGTCCATCCCTTTATGACCACCATGTACCCATCCTCCGATGGCTACTTCCAGCAGGATAATGCACCATGTCACAAAGCTTGAATCATTTCAAATTGGTTTCTTAAACATGACAGTGAGTTCACTGTAGTAAAGTGGCCCCCACAGTCACCAGATCTCAATCCAATAGAGCATCTTTGGGATGTGGTGGAACGGGAGCTTCGTGCCCTGGATGTGCATCCCACAAATCTCCATCAACTGCAAGATGCTATCCTATCAATATGGGCCAACATTTCTAAAGAATGCTTTCAGCACCTTGTTGAATTAATGCCACGTAGAATTGAGGCAGTTCTGAAGGCGAAAGGGGGTCGACACAGTATTAGTATGGTGTTCCTAATAATCCTTTAGGTGAGTGTATTTGAAATTGTTGCAGCTCCTCTCTTCCCAGTCTGTCAGTAACGCTCCGTTTAGTTCCTGTCTCTGTGAAGCCCCTCCTTCTGAAAAGCACAACGTTCTCTGATTGGTCAACTGGACCAGTGTGTTGTGATTGGTGTGTTTCGCAAATGTCACGCCCCTTTCTATAACGGTGAATACACACTACTAACTAACTCAACCAGACCATGCATATATTTTTGCATATGCCTTAAAATAAGGGATACTGCGACGTGTTCGTTCCTAGAAGAAAACTCACAACTAGAATGGAGTGAATCGCTCCCGCAGGAGTGACTGCAACTTTGCAGACATTTTTCATGCTCAAACAGCAACATTACACACTAAAGCATGACAGGTCTTCTTTAAAGGTGCACTGTGTAAATTTTAGTGGCATCTAGTGGTGAGGTTGCGAACTGCAGCCGCTCACCCCTCCCTTTCGAAGCACATAGAGAAGCTACGGTTGCTGACACAGGACAAAGATGTCGTCGTCTGAGACAGCAGGGAGTAGCTAGCTCTGTAGAGAAGTTTGTCCATTTAGGGCTACTGTAGAAACATGGCGGCACAAAATGGCGGTTTCACTGTAAGGGGACCCGCAGTGTATGGAGATAGAAATGGCTCATTCTAAGGTAATAAAAACATAACGGTTCATTATGTATGGTGTATGTCTTTATACACCACTGAAAACATAGTTATAATGCATTTCTGTCAATCGATCCTCATAAATATTACACACTGCACCTTTAAATGACCTTAGTGGGAATCTGTAAATAAGTTAAATCGTACATACTGTAATTGTAAGATACACACATTACTTCACTGGCGGAAGGTTTTACATCGTATGGCTTGCATAACAGTGCAAGCTGTAAATCACATGGCGAATTATTAGAAGCGCTACGTCATGTTAATAAACCCCTCAATGTCATGTCACTCCACCCATGGCTCATTAACCGCTAACAGGATGCATTTCCCTTTGAAACTTCAAAAGAAGGCGACAATAAAATCCCAGCTATGCCAACACAGAAGGAATTGCCCTTGTGGAACAGCCAAACTGAATGTAATTTTAGTCCGTCTGGGTAATTTATCTACAAATCTGTTACGGTTTCTATTGGCACTTATGGAGCATGTGTGCAGAACATGCGTCTCAACGTCAGGCTTTACTGTAAAGAGACGTCTCTCTCACTGAGTCTGAACTGAGCAGATGTTGTTCCGTGTAACATCCGACATACAGAAGTCAAATGTGCAAAATTTGAGCCAGGTGGAGGCTGTTGATGTAGGGAACACATTTTTTAACAGAACACAGGCTTTTGTTTAACTTTTCAAACACCTTTACTATCGCTTCAAGTGTTTGTTTGTTTTTACATAATAAAAAAATAAAAAAATACAACTGACTAACCTTAAAGGAACACTCCACATTTTCCAACTCCCCTAGAGTTAAACAGTTGAGTTTTACCGGTTTTGAATCCATTCAGCCGATCTCTGGGTCTGGCAGTAGCACTTTTAGCATAACTTTTAGCATCTCGCTCAAAAATGACCAAAGAGTTTTAAAATTGTTCCTATTTAAAACTTGACTCTTCTGTAGTTACATCGTGTACTAAGACCAACGGAAAATGAAAAGTTGTGATTTTCTAGGCCGATATGGCTAGGAACTATTCTCTCATTCCTGCGTAATAATCAAAGAACTTTGCTGCCGTCCCATGGGTGCAGCGGCGCAATGATATTGCACAGCGCAAGAAAATAGGCTAACTTCCGTCAACATAACCTACAACCTGCTTGCACAGGGAGCATTATGGGGACTATTTTCAGGTGCTGCGTAATATCATTGCGCCTCTGCACCCATGGTACGGCAGCAAAGTTCCTTGATTATTACGCAGGAATGAGAGTATAGTTCCTAGCCATATCGGCCTAGAAAAATCACAACTTTCATTTTCTGTCGGTCTTAATACACGATGTCACTACAGAAGAGTCAAGCTTTAAATATCTGAACTCTTTGGTCATTTTTGAGGTAGATGCTAACGGTCTAATCAGATTCAATGATCTATGCTAAGCTATGCTAAAAGTGTTACCGCCAGACCCAGAGATCGGCTGAATGGATTCAAAAATGGTAAAACTCAACTGTTTAACTCTAGGGGAGTTGGAAAATGAGCCTATTTTCAAAAAAAGTGGAGTGTTCCTTTAACACTTAAACAAGGTTCTGAATTTTTATAATGAAAACACTTAATTTATTATTGTTTTTATAATATAATATAATATAATTAATATAATTAATATAATATAATATAATATAATATAATATAATATAATATAATATAATATAATATAATATAATTAATATAATATAATATAATATAATATAATATAATATAATATTATATAATATTATATAATATTATATAATTAATATAATTAATATAATATAATATAATATAATATAATATAATATAATATAATATAATATAATATAATATAATATAATATAATATAATATAATATAATATAATATAATATAATATAATATAATATAATATAATTAATATAATTATTAGGGCATAAAAGCAAATAATATATAAATAATATAATTTAAAAAATGAAAAATATATAATATATCATATAATATCATATAATAGTTTTATTAATATGAATAGTGCCAGTGTCTAACGGCTGATATTGCCCACAACCCATTGCGAGTTGGACGAGGATTCCAAGGATAGATTAGAACTACAAACGCGGATAAAAAGTGTTAAAAAAACTACAAACATGACGGTTATGCGAGTCCGACAGTTAAGTAGAGAGGGTTAGATAAAGGGGTTTGAGTGATCAATTATCAGTATTTAACCTGACGAAAATATATGTATTACATTAATACATTATATTTCACCTGCAGCAGCATTGAGAACTTTTGTAATGATACATTTGGCCATTATCTTTTAAATGCATCTTTATATTTAAACTGCAAACACATGAGAGGAGTCTCTGCATTAAAACCCACCAATGGCAGATCAGCGTGCGTCTACATTTCTCTCCGATACGGTAGGAAATTAAATTAAATGTGGAGGATTTGAACTGTGAAGTATGTCCCAAAGCTTGCATACTCTTTTGCTACACACTCAATAGTATGTACTTTTTCTTCACAAAAAGAGCTCATACTTTTAGGTCGTAGTATAAGTAGGCGAATTGGGACGCAGCACAAAGGTTCAAAAACCAAAATATAAAAGTGTGTTGAGCAATGCTGTGCGTTTGGCCACCTTCTCCTGTGTCATCGCTACCAAGCAAAAGGGGTAAACAGCGGCTGATTTGATGATGAACAAGCATTGCGGTTCAGACCCATAATATAATGTGAACTCAGCCCAGCTGGGGCAGAGGGAGCAATCAAACTCAGATTTGGACCAGGCATTCGAACCAAGTGTGAAAGCACGGTTAGCTAACTAAGCAAATGCACTCAGGCCCACTCTTACCTTCTTTTGTTTCCTTGCTTTCCTCCTCCTCCTGCAGGTCAGTTTCTGGGCCAGCTTTGGGTTCTGTGACCTCTTCATCCTCCTCTTCATCTTCTGAAAAGACACACAAAAAGGTCACGTTCAGTTTCTGTTCTATGACACCTGCCAAAACTCCGCCGCCTCCCTGTGACCCACCCGGAGACCCATAATAATAGCTTACAGATCTTCTGTGTCTGATATACGGACTCGGAGAGCGATAGACTTCCACTCACAATCCGACTCTTTACTAATCAGATGCGCTCAACTCAACGCCTTTTTTGGGGGATCAACATGGCCTGTTGTTTTTTGAGTTTGATGGGGATTTGCACAGCTGCTTTTTTACAACCGTGAGCTCCAGAGAAACAACACAGTCAGTTAAAAAGACACTTCCATCAGGTCCCTAAGAACATGTGCGCTACACGTGTGCGTGCGTTTGTGTGAGTTTATGAATCCAGAGGTCTGCTCTGACGAGAGGCACAGATACCCCACAGGAAGCGGAGCTGGTGAGTGGCGTGGCCTCTTTCTGCACTCGATCAACCCCCCGAAACCCCCCAACCGCCTGCCCCGGGGCCCCCCAGGCCCTGAAGTCTCACCCCTTAATTAACCTAGTCACCCCAGTCAAAGACCCCAGCCTAGTGCTACCCGCTCTCAGCCACCTGCTACGCCGCGCGTACCCCTCCTCGGCCCTGAAGAGCTGGGCATGTGTTCCTAACCTTGCCCCGCGCCTACAGATGGCGAGAAGGATGACGCTTAACACCCTCAGAGGCACCTGTAGATGGGGCACACACACAGTCACGCTAGCATACACACTGGGATTGTTTTCTTGTTGAACCCCAGTGGCAGAGGTTAATTATCCGGGGTCGGGCTGACAGTGGGTGCCCAGTCTGCAGAAGGAAGTGATCCCATCATGCCAGACGTGTTGCTGCTGACTCTCAACACCAGTGTATTTGTGTTCACACCAGTTAGGGAGGAGGCAAGGGCCTGGAGGGCGCGCTCAACGATGATTTAAGCTTTGCAAGAATGCAGACGCTAACATTGTTGTGAATTATGCTGTAGTATCACAGATTTGCCGCCTTTGTTTATTTATTGGTGTTTAATCTCAAACAATAATGTTTTTGGTCACACTTTAAATTAAGGTCCAATTCTCACTACTAACTATTAACTACAACTTTTGCCTCAATAAACTCCATAAATTACTGCATTTGTTAAGTTTGAGTTTTGGGGTATATTGAGGGATGTAGAATATGGTCATGCAGAATAAGGCATTAATATGTGCTTTATAAGTGCTAATAAACAGCCAATATCCTTGTAATATGCATGCTAATAAGCAACTAGTTAATAGTGAGAATTGGAGCCTAAACAAAGTGTTACCATGTTTTTTCCCCCCCCAATATATTTTTTTTACCCAATGGGTTCTGGAAGGGAAAATGACAACAACAAAAATTGTGCAAGCTAGCAATAATGCACACTACCATTCAAAAGTTTGGGGTCAGTGAGAAATTAATACTTTTATTCAGCAGGGATGCATTAAATTGATCAAAAGTGACAGTTGCGTGACATTTGTAATGTTATAAAAAAAGTATATACTGTTCTTTTAAACTTTCTATTAGAAAATATGATACTATTAGGAAATGTTTCTTGTAGCAAATCAGAATGATTTCTGAAGGATCATGTGATACTGAAGACTGGAGTAATTCAGCTTTGTATCACAGAAATAAATAACATTTTAAAATATATTACAACAGATACTTTAAATTGCAACAGTATTTCAAAATGTGACTTTTTTACCATATTTCTGAAGAGACTTTAGAACAATTTTTAATAAAATTAGATAATATTAGCTAGGCATGCTGTAGTGTTAGGGCATATATACAGTGCTTTTTAATAAGAAAATATTATTTATTTATTTTTAAAAACTTAGACACATATGTATTTAATTGATGCTCCACTACTGTTTCTAACCGAAATACGTTATACTGTAAGTGACAAATAATACTATTGCAGTATTATTGTATAAGTTCTGTAAAATTGTGTTTAAAACTATCCAAATTGTCTATAGGCTTACATTAGAAAAAGCATCAGTTTGCCTGGGAAAATGGCGAATGACAAAAGTTGCTAATTGGTCAGTAACATTTCAAACCTCTATGACTTTCTTTCATGTGGAATATCGACTTTCATTGTATTTTTTTGTTGTCCATACACAGTAAAAAATAAAATAAAAAATTCAAAGTTGTACATAAAACAGATTATTGGAATGTTTTACATAATATAATTTCAGCCTTTCTATTTCAAATGTCATGTTTAATTCAAATGTGTTAATTGCCGTTTCTTTGATCAGCATTCTCATTCAAAGTGATCGGGCAGACCAAACTGTAAGTCATGGAGACAGGAAATTTTGAGGGATGGTAGTACCCACCTCATCTACAACATCACCAAAACTCGCCCTAATTGGCCTGATGGTCGTGCAACAGCGAGCAAAAGTATGTAATGGCTCATAACTCCTAAAGCGTTCGTAGCAGGCTCATGTCGTTGGAATCCTTGGCTCAAGAGCACATCACTCTGATTAGATCGTCACACAAAAGTTTCAGATTTTTCAAAAAAACTACTTTTGGGAGCCAGTCCTAGGTTTTTCTCCAGATTGGATCCAAACCACTGCAGAAAGATTCTCTAGAATCTAACTGTCAATCATTATTAAAAAAGTCAAAAATTTTATTCACGTCCGCGACGGGATGCCAAAACATTCAAAGTGGGCGTGGCCACTGTTACTAAAATGGCTTTTCCTCTTTAACCGAACTGTAAATGGTCTTTTCCATCTATAATCTAGGGTGTTGCAGGCTTGCAAAATAAAACATAATACCTTTTTACAAATGTGCTTAAAGGCCTTAAAGCGCTTAAACCCCATTAATTGCTGCTAGCAACTATATTTATTTGAGAAATTTACAAGCATTTCTGAGTATTTCTGAGTGAAAACTGTTTCTAAAATAAATCCAACACCTAATTTTTTTTCAGTCAGTAGGAACCAAAACTATCTGGAAACCAAAATATCTGCACACAGATTTTGAACGGCATAAGGGTGAGTAAATAATGACAGAATTTTGGGTGGACTATCCCTTTATAGAGAAGTCACTTCGAAACAAACACAAACATTTCTGTTCTTCATTTGCGTCAAATTAAATATGGCATCTACCTTTACTGAGTGCACACAAAACATTCATTCCCTCTTAAAATAAGTTTTTTTTGCTTTGATTCCAATGTGCATTGAATATAGTTGAATTCATAACACCGGAATGCTTTACAGTATGTATTGTGATTTAAATCCATAGCATATGAGTACAAGCACTGAGACAATTGATTCCCCAGAGGCTGAATGTGGATCACTGATGTGAGCCGAGTCTGGCCTGGAGCAAGTGTGGTTTAGCTGCTGAATACGACTGAGCTCCTGAGCCAGAGACCAGCGGGGAAGAGAGGAGTCCTTAGACCCAGACAGGCAGCCAGCCAGCCCAGGCCGACCACAACAACATGGCCTACTCTGGCCTTCTTTCTCTTTCTCCCTCTCTCATCTGTTTTTGCCCTGTGAGGAAGAAAGAGCCCTGCCATTCATTTTCAGTTTGTTCCTTCCCTCTGAGGCCTGACAGAAAATAGCACAGGCAGAGAACGGGACACCTCTTGCATACCAGAAGACCCACATGCTAGACAGACTATGTCAGAAGGTTTTGGATCGGGATGTCCAAGTCTGGAGCAGGATGTGACCTGATATGACCAGGACTAGAGGAAACTCGTCCACACAAAGCCACCAGAAGTGTTGACCACACAGACGGGGGACAAAGCAACAGTTCTGATTCATGGTTGTGGTCTGAAGGTTCGCAATATATCAGCAGATCCCCGTGGCTTCCTGCCTAAAAGCGTGTTTTCGTGACACCCCATATCGCTCTGCAAAACATCAACACTGTGGGCTAAAACCCATTGAACTTGCTAATTTGTAAATTAAATGATGTCCTAAAATTCCTTTTTAAAGCATCAGAACTTCCCATCCACGTCAAAATGTTTATTTGCGTGTCCCATGAGGTGACGGCAACCCACATGTCATCAAGGGATCGGTTAGAAGGCTTGAAAGCGAAGAAGAGAAGGACAAATGAGGCCGCTTTAACACACTCTACCCTGGTGCTTAATACGGGTTCACTCAGTGGGAAGGAACATTAGGAACCATCTCCCCTGTTCACCAGGTTGATGAAACTCTGGACGTGCCCTGTAAGGTAATAACATCCCCCCCTCAATCTTACCTGCCTTCAATCTCCTCTCGGTTTCCTCAAGCTGCTCGGAGCAATTCAAATCCATCGCTTGTCAAGCTGCTAGTCGTAATGACCAACAGAGCAGCAGCGCTCAATCAAAACAGGACTTCCATCCTTAAAGCGACAAGCTTATCTCAGGGTGTAGGACTCAAGACACCTGAGCTAATTAACTGCTTAATTAGGCAACAGAAATCGCTATTTGTGCAACAGTTGGGTGCAGGGTTGGGTGAAGATTAGTTCTGCTTATCACATATTAGAGTCGCAGTGGAAACGTAAAAAGGTTTGATTCGTTGTAGAGGGTGCGAGGGCGAATGCCTCTGAATGTGGTAAGGAGGATCTTAGCACTTCCCGCTGTTAAGACACTGCACGCGATATACCAGATGCAAATGGTTCACAGATGGACGTGGTCTTGGAAACATCAGTGTTGAAGGAGAGTTACAGTGCACTTGTCAGGCTCACACTTCTATTCAGTTTTCATGATGGTAAAGCATCTTAAACTGGTTTACCTTGAGAGCAGTGATTCTCCTAGGCCAGTGGATGTGAACATTATACATGTGCAATATTCATACACACACCGATCAGGTTATTCAGGTGAAGCGAATAACACTGATCATCTCTTTATCACGGCACCTGTTATTGGGTGGAATATATTAGGCAGCAAGTGAACATTTTGTCCTCACAGTTAATGTGTTAGAAGCAGGAAAAATGGGCAAGCATAAGAATTTGAGGGAGTTTGACAAGGGCCAAATTATGATGGCTAGACGACTGGGTCAGAACATCTCCAAAACTGCAGCTCTTGTGGGGTGTTCCCGGTCTGCAGTGGTCAGTATTTATCAAAAGTGGTCCAAGGAAGGAACAGTGATGAACCGGCGACAGGGTCATGGACGGCAAAGGCTCATTGATGCACGTGGGGAGCGAAGGCTGGCCTGTGGGGTCTGATCAAACAGACGAGCTACTGGAGCTCAAATTGCTCAAGAAGTTAATGCTGGTTCAGATTGAAAGGTGTCAGAATACACAGTGCATCGTAGTTTTTTTGCGTATGGGGCGGCATTGCCGCAGACCAGTCAGGGTGCCCATGCTGACCCCTCTCCACCGCCGAAAGTGCCAACAGTGGGCACGTGAGAATCAGAACTGGACCACGGAGCAATGGAAGAAGGAATCACGTTTCCTTTTACATCACGTGGATGGCCGGGTGTCGCTTACCTGGGGAACACATGGCATCAGGATGCACTATGGGAAGAAGGCAAGCCGGCGGAGGCAGTGATGCTTTGGGCAATGTTCTGCTGGGAAACCTTGGGTCCTGCCATTCATGTGGATGTTACTTTGACACGTACCACTTACCTAAGCATTGTTGCAGACCATGTACACCCTTTCATGGAAACGGTATTCCCTGGTGGCTGTGGCCTCTTTCAGCAGGATAATGTGTCCTGCCACAAAGCAAAAATGGTTCAGGAATGGTTTAAGGAGCACAACAACGAGTTTGAGGTGTTGACTTGGCCTCCAAATTCCCCAGATCTCAATCCAATCGAGCATCTGTGGGATGTGTTGAACAAACAAGTCCGATCCATGGAGGCCCCACCTCGCAAGTTATCCAGCCTGCTACTGAACTACTGTCCTAGAACCATTTAAAAGTTCAATTCTGTAGCACTTTTAAATTAAAAGATTAATTTAATGAGGAACGCAAAAACGGAAACGTTAAAATATTGATTCTGCTCGGAGTGAACCGATTGATATTTTTTTCCGTTTTTAAGCCCTGCTTAAATACATTTCTGAAATAAGTAAAATAAATAAAACAATCATGATTAATCCTATTATTTATGTATTTAGAAAGCAGAATTAAAGTAGTCAAATCAGAGTAAATATACTTAATTTACTAAATATACCATTATTGCCACACAGAAGAGCTTTGAGCACCTCTATAAAAGGCACGTGGCATGATATAAAGGAGTATGGTGGTGAAAAAAATGCCGCCAAAAGCAGTCTAAGATGCCATCGATTAAACGGAAGAAGGATGCGCCTCAGCCTTTCATCCAGCATTTTATTGGACCAAGCTGCACTGCTCCAGGCCTCTGGATTGGGATATGGAGCTGATTAGACAATCAAAAAATCCCCTCATCTGACAAGTGGGGATTTTTTTTCTGTCTGTGAGAAGGCGGAGGGTGTTTGTTTTCCTCAAGGACTCTGAAACAGAGAGAGAAATTGAACTGAAGGGCCAAGGGTATTTCCATACGGGGCATGAGACACGGTAGGGCGGACAACCCTACTGCCCACCTTATTGACATGCAAAATATATAAGACACTTTCAGGCCTACATTCATACAAGTGTCGTCCTCTTTTAAGAAGCACCACACACAGACATACTGAAATTAGGCTTCAGAAGTTGGGTGTCGAGCAGCCTGCAGACCACAACAGAGACGAAGCACTGAGGAGGCGGCAACAGGAACATGAAAGAGGTCTGTAATGTGGAACTGGCACGGCAAACTGCGCCTGAGACAAACACTATCTATGTATCGCACCCCTGCATGGCACATCAGCCAAAAAAACGTCCTCAAAGTCACATTCTCACACACTAATCGGTCAGGGCAGATGCCGTATTGAATTTGACATAAATGAAAATGAGGCTTTGAGTCCCTTCAAAAGGTGTACTATGACCTTGCAAACATTTTTAGGCCAGTTTGCTTGTCTTAGTTGGTATAAAGTCAGCATGAAATAGAAGTTGCAATAGTCTGTTTTTCCCTATTGTGACATATATTTGAGTGAAACGCTTCTCAAACAAGAAAAAATGTAGGGCGGGGCTTGATTTTGTCCATGGGGAATTGATTGGATGGTTGTGGTTTGCTATTGGTCGATCAAATGTGAGTGACAGGTGGCCCTGCCCTCGCATCAGTAAACACGTCATCGGAGAAGAGAAAGAGATGTCACTGCAAGATGGAGGGGGAAGATATTTTGATTAAAGATTATTTTAAGAGAATCACGTGCATGGATAAATCATTTATAATAAATACTGCAATATTCCTTAAAAAAATAAGAATTGTCAATTTTGACTTCATGATGCTGGATTTTAGTAACTACGCCTGGTGCTTGCAATGCAAAAAAGGTTTTGAATGCCACATGCATAAACATAATGTGATGCAAATATTAAAATAGAAACAGGAAAATAAGTCACATCAAACTGGACTGAGCCACAATGATAGATTCCGCACACGCTGCAGTCTGCAAACTGTGACCCATCCAGCCAACAAAAGCTCTTCTCTTTCCTTTTCCCATCTCTCTCACTCAGACACACACAGAGAGTGTCAGACTGTCTTCTGAAATCAGATGGAAAAAAAGCTGTGGAGAGAGTACTTGTACTCCTGGCTACTTGCTCATCAAACACACAGAGCACAGGCCAGAGTGGAGTCAGGTCCTTGAGCTGACACTCTTCACGGCCTCCTGCAGCAGCTGTGTGAAAGCCCATGGCTG
The DNA here is from genome assembly GCF_949357685.1 of Gobio gobio. Taxonomy (NCBI): domain Eukaryota; kingdom Metazoa; phylum Chordata; class Actinopteri; order Cypriniformes; family Gobionidae; genus Gobio; species Gobio gobio. The sequence continues at coordinate 8,659,950 of NC_137104.1, forward strand.
TGGATACAGCGTTTGCATTTCATAACTACAAACCACACGGACGGTTGTTAATCCAGCCATGCCGTTTCCGCCCCTGCAGCTACAATTCAGAAAGAAAACAAATGGAATTATTTAGAGTCCAAATAAAAGTGCACCCCAAAAGTAACCCCAAGAATACATTGTTATAAAAAAATTATATATATATTAGTGGTGTGAAATCAATTAATCATGATTAATCGCATCCAAAATAAAAGTTTGTTTTTTCATAATACGTGTGTGTACTGTGTTATATTTATATATACAAATTTTATATTTATATACAATATAAATATATATACAGTATATCAGTGTGAGTATTCAAATATACATAATAATCAGGCTATACACAGTACACACATATATTATGTAAACAAACTTTTAATTTGGATGCAATTAATCGTGATTTGATAGCATATATATATATATATTAGTGCTGTCAAATCGATTATATTATATATATTGTATGTATGTCTGTGTGTGAGTGTGTCTGTGTATATATAGAGTACATACAGCACACACACACACACATATATGTGTGTATATGTATATGTATATGTATAAATATGTGTGTGTGTGTGTGGTATATATGGTAAATATACCAATCAAAAGCTTGGGGTCAGTAGTTAATACTTTTACTCAGCAAAGACCCATTAAATTGATCAAAAGTGACACTAAAGACATTTATAATGTTACAAAGAATTTCTATTTCAAATAAATGTTGTTCTTTTGAACTTTCTATTCATCAAAGAGTCCTGAAAAAATGTGTCACAGTTTCCAAATAAATATTGAGCAGCACAACTGTTTTCAACATTGATAATAATAATAATAATAATAAATGTTTCTTGAGCAGCAAATCATCATATCAGAATGATTTCTGAAGGATCATGTGACACTGAAGACTGGAGAGTAATGATGCTGAAAATACAGCTTTGATCACAGGAATAAATTACATTTTTAATTATATTACAACAGAAAACGGATATATTGAATTGTAATAATATTTCACAATTTTACAGGTTTTTTTGATCATGTTGATCACATAAACGCAGTCTTGGTGAGCGTAAAAAACATGAACAATTCGTATAAACATTTGAATAGTTTATATAGTTTAACCTTCTATAGTATAACCATATATTGATATAACCGTATATTGTTTTTTACTTGTACTATAAACATTGGATTGCATATTTTACTTTTCAGATCCTCTACAATACAATGTGTTTTACACTATACTATAATTTGTACCTCATTTACAGTTGAGCTGTGCTATATTTATACTTGCACTGCTAATTAGCTGCTGTATATCATTGGCTCTGCTATGCAAATGCCAATAAAGCTGAATCTAGTAAAATGACTCAAACTTCAGAGAGAGATAGCTGAATGAATCAACAGCACACTGACAAATGGTAGAGACAACGCTGAAAATCATCATAAAACCATACACATAAATCATAGGAACGCTTATCTTTCTTCTCCTCTTCCGAGGCTCTTCAAAGTTTGCTGTTGTGGCGAATAATGCTTTGACTCTTTACTGGAAAAGCAACTTCACATTTGGGCACGGCCTTTTGTTGGCCCTTCATCGTCATTCTCATTTGTCATCATTATGACATCATTATGACAAACGGCTGAGATTGATCACGAAGTCCTTTTTAGAGTACCGCTATCTTCTAGCCCAAGGCCGCGCGGCGCAGACCTGCCTTCCCCTCAGAGAGTGAGGCGCACTCTGGGGTCTGGAAATGTTCAGAGTCGGGAGAGATAAAGAAAGCCAACACTTTGAACAGATATCTTCTCTGAAGCGCTGCTAACGTGCACAGGAAATGTTTCAGATTCGAGATTGGACTGAATATTTGAAATAATGTGTAAGCGTGTGTAATGTGATTCCCACTATTATAATGGAACTTCATTTTATAATGAGTAAACATTTATATTGTTAATTTGAACAGAATTATTTCAAGACCATTTTTATTAACATATTCAGTAAACATCTAAACATTTATTTTTTCTATTGGCAATTATTTGATTGTAAAAATACTACTACTGTACACAGGCCTATTTTAGATTCAACTGTTATCATATTTAAACTCTTAATCCATTTCTATAGTTAAATAGACAAAAATCATTCCAGGAATAATTCAAAACTAATTTTGATGTTGGCTTGAGAAAGCCAAGCCTGAAAGTTTAAAGCAACTGTAAAAGCTTGAAGTTTAGATAGAGCAAGGTTTTAAGTTTGAAGCAGTTTTATAAGCTAAGGTTATATAAACTAAGGTTTTCAGTCTGTCAGACAAATCGTGAAATGAAAAACAAAACATTTTTGATTTACATCGTCATCAGTGTCGTTTAGTGCATAAATAACGTTTTTTGTAAGAAATCTTCTATTGTTATGTGTGCGGGATTCTCTCCTTGTTAAACGTTGATATAATTAATTAGATAAAATCACTATTATTTCTAAATGATTTACATTTATTCGATTTTTTGGCAGTATATCAATGTGGCAAATGCAAAATGCAAATACATTTTACACTCTAAAAAGTATTTCAGGGGACCTGTTACCACAACTTAAATAAATGCATGGTTTCAAGTTAAAAATTCTAATGTATTGTTTTAATTAAACCGTTTAAGTTGCAAACATTATTTTGTAGAGTTTTGTTGACATACTAATGTTGATAATTACATCAACTTCATATCATCTGTAATTTAAACTCAAATTTCTGCAGTAATTGCCCTTTTTAAAATTAGGTTGTAGTAACTTAATGACATTGTCTCAATAACTTCGGAAATTATGCAGTGGATTTCTAGTTCCCAGCATGCTTTGCATAGGACTGGATAAGGGGAATAAATGTTGAAATTAAGTGTTAATCCATTTGTTTTTAGTGTTTAATGCTTTTATGTTTGACATTTAAAAGAGTTTCTGTAATGTTGAAGTGTTTGTGGTTACCATTGTGCTAAAGAGTAGATAGATACATGAAGGTAAACACTACATTGGCATTAGCATTAGCGCAGTCATTGCTTATAGAGTCAGTGACAAATAATTTCTTACTTGTTCATTAAACATGTATGTTAGCATGATAGTTGTTAATTCAAACTGAAAGAGATCAGATTAATTGGTTCCGGGGCTACAACTCTGGTAGTTGGAGCAACTTAATTTTTTGAGTAATCAACTTTTTGAGTAATCAAATTATTAAGTTCCTCTAACTCAATGTAGCTTGTTGGTTGAATGTAAATTCACTCAAAGCTGTCATAACTTTAAAAAAATAGATGCAAACTTAATTTTTTGTTGTTGAACCAAAACATTATTTTTTAGAGTGTAGGGTCACTACTGTACAAATTTCAGTTTCTGAAAATTATTTCACCTAGCGTTATGAATCAAAATGAGAAGTAGTAAATGGAAGTTAACTAGGAAATACACTCAGAACATGATACTTCGCTCATTGTTAAATGCCATTTATAAAGGACTAATTCCAACAATAAGAAACTAGACACTATTTTAGACGGACAAAGACAGGCTTCCATTAACCATCCGACCAAACTAAACTAACTAGTTTGGTTGTTGTTGTCTACTTGAGTATTTTTAACACACGCAAGCATGCACGCACACACACACACACACACACACACACACACACAAACACACACACACACACAAACGCACACATTTTATGGGGACATTCCATAGACATAATGATTTTACTACAGTACAAACTGTATATTCTATCCCCTGACCCTAAACCTACCCATCACAGAAAACTTTCTGCATTTTTACATTTTCAAAAAACATCCCTTAGTAGAATTTATAAGCTGTTTTCCTCATGGGGACCAAAATATGTCCCCACAAGGACAAGAATTTCAAATATTGGCATCCTTGTGGGGACATTTTGTCCCCATAACATATGCAACGCACACACGTTGAGTTTCCATATTTAATGGGGACTTGCCATAAACAATGCTTTTTATACTGTACAAACTGTATATTACCACACACACACACACACACACACACAGATTATATTTCTTTTATTCAACCACTATAGTCCCAATAATTGTCCACTGAAACAATGCTGCATAAAAAATTGCTCTATTATCTTACCTCCCAAAACCTCCATATCTTTTAGTTTGCCTAAGTATCCCTGACAATTAAATTCTATATGTTATGTGAAATGAATCCCTTGCAGCATCACACTGACATTAATCACAAACGCTAATGAAAATGATTAGTTCCTCCTTTTACTGAGCGTCTACTGTTCCAGATCCCATATTCCTGACCTACCAAGACTCTGGTCTGGTAATGAACCTACATTATGCAACGGGTCTCTGGCCCGCAAATGTGGTGCCAGTGAAGCTGGCCTGCTCCCAGAACCACATCTTTAAGGGAGTCATCATGCCACGCCATGCACAGACTGGCCACAGAGCATGATTAAACCTCATGACTTCAAACTTTCCAAACCCTAGCCTGTCAAAATGAGCAACTCAACCCAGGCAATGAGCTAAACGCACTTTTCAACAAGTCACAAAACAGAGATGGCATATTGGCTCAAATTCTTTGATTTCAAGATTTAAGATGATTTTGTCTCAAAGAAGTCATGTTTTCATTCAGAATTAAGAACAATAAATGTATCACAAGCTGGGTGATAAAATATATCGTTCAGCGGTGAAATACACTTATTTGGAATACATGAGAAATAGCCCGGAATGGCATTTAAATGATTTAATAAAGTATATCATGTCATTTTCTTACTGTAAGTACACAATTCATGGTTTTTCATAGCAGCAGAAGTCTGAAGGCTTCTGCAGTTTCTATTATGTTGATGTGCTAAGAGTGCCCCCTAATGTCCCCTGTGAGACATAACCAAAACAACTCATTCAATCAGACAGACAGATATTGTGTTCCATAAAATTGCAGTACATAAATTATATTTTTTGAGTATTTCAATTTACTATAGCTAAAATAATTTTAAAATGTTCCTGCTTTATCTGAGACATCTCAAACAAAGTTAAACAAGGTTCTTGTATAGGTTAACATGATATTAAACATATATTATAAACATATAATATTTTATTTTCTCACTATTAACTAACTATTAACTACAACTTTTGCCTCAATAATCTCCTAATTACTGCTTATTAATAGTTAGTAAGGTAGTTGTTAAGTTTAGGTACTGGGTAGGATTAAGGGATGTAGAATATGATCATGCAGAATAAGGCATTAATATATGCTTTATAAGTACTAATAAATAGCAAATATCTTAGTAATATGCATTCTAAAAAGCAACTAGTTAATAGTGAGAAAATTGGACCCTAAAATAAAGTGTTACCATTTTATTTTATATGTATGTGTGTGTATGTGTGGAAAAAAAGGTGTAGGATTTACTTCGTAACAAGTTTCACTCAGAAATTTGTTAGTAATTCAACAATTATTTAAATGTGAAATTTTGAAGAAGACAGACTCAAAAAGTATTTTCTTGTCAAATGTACTTCAATAATCTTTGTTATTGTTTCACACACACACACACACACACACACACACACACACACACACACACACACACACACACACACACACACACACACACACACACACACACACACACACACACACACACACACACACACACACACACACACACACACACACACACACACTACTGTTTGAAGTTGGAAAGATTTTTTCTGTGTTTCTGAAAGAAGTCTATGTATTTAAGCTGCACAGCTGTTTATTAACATTGATAATAATAATAAATGTTTCTTGAGCAGCAAATCATCATATTACAATGATTTCTGAGGTATCATGTGACACTAAAGACTGGAGTAATGATGCAAAAAATTCAGCTTTGTATCACAGGAATAAATTACATTTTAAAATATATCCAAATATAAAACAGTTAATTAAAATTGTAATAATATTTCACAATATTACTGTTTTTATTGTATTTTAGATCCAATAAATGCAGCCTTGATGAGCAGACCCTAAACTTTTGAAAAGCAGTGTGTGTGTGTGTATGCAGAACTGAAATTCTTCAATAATAGAAACCCTCTGGAGCTGTAATCTTAGGACCACCCAGACCTGCACACCGCCTCACCTGACTCTACAATGATCTTAGAAGTTCCTGGGGAATATGGGACTTTCACATTTTTTGAGCAACATGGAAAAAAGTTTAACCGTTCAGAGGAATGAAACAGTATCCCATCTGATGTTCAACACACATCAGACGGCAAATATTATTATAGTTGCTCCGTGGACACGGGCCGATTTTTTGGGCTGAGGTGGTTTCATGTATCTTATTATGTGGCGGTAAGAGAGGAAAATTGTAATCATCTGGGTCCAGATTGGCATGGTCCACCTACTGTGAAAGACATTGTATTGTCTGATATCAGTTTTTTTTTTACTGGCATCCCGCCTCGATCTAAACCATTTGGTATTCAGGCCTTTTTGGGCTTGAAACTAGAGTCAGATGATGGCGATGAATTCAAAGTCTAAGCATTTCAGCACAGAGCAAAGGGAGAAAAGACAGACATCCCCTCTAATGCCACCAATTAATTTTGACATCGCAGATCAAAAGAGAGTAAATGTAACAGTATCTAAATGCGACATGACGCTCCCTGGGACGGAGATGGAGGGGAAATAGCAACCACTGTTGTATGGGAGCGAATTTTTGGCTAACCTTTAGTTTTGTGAACACTGACACCCTCAGCTTTTCTCTTGTATAAAAGAGCTGAAACAACACGCCGGCATGAAACGCTTCCATATGTGACCCATTCGCCCGGCTAAACCCAGACACCGGCGACTGAGGGCGAGCTGGTGGCGAATGGCAAGGCTATTGGCAAAAGCCTTGACTAAAATTATCTGCCATACATAAGACGCCAACTGCAACACACTCAGTTTGTCAAGGTGATATTAAATACATGTGCCAGAACACAAAATATTTGAAAGTGGTTAAATTGGCCCCCTTTCAAGCATCCTTCATGATGAATATGACTTGAGCTGCTCTTGAGAATGACCTGAAAAAAAACCATTACAATCTCAATTAGCCTGACTGTTAATAAACATTGCTCTGTCGTCAAACGCTATGATTATTAAAACTCTTAAGATATTCAATGGTCAAACACGGACCCGATAACTCAATCAATTAATTGAGTCAATATGCTCTGCTGGGATCAATTGACATTCGCTCAGTCTCTGTAATGTCTTTCAGATTAGCAGTTAGTTAGAACTCAGTTTGCCTGCAATTAGGAACCATTACAGGACCACCACAAGTTTACCAAAAAAGTGACTGTAAAAAAAGTGAATCACCACTTCCCACTGGAGACCCCCAGAGCTAATGGCCCTGAAAAATTCCAGCAAAAGAAGCCTAATGCACACACACACACACACACACACACACACACACACACACACACACACACACACAAAAGTACATGCACACGTTAAATAGAGAAAGAGAGAGATTGTGAGAAACAAAGAGCCACATCATTTCCATGACCTTCTGAACTGTTCAACTTCCTTGAGATCGTTTCCAGGACCGAGTGCAGTAAAGAAATGACAAAATTCAGTGTCGTAATGGTTGCAACAAAGTTCTATGGTTTTGAAACAACCTTCTGGCATAAGGGCCTTTGCACAGCTCAAATACTTTTAACAGTAACAAATCTTATCAGTCGATGGTAATTAGCGGTAGAGCCTGCGAAGGTCGTTTAATGCCTTTTGGCTCACTCGTAGATCCGAGCTCTGCTGATTTGGACCACATTTCATTGATAGGACCACTTGCACCAAGAAAAAAGGTTGAAGACTCTATGAGACATCAGAAAACCCTTGATTAAAAGAATATTTGACCCAAAAATCAATCATACAAAAAAGGCTCCCAAAATGAAATATTTAGATACCAAATAAAAAATTTAATACCATGCGAATATGCATTTTTACATGTTGTCATACAGTATGGACAATTAGTCAGTAAACAGAGTAATTTAAATGAAAAACACAAATTACGATATTTTTGATGGAATCTGAGAGCTTTCTGTCCCTCCACTGACAGCTTCAAAAAGTTTAAAAAAGAGATCGTAAAACTAACCTCATTGGTTCTTGAGGAAGCTCAAATGTGATGCGTAACATGAAAATTAACCTCATTGGTTCTTGAGGAAGCTCAAACGTGCTACGTAACACGAGAATGAACCTCATTGGTTCTTGCTGAAGCTCAAACGTGATGCGTAACACGAGAATGAACCTCATTGGTTCTTGAGGAAGCTCAAATGTGATGCGTAACACGAGAATGAACCTCATTGGTTCTTGAGGAAGCTCAAATGTGCTGCGTAACACGAGAATGAACCTCATTGGTTCTTGCGGAAGCTCAAACGTGATGCGTAACACGAGAATGAACCTCATTGGTTCTTGCTGAAGCTCAAACGTGATGCGTAACACAAGAATGAACCTCATTGGTTCTTGAGGAAGCTCAAATGTGATGCGTAACACGAGAATGAACCTCATCGGTTCTTGAGGAAGCTCAAACGTGCTGCATAACACGAGAATGAACCTCATTGGTTCTTGCATGCTTGAGCTTCCGTTTACCACAACTGATGTGAGTTGCTGAATGTTTATATGTGAATAAAAGCCTAAATTAAATCTGTTCATCATATAAAGCGATCGAGTCTCTTCAGAAAATGTTGACTAAACGGCTCAATTCATATGGATTAATTTTATGATCTCTTTGTGAACTTTTTGAAGTGTCAAAGTGGTAGTTGTGTAGCTGTCAAAGGAGGGACAGAAATCTCCCAGATCTTCATTTGTGTTCTGAAGATGAACGAAAGTCTTACAGGTTTGAAACAACATGAGGGTGAGTAAATAATGGCAGAACTTTCATTTTTGGGTGAACTATCCCTTTAATTCTCACAAATTTAAACATAGCAGTTCCTTGTTCACTTTAAACTGGACATAACCAAAAAAATTACTCAATAAGAGGAGTCAGTTTTTAGCTCAATAACAGCTTTAAACAATTCACTGGCTCACCAATTCAATAATTCAAACTGCTAAAGATCTTAGCGAGTCCGAGGCGGTTTCATGAATCATTTTGACTTTTTAACTCACATTTTAAAAGAAGCAGAAATTACAGCTCACGCAGTGTTTGCTGTTGCGAGAATTTACTGTCATACGCTTTTCTCATATTTTTTCTGTTGCGTTGTATATTGTGTGGCAGTCTGGAGTCCTAAAAATGAAAGTCATACAGATTTGAAATTACGTGAATAAGTAAATAATGACAGAATTTTCATTTTTAGGTGAACTATCCCTTTGGTTTCCTCTCAGAACAGAGTGACTCAAAAGATCTAATGCGTTCTTTTATAAACAGTTTTTACAGATTAACATTTAATCACTACCTTTGCTCCACTTAAGGACGGCCAATTTTCAGGGGTCATTTTCTGCAAATATGCAGTGTGAAACGTTACACCAACAATGCCAAAGAACTAGAGGAAAGTATATATAACTAGATAGCCAACTTTCCCAGAACCCACAAACACACTGTCCAGTGGATGAGCCATGCCTTTGCAATGTTAGCCACTCCCATCAGCCTTTAGGAATTACAAGCCTGTTCTTTCATACAAATTATGTCGCCGAAAGCCCACTGGAGCCTTGAATATGGCGTTCAGTGATTGGCAAGTAATTCGATTGAGTGAAGAACAATGTACACTTAGCAGAGACAGATCTCTGACCAACCAACAGACAAGAACCTGGACACATATCACACTACCCATATTCATTAGAGCAAAGCTGAGACGGAAGCGAACAGTTCATTAAATTAAATTTCCCTAAACAGAGTCACACACATTTAGATTGATGTGAGACAAACTACAGCTTGAGAGAATAGGCTTCTCAGAGGGGTCAAAAGTTTAGACGGGTCACAACCCCTGAGTGACCAGTACTGCTGAGCCATGACTACGTTCCACACACATCCAGTGCTGTTGCTTCACAATCACGTCATGTTAAGGTCTTTTCCCACTGATGGTGAGATCTGGAAGGCTTTTATACCACAAATGAACCACTGGCTAACAGGTTTGGCATTCATTTCCACCAGGTTTGCCCAGACCACCAGCGAAAATCTTTATGAAACTGTATCTATCAAGGGATCGGATACTGCTGGAAACACATGCACGTGACTAAACTTGCATCAAGGGCTAAATTGGGGTCAACAAAACATCACAACCAGCTGATGAACACAAAACACACGCCAAGCACTTTTTGGATCCATCAAGGCATTCCCCGACTGAGTGTGTTGAGACAAAAACATCAAATATTAGTTAAAAAAAAAAAACTTCAAAGAAAGCAAGACCTTCTGACCTTTTGTACAAATGAGTTTGCATGCTTAGCATCACAAAATTGACTGATTAGTGACCTAGACATTGAAGAATCCTAAATATTTCTCATTAATTTCACATTTCTTGTTTTTGATGTTCTTAAAATCCTAAAACTTGCTGTTTAGTTCTGTTAGTGCACCAAAACTTAAGAAACAAATGAATCATACAAATATATTGAATATGGCTGCATGTTTTTAAAGGGTCAGGTTTTTGTGCATACAATGAAAGTCAATGGCGCCAAAACAACATTGAAAGAACATACTGTTCAAAAATTTGGAGTCAGTTTTAATAGAGAGATTTGAAATGTTGTAAAAGCGACACGGAGATGGCCTTTTTATTACTCAACAGGTGAGTAAGGTATTTGATTGATCAGATACATTGCCACATGTAGCTCTCTTAAAGGGATAGTTCACCCAAAAATGAAAATTATCCCATGATTTACTCACCCTTAAGTCATCCTAGGTGTATATGACATTCTTCTTTCAGACGAATAAAATTGGAGTTATATTACAAAAGTCCTGGCTCTTCCAAGCTTTATAATGGCAGTGACTGTTGCTCTGTTTTTGAAGTCCATAAAAAATGCATCTGTCCATCAAAAAACATGCTCCACACGGCTCTGGGGGGTTAATAAAGGCCTTCTGAAGTGAATCGATGCGTTTGTGTAAGAAAAAAATCCATATTTAAAACTTTATAAAGTAAAGTTCCAGCCGATCGCCTTCCGTGGAAAAGTGTTGAAAGTGCCTTCTCGCAATTCAAGATGCGAACGCAACGTCTGACGAGTGTACCTGGTAACGTAAGCCTTTGATCGACAGAGGCACTTTCAACACTTTTTCCATATATTTAATACGGAAGTCGATCGGCGAAAAACTATACTTTATAAAGTTTTAAATATGGATATTTTTCTTACACAAACGCATCGATTCGCTTCAGAAGGCCTTTATTAACCCCCCAGAGCCGTGTGGAGCACGTATTTTGATGGACAGATGCATTTTTTATGGACTTCAAAAACAGAGCAAAAGTCACTGCCATTATAAAGCTTAGATTAGCCAGGACTTTTGTAATATAACTCCGATTTTATTAGTCTGAAAGAAGAATGTCATATACACCTAGGTTGACTTGAGGGTGAGTGAATCTTGGGCTAATTTTCATTTTGGGGTGAACTATCCCTTTAACCCTCTGGGGCTCTTCGGTCATTTCTGACCCAAATTTTTTAAAATAAAAAAATGTTAAAAATCGTAGCTTCATCGGAATGGTCCGAAACGTGGTGACTTTATTGGTACTTGGTACATGAACACCCAAAACAATTGGGGACATGATTTGAAAAGTCTAAGTGGTCGTAAAAAAAATTGTCACACTCAGGAACTTCGGGTCAAAAATGACCCCCACAGGAAATGAATGGGATATTGGCAAAAATATGAAAATACAGAGTTTTTTTGTGCATACAATCTACAAATCAGCCAGGATGCAGAAAAAAGGACTCAGCAGTGAAGGGGTGAATCTCTAAAACATCAAGAGTGCAAAACAGACAAAAAAAACACACACACACAAAAACACAATTAGCTTTTGGTATGGCATTTTTTAATTTGTGTGTGCGCGTGTGTTTTTGTGTGTATAAGTGTGTGTGTGTGTGTGTGTGTGTGTGTGTGTGTGTGTGTGTGTGTGTGTGTGTGTGTGTGTGTGTGTGTGTGTGTGTGTGTGTGTGTGTGTGTGTGTGTGTGTGTGTGTGTGTGTGTGTGTGTGTGTGTGTGTGTGTGTGTGTGTGTGTGTGTGTGTGTGTGTGTGTGTGTGTGTGTGTGTGTGTGTGTGTAAGTTTTTTTGGTCTGTTTTGCACTCTTGATGTTTTAGAGATTCACCCCTTCACTGTTGAGTCATTTTTTCTGCATCCTGGCTGATTTGTAGATTGTATGCACAAAAAAACTCATTTCCCAATAATGCCATTTTTGACCCAATTTTTTTGGGTGTTCATATACCAAGTACCAATAAAGTCAACAAGTTTCAGACCATTCCGATGAAGCTACGATTTTTTAATTTAAAACGCAAGATCCACTATAGTGGTAAAAATGTGCTATTGCGTGATAAAAGTGCTCAATGTGTTCACCGGATGGCACCGATCTCATTTAAAAAATTGCTTTCATGAGGCCTAGGCTTGATTCTAAAATGAAATACAGCTTTAATAAAAAAATGAATTATTATAAAATTTAAATTATAAAAATGATTGCATAAATATTAATTATAAATGATAAATTATCTCAAAAAAGAAAAGAAAAAATATTATTGAACAAAAATATATTTAATTGATTTTACTCAAATCTTTTTTATCTTAATCCCGCCCTCCTGGTAATTTTTGACCCGAAGGTCCAGAGTGTGACCCATAAATGAAGAACCCCAGAGTTCAATAGGGCCTTGCGCACCAGAGGAACCTTTTCATAGTTCCTAGAACTATTGCCGGAAATTCCCAGATTTTGGTGCGTTCGCACCGCAGAAACTAGGAACAATTTCAGTTCTAGGAACTCCTTTTGGGGGAATTAATTTAGCTCCTACTTCAGGGTCTAACACAATAGGAACTACCAGTGATGTAAGTCTATGCTGATTGGCCGAATGCACGTGAAACAGCCATTTTTTAAAAAGCCATCTACACACAGATTATAGTCTATATATTTACTCCAGAAACAAACAGTGATAGATGGACCTCTCAAACTTTACACTAAAGAGAAAATCCAAAGCAACTTTGAGGGGACCAAGCGAAACATGATTATGTATTTCTGCTCAGCTAGCCACATTGGACATCAACCACATGACAAACGTACTTTTAAACAGACTGTTAAACAGATCATAAACTAATGCAGATGGAGAATGTGAGAACTGTGTGCTCAGGCTCTTGCGCTTTCAGTGCCATCAAAATAAAAGTCACAACAATAAGAGCGGCTTACGTCACTTCAGAGTTCCTACTGGCGGTGTGAATGCAACCAGGAAAACTTTTAGTTCTCTGGGAACCCCCTGGTGGTTGGTTTCTTTTAACTAAGTTCCTAAAACTACCCGGTGCAAAAGCCCCTATTGTAAAGCATTATCTATTGTGAAGGGTAATTGTAGCGCTGTGCTGGAAATTATTCTCAAGGAAGTATCGTGTCTATTAATCGGTGTAGCTACAGTGACGTCTTCAGCTAGTCAGCTTGAGATCCTTTCCATCTAAACTGGTTATATCTCTTAAGCCTAGCAGTGAATGTTATATGAGCAGCAGCAGGAAAAACATATTCATCCGCACAAGCACACAGAGCTGAAGCACAGCCAAAACAATATTCTTCCGTAAAATGCATGCAGTTTCGTTTATTTAACAGCTAAAGGGCCAAAAGTTACATAGGCTGAATCCGAAATCGCCCTCTAAACTCTAAATCACTATCCCCTACTTTATCCACTAATATACAGTTCACTTGAAGGAGTGAATGAAAACAAGTGAGG
>NC_137104.1:9326255-9481255 GCF_949357685.1 Gobio gobio
CTGTCTGTCTATCTATCTATCTATCTATCTCTGTCTATCTGTCTGTCTGTCTATCTCTGTCTGTGTGTCTATCTGTCTGTCTAGCTATCTCTGTCTGTCTGTCTGTCTGTCTGTCTGTCTGTCTGTCTGTCTGTCTGTCTGTCTGTCTGTCTATCTGTCTATTTGTCTGTCTATCTATCTCTGTCTGTCTATTTGTCTGTCTATCTATCTATCCCTGTCTGTCTGTCTATCTATCTCTGTCTGTGTGTCTATCTATCTCTGTCTGTCTATTTGTCTGTCTATCTATCTATCTCTGTCTATCTATCTCTGTCTGTGTGTCTATCTATCTATCTCTGTCTGTCAGTCTATCTATCTCTGTCTGTGTGTCTATCTATCTCTGTCTGTGTCTGTCTGTCTGTCTGTCTGTCTAGCTATCTCTGTCTGTCTGTCTGTCTATTTATCTCTGTCTGTCTATTTGTCTGTCTATCTATCTCTGTCTGTCTGTCTATTTGTCCGTCTGTCTATCTGTCTGTCTGTCTGTCTGTCAATCTATCTATCTATCTATCTGTCTGTCAATCTATCTATCTATCTATCTATCTATCTGTCTGTCTGTCTGTCTATCTCTGTCTGTCTGTCTCGCTCTCTCACACACACACACACACACACACACACACACACACACACACACACACACACACACACACACACACACACACACACACACACACACACACACACACACACACACACACACACACACACACACACACACACACACACACACACACACACACACACACACACACACACACACACACACACACACACACACACACACACACACACACACACACACACACACACACACACACACACACACACACACACACACACACACACACACACACACACACACTTCTCCTTTCATGGAATGACTCATGTAATTTCTTTTCAACTAAGGCTACAACTCATACTGAAGACATATCCAAAATGTGTTGCATCCAAGCGGCATTCGTCTAGCAGGAAGACTGCTGGCTGTGAGATTTGTTACTCTCTTACATTACAGAGCTCAGACTTTATGGAGCAGAACAATCATATCCGTTTCTTCAACCTCATAAAGCTTAAGACTCACAGTATGATCACTGTGAATGTCTTCATAAAAGGCTAAATACATAATTAAACCTTAAATGGGGATAAATATGCATAAAAATGCACATTTCAAATAAACACCCTTTTAAATGGAAGTAACAGTCGCAACTATGCTGACCTGAATGGCAAAGTTCTTGCATTTAAATCAAATCTGTACTTCTCAAAAACCATTGGATTATTCAAAAACTTCTGACATTGTTGCATGCAGATGTTATTTTATACGAATCTCCATGTAAACAAATGTTTTTCTGCTCGTTCAGTTCTATCGACCAACCACTTCTTTTCCCACAGACAGTCCAATTAAAGACAGCACTGAATCAATAAGACAAACTGGCTGCACAATAAATGCACTTTCAACCTGCCATGGCATATTATGCTCAAGGTCTGAATTCTAGATATTGCTGGTTAGCTGCAGAACTGGCAGATCTGACATTGCTCAAAATATTGAACCGTCCTTGCACGCTGCATGTAGCGTTTAATGTTTGGAGCCAGATTTATTACAGCCTCCTGCATAGTCATCATGAAAATGCATAAGACTCATGATTAAATGCAATCAAATAAGTCTGAACCTAAAAAAACCTTCCCTACATGCATCAGCAAACAGGCAACCTGAAAAGTTAAACTTTCTATAAACTGTAAAAATAAATAAAGGTTCTTTATTGGCATTGATGATTCCATAAAGAACCTTTAACATCCATGGAACCTACATTGTACAAAAAGTTTGTTATAGTGGAAAAAGGTTCTTTAGATTAAAATATACTTTTTTGCTTTTATAACCTTTATTTGTAAGAATGTGCAGATCAGGGTTATTATACAGGTGCTGGTCATATAATTAGAATATCATCAAAAAGTTGATTTATTTCACTAATTCCATTCAAAAAGTGAAACTTGTATATTATATTCATTCATTACACACAGACTGATATATTTCAAATGTTTATTTCTTTTAATTTTGATGATTATAACTGACAACTAAGGAAAATCCCAAATTCAGTATCTCAGAAAATTTGAATATTGTGAAAAGGTTCAATATTGAAGACACCTGGTGCCACACTCTAATCAGCTAATTAACCCAAAACACCTGTAAAGGCCTTTAAATGGTCTCTCAGTCTAGTTCTGTAGGCTACACAATCAAGGGGAAGACTGCTGACTTGACAGTTGTCCAAAAGACAAACATTGACACCTTGCACAAGGAGGGCAAGACACAAAAGGTCATTGCAAAAGAGGCTGGCAGTTCACAGAGCTCTGTGTCCAAGCACATTAATAGAGAGGCGAAGGGAAGGAAAAGATGTGGTAGAAAAAAGTGTACAAGCAATAGGGATAACCACACCCTGGAGAGGATTGTGAAACAAAACCCATTCAAAAATGTGGGGGAGATTCACAAAGAGTGGACTGCAGCTGGAGTCAGTGCTTCAAGAACCACTACGCACAGACGTATGCAAGACATGGGTTTCAGCTGTCGCATTCCTTGTGTCAAGCCACTCTTGATCAACAGACAGCGTCAGAAGCGTCTTGCCTGGGCTAAAGAGAAAAAGGACTGGACTGCTGCTGAGTGGTCCAAAGTTATGTTCTCTGATGAAAGTAAATTTTGCATTTCCTTTGGAAATCAGGGTCCCAGAGTCTGGAGGAAGAGAGGAGATGCACACAATCCACGTTGCTTGAGGTCCAGTGTAAAGTTTCCACAGTCAGTGATGGTTTGGGGTGCCATGTCATCTGCTGGTGTTGGTCCACTGTGTTTTCTGAGGTGCAAGGTCAACGTATACCAGGAAGTTTTAGAGCACTTCATGCTTCATGCATAATATACAAGTTTCACTTTTTGAATGGAATAAGTGAAGTAAATCAACTTTTTGATGATATTCTAATTATATGACCAAAACTCAAGATCTTCGCAATTTAACATCGCTAAGGCCTTATGATTAGACTGACCAAATATGATGTTGTTCTGGTTAAATCTCAAGAGTAAAGTTAATCACAGCGTAAAACGTCATTTCCTGTTGCCCGCAGGTGGCGCTATGACTGTAACGGAATATTAGCATGTAGATATCTTCAGACCAGGAACGTGAAGTTTGGGGCAGATCGGACCAGTGTTTATTTCGTTGACGAATAATTCTCGTCATCATTTTCGTCAACAACCTTTTTTGGTTTTCATTATATGTACGGTTTTGGTTACACAATTAACTGTATTTAAGTTCCTTCCCATTTAATTCTAGTCAAGAGGAAAGACTAAGAACAGTATTTGACACATATTATTCAATAAAGTATCAGATAGTTAACTAAAACCATTAAAATAAAATCTTCATTACTTGAAATGAAAAAAATAAAATAAACTTAAACTTATTTGAAGCTTTAGCTTAAAGCTGAAGTCCGTAACTATTTGCGCTCTAGCGGTTAATAAACCTAACTGCATGTGTCTTGCGGAAGAACATTGCCGCTGGAGCTACTTCTCTCTGTTTATGTGTATGGCGAGTCACGAAGGGACTGTGCTCTTCCGCAGCGGTTCCCACCAGACCGGTCTTTGACGTATTCAAGAACAGCCGGTTAAGGCTTAAATGCTCAATTAATGCATTACAATTGAACTAAACTCATTAGATTTTTGTCTACTAAATCTACTGTAGATTTTGTAGACTAAAATCTTATATTTAGTGACTAAAATCTTATATTTAGTCGACTAAAACTTGACTAAAACTAAATGGCATTTAAGTCAAAAGACTATGACTAAAACTAAATCAAAATTTGCTGTCAAAATTAACACTGGATCGGACATTGTATGCCTGAGTTACAACAACTTCCTTTTTCATGGGGAAACATCGAACTTTGTCAGGCCGCCACAGACACGCCCTTCAGGGAAAACTCAAGATCTTCGCCATTTAACATCACCAAGGCCTTTAGATTAGACTGACCAAACAATGTTCAATGATCTGATTAAATCTCTAGGAGGAGTTCGTTAATGAACAACGTCTGGAAATGGCAAAATGTCTGACTTGGTTTTCAGATTTTGTACCAGGAGACTTTTTTGTAGGTATTGGGTTGTTACATGTGTCTACCGAATTTTATTTTATTCCATTCGAATACTTGTACGTGAAACGTAGCGGGAGGGGCACTTCTTCTCCGAAATGAATCTGCAAAATTTCAACGAAGATGAATAGACCGAGCCATTACAATAGGGTCCCTCACACCATCGGTGCTCGGGCCCTAATTAACTGAAATAAAATCATGTTTTTTCATGCAACCTGATGCAGATGCTTTTTCCAGGATGAGAATGTATTGCCATGTAAACAGAAGCAAACCAACTGATTGACCCACAAGTTCGAAAAACAAGCGGCGGAGAGATTGTCTAGCCGATAATCCCGCTACCATGGCGAGGTGCTCCTGCAACTGAATGATGGGGTGTTGTCAGGGCAACCCGTGAGAAGCCTTCAGGGCGCTCGCTGCTCATATTTCTCTGTGCACTTTGTTTACTGAGAGATGTATTGAGAAGGAAGAAAAAGCATGGAAATGTCTCGCTACACCTGTGCATGGCCTATAAATCCAGTAAGAATGTGGATTTTGCCATGGGACCAATAAGATTCAATGAGTCCTGCCATGAATTCCCAGGCTGCTCGTGTTCACATATGCGATCACACAGTATATAACTGAATCTGTCACCTCAAATGTCTCAATACGACAAAGAGTGCCAGTGCAGAACCACTAGAGCTGATATGACCATCACGTAAATGTCACTGCTAATAACTGAGCAATTCTATGCGATGAAATCATTCACAAAGTCAGATGAGATTGGGTTCAGCGCTATGAAGCTGTACATCTGTAAAGGTCAATTAGGAAAACATAACAAGAAAAAAATTACAGGGCTTGTTAATTAGTCCATGCGACTTTAAAAGGGACATGTATGCTAATTAATATTGAGACTGTTGATCCTTACTGATTGTCCTGTTTTCCCCCCAATTAACCTTTCCAGCATTGGGCAAAGGGTTGAAATTCTCAGAGCACTGCAGTTAGCTATTATAATGAACTAAAGTCAGCATGAAACAGACGTTGCGATGGTCTTTTCTTCCATATTGTGATGTATTTCAGAGTGAAACGGCTTCTTGAACAAGAAAAAACGTAGGGCGGGACTTGGCTTTGTCTGTTGGGAATTGATTGGATGGTTGTGGTTTGCAATTGGTCGAGCTCATGTGAATGACAGTTTGTCACGCCCTCGGAGAAGAGAAGAGATGTCGCTGCAAGAGGGAGGAGTTATTTTGTTTGTAGATTATGAAGGCAGATAAATAGAATAAGAATCACTTTGGATTTCATGGTGACTTTAAACTACCTTTTTTGTGTTTGAAAACAATAGCTACACCCCAATTCATTTTTTTTTTGTCTTTGTTTTGTCTTTCTGTCCTCTGACTTCAGACCTTCTCGGCTTCTTCAGTCATACAGGTACTGATTCTTCTGATTCTGTTTAGTGAAACACGTCATTTCAACATGGCGAAATACACTGAGGCGTAATTAAATTACTTTTTATAGAAAACTATTATGAATGTACACTATTCAGATGAGACTTCACAAAAACACTATTTCTTAAAGGCATAGTTTACCCAAAAATGAAAATTCTGTCATTGATTACTCACCCTGATGTCGTTCCAAGCACACAAGACTTTCGCTCATCGGAACACAAATTAAAATATTTTTAATAAACTCTGAGCCATTTCTTACCCTCCATTGACAGTTCTGCAACTACCACTTTGACTCTTCAAAAAGTTCATAAAGAGATTGCAAAACTAATCCATAATCCAATCCAAAAATAATCCATAATCTAATCCAAATTTTCTGTAGACACGATCACTTTTAGGCTTTTATTAACATTAATCAGTGAACATAAACAGAATCTAAAGTGCTGCATAACAAGAAAGAACCTCATTGGTTCCTGTGAAAGCTCAAACGTGCTGCGCAACACGAGAATGAACCGCATTGGTTCTTGCTGAGGCTCAAATGTGCTGCGTAACACGAGAATGAACCACATTGGTTCTTGCTGAGGTTAAAACGTGATGCGTAACACGAGAATGAACCTCGTTGGTTCTTGCGGAAGCTCAAACGTGATGCGTAACACAAGAATGAACATCATTGGTTCTTGCGGAAGCTCAAACGTGATGCGTAACACGAGAATGAACATCATTGGTTCTTGTGGAAGCTCAAACGTGATGCGTAACACAAGAATGAACATCATTGGTTCTTGCGGAAGCTCAAACGTGATGCGTAACACGAGAATGAACATCATTGGTTCTTGTGGAAGCTCAAACGTGATGCGTAACACAAGAATGAACCTCATTGGTTCTTGCAGAAGCTCAAACGTGATGCGTAACACAAGAATGAACCTCATTGGTTCTTGCGGAAGCTCAAACGTGATGCGTAACACGAGAATTAACCTCATTGGCTCTTGCTGAAGCTCAAACGTGCTGCGTAACACGAGAATGAACCTCATTGGTTCTTGAGGAAGCTCAAACGTGATGCGTAACATGAGAATGAACCTCATTGGTTCCTGCGGAGGCTCAAACGTGCTGCGTAACACGAGAATGAACCTCATTGGTTCTTGCTGAAGCTCAAACGTGCTGCGTAACATGAGAATGAACCTCATTGGTTCTTGCTGAAGCTCAAACGTGATGCGTAACATGAGAATGAACCTCATTGGTTCTTGCGGAAGCTCAAACGTGATGCGTAACACAAGAATGAACATCATTGGTTCTTGCGGAAGCTCAAACGTGATGCGTAACACGAGAATTAACCTCATTGGTTCTTGCAGAAGCTCAAAAGTGCTGCGTAACACAAGAATGAACCTCATTGGTTCTTGCGGAAGCTCAAACGTGATGCGTAACACGAGAATGAACATCATTGGTTCTTGTGGAAGCTCAAACGTGATGCGTAACACAAGAATGAACCTCATTGGTTCTTGCAGAAGCTCAAACGTGATGCGTAACACAAGAATGAACCTCATTGGTTCTTGCGGAAGCTCAAACGTGATGCGTAACACGAGAATTAACCTCACTGGTTCTTGCTGAAGCTCAAACGTGATGCGTAACACGAGAATGAACCTCATTGGTTCTTGCTGAAGCTCAAATGTGCTGCGTAACATGACAATGAACCTCATTGGCTCTTGCTGAAGCTCAAACGTGCTGCGTAACACGAGAATGAACCTCATTGGTTCTTGAGGAAGCTCAAACGTGATGCGTAACATGAGAATGAACCTCATTGGTTCCTGCGGAGGCTCAAACGTGCTGCGTAACACGAGAATGAACCTCATTGGTTCTTGCTGAAGCTCAAACGTGCTGCGTAACACGAGAATGAACCTCATTGGTTCTTGCTGAAGCTCAAACGTGCTGCGTAACATGAGAATGAACCTCATTGGTTCTTGCTGAAGCTCAAACGTGATGCGTAACACGAGAATGAACCTCATTGGTTCTTGAGGAAGCTCAAACGTGATGCGTAACACGAGAATTAACCTCATTGGTTCCTGAGGAAGCTCAAACGTGATGCATAACACGAGAATGAACCTCATTGGTTCCTGAGGAAGCTCAAACGTGATGCATAACACGAGAATGAACCTCATTGGTTCTTGCACATCAAGCGAACATGCTTTAGCTTCTGTTTACCACAACTGATGTGTGAGTTGATGAATGTTTTTAAAGCCTAAATTAAACCTGTTCAGCAAAAAAAGCAATCGACTAAACTGCTCAATTCATATGGATTAGTGGTAATTGCATAGTCAATGGAGTGACAGATATCGCTCCGATTTTATCAAAAATATCTTCATTTGTATTCCGAAGAAAGTCTTACGGGTTTGGAAGGACATGAGGGTGGGTAAAGAATCACAGAATTTTATATTTTTTGGGGGGTGAACTAACACTTTAATGTGTAAAACATTTTAAATTAGCACCAAATTACCAAATGGAATATGCAAGTGGGTGATGTGCAGAACTTTCAACATTTGGTTCTTTATTGGAATCTATGGGTCTAAGAAGAACTTTTAATATTCATGAAACCTTTCCATTGCACAAAAGCTTCTTTATAGTGAAAATATAGTGGATGTGCAGAACTTTGCGATAGACGGTTTCTTTAAATTCTGTGGAAACCTTCAGCACTTTCAGTGGGCACAGATTCCATGTTGGAATACATTGTTTTGACAACTGTTGGGTCACATTTAACCAGTTACATTTACATGCGATTGCTATTTATCTTGAAACTAAAGTCAATTTGGACACTCTTCTACAATTTAAGTGTCCTGTGTTGGAATAAGGTATTGAGAAGTACATCACACCAGACAACATCAGGTCCCACAAGGCAAAATCACATACACTTTCAAAACAAGCCAAATCAGTACACGTTATACACATTATATCTTAAATAAAAATATCCCAAGTGCCAGGTTTCACATTTTAATATGGTAATGTACACAAAAATAGATGTTGCTGAGAGCGTATATAAACATCCAGTGAAGCATAGATATCGAAAATAAACAAGCGTGATAAAGTCAGCTTTGATCAGGAGCACAAGAGATTCAAGCAGGTTCACAGTGGAGGAACAGCAGCACACCAGCCACGACAGTAATGAAACGCTCTGGAATTCAGCCAGAACACCGTGATAAATCTGCTCCGATAAAACCACATGAAGTCCAAACTCTGAACAGCATACTTACAATATGACATTAATTAAAAGAGACGGCTTAGCATAAATGTGTCCGAGACTATTCCGTAAATGTGAGCTCATGCGACAGATTCGACTATATTTGCAATTCCTGTGCTTGCATAGCAGGAAAAAAAAGTACTGACTTTTTAGACAAAATTTAATTTTAGAAATTGATTTTGGCAGCTATAAATGCTTAAGCAACAAGACTAAAAATAATTCAGTATACAAATAGATGCTAAAACAAAGATCAATTGCAATTTTATATAGAGTATGCAAATGTAATGGTGATGTCCTTGAAATTGGTCAATGTGGAACAATAAAATTGGCAGAACCTGACACAGGCAATCATGCCGATGCTTACATTATGAAATCGCCAAATCAGTGTTATTTGATGATTGAAAGCTATTTCTGATGATTCAAGCAAACCAACACTATCAGTCAAAAGTTTGGAAACATTGAGGTTTTTTAATGTTTTTGAAAGAAGTCTCTTAATCTCACCAGGGCTGCATTTATTTGATCAAAAATACAGCAAAAACAGTAATATTGTGAAATATTTGTATAATTTAAAAAAACTTTTTTCTATTTGAATATATTTTAAAAATACAGTATCATTACTCCAGTCTTTAGAGTCACATGATCCGTCAGAAATCATTCTAAAATGATGATTTGCTGCTCAAGAAACATTTATGATTATTATCAATGTTGTAAACAGTTGTGTACAATATTTTTTCAGGATTATTTAATGAATAGATAAATACTGTTCTTTTGAACTTTCTATTCATTAAATAATCCTGAAAAAAAAAAACGGGTTTCAACATGTAATAATAATACATTTTTCTTGAGCATCAAATCATCATTTTAGAATGATTTCTGAAGGATCATGTGACTCTAAAGACTGGAGTAATGATGTTGAAAATTCAGCTTTGAATCACAGAAATAAATTGCATTTTAAAATATATATTAAAATAGAAAAAATATATTTTAAATTGTAAAAATATTTCACAATAATAGTTTTTTTGCTGTATTTTTGATCAAATAAATGCAGCCTTGGCGAGATTAAAAAACCTTAATGTTTCCAAACCTTTGACTGATAGTGTACATTTGTTTGATCTTTCAACTAGTCGATGTCAATGCAAGATTTGATTTAATTCTAATAAATAAAAAATAATAAAATAAAATATACAAATATTGAAAAAATAGAATAGCACCCTACAGGCTGAAATCATCTAGCAAGTTGACTTTATAAGTGCTCTACCAATAAGTGTTTCCAGCTCGCAGGAGGAATTCTCCTGCACTGTATTTCCATACGTCAGTGAATGATAAACTGCTGTGCATGGTTATGAAGGTGTGAGAGAGGATGTTCTCTCAGGTGGTCTGATGTTTGAGAACACAATGGTTTCCAGACGGCCCCCCTGCTAGCCATTAAAAAAACATAAAAATGCCTCCTACACACCATGAGTCATGGCCAAATCAATACATGCTCTCCATCCCAAGCCGGCTATTTAAAGTGCAGCACAACGGGAGGAGGAGAAGCCAATTAATTAGTGCTAAAGCTTTGCTTCCAATAGAGGATTAAAGAAAACTGCACAGCGCATGGGAAAAAAAATTATACTTGAAGGATAATATGTCATTGTGAAAAGTTGTAAAAGAATTCTAAAAAAAAATCTCTGGATTTGTAATGTGTGCTGATAAGATAAACTGTTGATCATTTAGTGCCTACTAGCTGCTCTAAATATAGCCAAGCAGGTTCTATAAATGGCACTGAGTTTCTTTTTCTTCTGCTCACTGAGAGGTCTGGAGTGTCCAAACCTTCTCCTGGACGGCCACACTCCTGCAGAGTTTAACTCCAACTTGCCTGGAAGTCTCTAGTATGCCTAGTAGGGCAGTGTTGGGGAAAGTTACTTTTACAAGTAATGCATTACTCTCTAATGCTGCGTTCACACCATAGACGCGTTTCGCATGGCGCGATGGACGCCTCATTCGCACGTACAGTTCGCGCGAGTGGTGCTTTTTGTGCATTCATGCGTTTGAAGAGAATTCGAGTCTGACGCCCGAGTTGAACATTTTGAACTTTAGCGTCAATTTGCGCCGCGTTAACCAATCAGGAGCCTGCTTGCTGCTGTCACGTGGTAAAGTGACGTGATGAGAAGCCCTGCATAATTTAAAAATACAGTAGAATGTAGTAAATGTAGTTTTAAGACTTTTTCAGTTGAGAATGTATTTGTTTAACCCTCAAATCTGTGGTTTATTTATAAAGAGCTTTAAACAACTGAATTTAAACTCAATTCAGCAATAATAAAAAAAGAAAAAAGTATGGTTGAATTGGACCATGGAAGGTCAACAGCAAAGAGATTGGTTAATAAAGTGAGATTAAATACATAAAGTATATTTGTGTTATTTAAAGGAACACACCGACTTTTTGTGACTTTAGCTTATTCACCGTATCCCCAAGAGTTAGATAAGTCCATACATACCATTCTCATCTCTGTGCCATAACTCTGTCTGACGCACCCACCGTTAGCCTAGCTTAGCACAAAGACTGGAGGTAAATGGCTCCAGCTAGCCTACTGCTCAATACGTGACAAAATAATGCCAACATTTTCCTATTTACATGTTGTGATGTGTATAGTTACATCGTGTACTAAGACTGACGGAAAATGAAAAGTTGAGTTTCTAGGCCGATATGGTTAGGAACTATACTCTCATTCCTGCGTAATAATCAAGAAACTTTGCCGCCGTCCCATGGGTGCAGTGGCGCAATGATATTACGCAGCGCCTAACTTCCGTCAACATAACCAACGTGACAACCTCCTTGCACAGGGAGCGTTCTGGGGACTATTTTCAGGCGCTGCGTAATATTACGCCGCTGCACCCATGGTACAGCAACAAAGTTCCTTGATTATTACACAGGAATGAGAGTATAGTTCCTAGCCATATCGGCCTAGAAAATCGCAACTTTTCATTTTCCGTCAGTCTTAGTACACGATGTAACTATACACATCACAACATGTAAATAGGAAAATGTTGGCGTTATTTTGTCACTTATTGAGCAGTAGGCTATCCGGAGCCATTTACCTCCAGTCTTTGTGCTAAGCTAGGCTAACGGTGGGTGCGTCAGACAGAGTTATGGCACAGAGATGAGAATGGTATGTATGGACTTATCTAACTCTGGGGGATACGATGAATAAGCTAAAGTCCCAAAAAGTCGGCGTGTTCCTTTAACATTTAATTATAGCAGGTTATATTTTGAGTTTAGATTCAACTTTTTATTCATTATGAGGAATAATGAATCTGTTTTTGTGCAAGTGAGATGAGTAAATGCATCTTCCCGATTTCTCTCAACATGGGCACAGAAGAGCTGTCAGTCAATAAATGAGTAATTTGTGTAATTTATTTGAAATGTTTTGTTTTTCTAAATTTGAAAGTGATGCATTACTTGAAAAAGTAATCTGATTACATAACTCACGTTACTTGTAATGCATTACCCCAAACATGGCTTGTATGATTTTAATTAGCTGGTTCAGGTGTGTTTAACTGGAGCTAAACTCAGTGGCCCTACAGGTGCATGATGGGACACCCCTGGTCTAGTCCTATAGAGACAGAGCGACATGCGTCATTAATCTGAAAACCACGCCCACCGGGGGGGGGGGGGGGGGGGGCAATCCAACGCTCTCCATTGACTTTGTTTTGCGTGAGGCTGCCATCTTGTCATTTCTGACTTATAACAAAAAACAGAACAATGTCTAAAAGCTGATATGTGACGGAATCGTACAGCAAACAAGCTAAACAAAACTCAGAACCAAAACCCAGAAGTATTTATAAACTGTTGACCCAAAAAACAAGCGTTTAAGGACACAAAAGTGGATACAGGCCATTGAGACAGAGCGCGACACTGAGAACTACACCCACTAGAGGGGAACGTAATCAGCGACAGGAAATATAAAATGACATATAAAAACTGACATTTGGATATTTGACTTAACAGTGACAAAATGTTTACTGCACACATAGGCATACTGAGTGTCAGGATCCCAAAATGTACCCATTCTTCCTGCTGAAGCTTCACGTCTTATTGCCTGTATCCACTTTTGTCTCCTTAAACGCTTGTTTTTTTGGGTCAACAGCTTATAAAAACGTATTTCTGTGTTTTTTAGCTTGTTTGCTGTACACCCTGTCACATATCAGCTTTTAGATATTGTTCTGTTTTTTGTTATAAGTCCGAAATAACAAGGTGGCAGCCTCACGCAATGCAAAGTCAATGGAGAGCGTTGGATTGTTTCCCCCCCCCGGTGTGGGCGTGGCCTAAATGCGCTCTGTCTCTTCTAACTTCTGACAAGACCAGAATGGGGAACAGAGGCATGTTCAGGGATTGAGATCGGCAACTTCATTTTTCAATTCCACAGAGTACACAGCTGACATTCAGCCAATATGTGTTTTTAGGGGCCGTTTACACGACACCGTTTTCAACTAAAAACTGAAATTTTTTTATGCGTTTTGGCCGTTCATTTACACGACAATGGCGCTTTGGGTGCCTGAAAATATCAAATGAAAACAGGTTTCAAAGTGTACGTTTTTCCCTGTGTTAACTACAAAAACGCAAATTTGTGCAAAATGTGACATCACGCGCAAGCGTATTACATGTTCAGTTTATAGCCGTGTTGATTTGCCTTATAAAGTGACATTGCCATCTACTGGCCTGGCAGCAGAATACAGAATTTTTTTATTGCTTTCGCAGATCCGTGTGAACAGGGATCATTTTGACAACGTTATCATCTATACACGAAAACGTTTCTGTTTTTAGTACATTGTTGTCGTGTAAACGTATCCTATGAACATTAAAAAGTATTCAATGCAAACTGCTAAGTTTTCACACCACAAAAAAAGTTAAAACAGAATTCTAAAGCCTCATTATTCACATGATAAGAATGTTAGCGTATTTATTGTACAACCTTGCCTTCGACTTGGTACAGATGAATATTATTACACAATTTAGTTACCACAAACAAAACAACACATTTCCATGAGCGAAATACAGTATCTCTGCATTCCAGACATACAGCATTTGAAATAAATAGTTTATCACTTTCTAACAGGAAGGTTTTAGGTCTTTTTTTTTTAGAGTCTCTTCCTCTTGTTATTACTATTAACATACAAGTAATCACATTCCTGCACAAATGTGTTTCGTGAAATGACAACAATACTAATACGTCTCTGGGATCTGGTATAAGTGTCATAAATTATAAAATCAATACCTAAGACATAAGCTGAGGTGTGTGTGTAACAGGGTGTGGCCAGTGATGTACAACTAGCAAAATGAGCGACAGTGGCGTGTCAAAACAAGTCAAGAGATGCACATGCATTTTGTGTAAAATAACTAGAGACGGAGCCTCAGTGTGTTACAGGACGTCTCGGTATCATTATAAAAAGCCACAGAACAGCCAAATTCCTCAAAAAAAGGAAATATGGTTGTTTTGCCACAGCTATGTTTAAATGGCCGTTTAACAGCGCATGAGTCATTCATTCGTGTTGTGATTCAAGTGATACTAATAACACTTTCATTACCCATTATCCTTTACAGCCCTTCAAATGACCGCTTCATATGTAGTCAGAGCACGTCCTGCTTACACTCCTAATAAAATGTGAACAGAAACGTTTAAATGGTTGATAAACAAAATGCAGGCCGCATACGATAATAGATACTGGATAAGTAACAGTGTAGGTGTTTGTGATTTTCATGACGATGCTGTTGAATTTGATGGGGTCGTTGGGTGGCATTTATTTATCTTTTCGGCCGGTCGATGTCATCGATGGCTGCGAGGAGTTTCTGTCGTGCTTTCTTGTTGATGTGGGACCCGAGGCAGACGGTGACCAGGTTGGTCAGCTGCTTCATAGAGTATTCCTACAAAACAAACTCAAGATGAATCTCTAATGGAGATGCCTTTCACAACAATCCATCTTTTTAATGAGGAATTAAATCTGTCTTTCATAATCACAGGCATGTTTGGAATGTTGTCAGCTTTCGTCCTGGCATTTAAAAGGGAATCGTTTAGCGCTGCATCATGTATAAAATATTCACAAAGGTTTTGATGGAGATATTAAATTATATTACTTTTAAAAAGGATGCTTTAAAAGCATCTCTGATTTAAATGTCAGCAACATGGTGCCAGAGTTGAATAATAATTCATAACATTTCAATGAATCAATTCAAAACTTGCATTATCATTCCAAAATGATCACTTTTAGTAAAATATATACATGGAAAATGTATAGCTTATTACTATATATTGTTTTATCTGTACATAATTAAAATAATATTGAAAAAAAAAGTTATTATATTTTAAATATTACAACGTATAAAATATACATTTTTAAATATTAAATATAAAACTAAATAAGATGAACAGGTTAAGTGGTACACAGTATTTCTCAGTATTTTACACTGTATATAATATATATACACACACACACACACACATATACACACATATATACACACACATATATATATATATATATATATATATATATATATATATATATATATATATATATATATATATATATATATATATATATATATATATATATATATATATATATATATATATATATAATTTCAATTGTGTGATTCATATTTAAAATGGAGCTTTATATACATTTTGTATTGTAATACAAATATTATATATATATATATAAAATGTATTTATAATATATAACTAATATCCCTGAGTTAATTTAGCCTCAATTGCTATTGACTTTATTACGCTCAAAAAAATTAAGCCTTTTTTTAAAAAAGATTTATGCATTTCAATTAATAGTAAAATTCCATCAAATTGAAATGAATAATCCCTTCATATTTTAGTAGAATAACTGACTAACCCTTAATCAAGTATTCGATTAAAATACATAAGGATTATTCAATTCAATTTGATGGAATTTTGTGTGAAATGTGTAAATCTTAAAAAAAAAAAATCCTTTTTAGTAATTTCAAAGCAAAAATGTTACAGATAGAGTGAATAGTGAATTATTTTCTGCCCTACACTGTGTCGTCAGGTGTGGTCCGTCTTACCCTGTGGTTCTTGATGAACTGCTCCATGTCGTTCTCAGTTAGGTAGTAT
Organism: Gobio gobio; assembly: GCF_949357685.1. Lineage (NCBI taxonomy): Eukaryota > Metazoa > Chordata > Actinopteri > Cypriniformes > Gobionidae > Gobio > Gobio gobio. The sequence goes on from NC_137104.1 coordinate 9,342,161, forward strand.
GCTTTGATGTAGGTCTCTACAAACTCCTTGTCTGGAATTGGTCTGAGGTCGGTGAGCTTCTCCAGCTTCATCAGGAACTGCTGGAAGTCCAGCTGCATCAGTGCACGTCCTTCATTACTGCATTTCTTCACATTAGCATAGCTGGCAGACAGCAGGGGGAGAGGAGAGCAGAGGTGAGTGTGGCTCAGACACATACAGGACATTCATTAACTGTTGACAGTTTATGCTACATTAATTGTAGAGAGAGTCCCCTAGAGCAACTTCAGGTTAAGTGTCTCGCTCAAGAGCACAGCGGTGCTTGTAACTCTCCAGTTTACAGCTAAACTTATGCCCTACTGCTGATCGAACATGGAACTTTGATAACCTCCATAATGTAAATTGGACTATCAATAAATATATAAATAAATCAGAATCAAGTCTTCCAGGGAGCCGTGTCACTATTTTTTTGTGCGCTAACTGACATTGTTTTTGTTTCTATGTGCCCTTCTGGATTTATGTTACATTATTTTCAGCAATAATATTGACAGACTGTGGGATTTGGTGTTTAGGCCAACTCATCCGTTGACTGGTAAGTGACATTAAATGCTGAGGGCCATTTTTGGTCAAATTTATCATTTGTTCAGTTAGCCACCTTTTTATTTGTACAGCTTGTGGGTCTGATCTGATCCCTTAGCATCAGACACCATCGATTTACAGTGTAACTGCATCCACGGCAAACAAGCAGCCATGCAGAGTTCAGTGCTGTTGACACCCCTGTTTGCTTTTCGGCTGACAGCGGTGTAATTACTTTCTGTGAGGGGAAAGATATTGCTGGGCCTATTGAGTATATCCAGTCTGCCAATACATCCCTGTGTTTTCCTGCCTCCTTCCTTCTTCCTGTCACGTTCTGCTTGATTTGGAATGCAACTCGGCACTGCACTGGCAGAGTCTACTTGCAAAAAGAGCAGCCAAATGGACAAGCAAGCTGGATTAAAACAAACAACATTCATCCATGTTGCAAAGGGCTTTTCATGTATAATGCCACCATTAGAGACCATTGCTGGAAATGAATTCTGATGGTTTTTACATGTGTCTCTTTACTTTAAATGTATTGCTACTTTAAAAGTTAGAGGTTTTTTGATGTTTTTTGAAAAAAGTATCTTATGTTCACCAAGGCTGCATTTATTTGGTAAAAAAAAAACTGTTTTCTATTTTAATATATTTTAAAATGTAATTTATCACACACACACACACACACACACACACACACACACACACACACACACACACACACACACACACACACACACACACACACACACACACACACACACACACACACACACACACACACACACACACACACACACACACACACACACACACACACACACACACACACACACACACACACACACACACACACACACACACACGTTTTATGAGGATTCTTTATAGACAATGAGTTTGGTAACACTTTACAATAAAGTTTAATTTGCTAAAATTAACTACATTAAACGCTAAACAATACTTCTACAGCATTTATTAATCTTAGTTAATGGTAATTTATATATTTATTTATTACATTATAAAAGATCAGAAATTGTATCTGTTATTATTAGTTCATGCACTATGAAATAAAATGAACAAACAATGAATAACTGCATTTATTTTATGTAACCAACAAAAATTAATAAATTCAGTAATAAAATTCTTAGCAATTTGATGTTAACTAATGCATTATAATACCTTTATTAGTAATAACTTACTATGATTTTTATACTTTTATCTTTTATGCTGTTAACTATACATATATAGATATATAATCAAAAAAATTACGCAAAAAAATGTAACTAAACTATGAGCAGAAAACGTTAAACTAAAACTTTTTAATGACACCATTACTCAATGGTAGAATGGCGATGAACACCGGTTCTCTCACATATGGTTCTCTCACATTCAAATACCAAAAGATAATACTTTTTTTTAATAAACCACATGGATAGAGAAAACCTTCTCCGAGGTCTGGACACTTTATATACACACACACTTTTCATGCTCATTTCTAGAGACGTTTAAGAATCTTAGCATCTGCCTGAAAACTAATTCTAAGAGGTAAGAGGTAAAAAAAGTAAAAAAAAAAAGGATTCAATAGATGTTGGAGCTGAATACATAAACAAAACAAAAACCAGACGACAACAAGATAGATAAAATGTAACTCAAATTACACTCAAAACTGAAAACTGAAGATCCCACTGGCTACAAATGCAATATGGGATACTCCATACACCACCTCGTAAGTTAAACCTCATCTCTTCTGACGTTTAGCCACCAGAATTTCAAGGGCCCGCTTCCTTTGTTTTGTTGTCTCAGCCTTGCCCGTTTTTCTTTGACGCATTTATTTTCATTTTTTACTTTTATTTATTTATCTTATATTACCTTGTAATGTCACTTCACAAAACGAGAAAAAAAACGCTCCCCCTCCCCCAAAACACTTTCTCATCGGATCTACACAAATCTCGTAGGCGACCTATTTTGATCTCAAAAAGGTGAACTTTGAGTTTGCAGAAAACTTTAAACACAGTAAAATATATCATAAATATATAACAGTTTCGTCAAATATGACCGACAGCGCACCACAGACCGACCCACGCCGTTGACCCTGACTGCCAGTGTGACGCTGTGTGAACACACATACTGACAGAAGCTCTATAGCCGGAGGCAAAGACGGTCAGGCACAGTTCATTCATTCACAAACTGGACATGTCAGCATTTCATGTTTCATTATTGATGTTTGGGGAATCATCTCAGCGCTTAATCAGGTGTAGGATGATGGGAATTTCTTTCAAAGCGCTGAGGATGCTGTCTAGCTGAAGATGTGATGATTACAGAGAGCATCAGCTCCCTGCTGCTATAAATTGCAATCACCGTTTATTTCGGAGCAAAACTGCCCAAGCAGAGAAAGCAGCGAGGTTAGCAGATACAGACTGCTCTAGCTAGACACAGACAGCCCCTTTAACACCTCATTCAAACAAGCTCACGCAGAGAAAGCAGCGAGGCTACATACAGACTGCTGGCCCTCGACCTTATGATGCAGGTGTACAGCTGAACCCTGCCAGGAGGGGCATGCCAATCTATGCTGGGCCATGCCCTTAGAAACTATTTATTTTCTCTTGACCAACAAAGTCCTTATAAACCAGTGGTTCTTAACCAACGGGCCGGGGCCTCAAAAAACTTCCAAGAATGCCTCAAGATGACTTCAAATAAGTCAAAACAACAAACTTCTTATATACATCTTTCTAGTTATGCCACACTCTAAAATATTTTATCGGGTACACATTGACACTGTCATTGTGAGCCTCCTAGCAAATGAGGAGACCTGTGATGGAGGATTTTGTTTCTTTTGTGTGTGAATTGTGGTCTAAATTTAAATATAACTAAGACCAAGACATGATTATAGATTTTGGAAAGTCTCCCATTGCTGTCTCTCCTACTGTAATTAATGGTAGGGACCTTGAGCTTGTGGATGAGAATAGATATCTGGGTACAGTGATTGATAATAAATTAAACTGTGATGCTAATACTGATGCCATTTGTAAAAAGGTTAAATAACGTTTGTTTTTCTTAAGGAAAATTAATTATTTTAAAGGAACACTGCGACTTTTTGGGACTTTAGCTTATTCACCGTATCCCCCAGAGTAAGTCCATACATACCATTCTCATCTCCGTGCGTGCCATAACTCTATCTGACGCACCCACTGCTAACCTAGCTTAGCACAAAGACTGGAGGTAAACGGCTTCCTGCGTAATAATCAAGGAACTTTGTGCCGTACCGTGGGTGCAGAGGCGCAATGATATTACGCAGCGCCTGAAAATAGTCCCCAGCGCTCCCTGTGCAAGCAGGTTGTCACGTTGGTTATGTTGACGGAAGTTAGCCTATTTACAGGCGCTGCGTAATATCATTGCGCCTCTGGGACGGCAGCAAAGTTCCTTGATTACTACGCAGGAATTAGAGTATAGTTCCTAGCCATATCGGCCTAGAAAATCACAATTCATTCATTTTCCGTTGGTCTTAGTACACGATGTAACTACAGAAGAGTCAAGTTTTAAATAGGAAAATGTTGGTGTTATTTTGTCACTTATTGAGCAGTAGGCTAGCTGGAGCCATTTACCTCCAGTCTTTGTGCTAAGCTAGGCTAGCGGTGGGTGCGTCAGACAGAGTTATGGCACAGAGATGAGAATGGTATGTATGGACTTATCTAACTCTGGGGGATATGGTGAATAAGCTAAAGTCCCAAAAAGTCGGTGTGTTCCTTTAAGGTTAGTAAAGGGTTAATGGCACTGTTTTACTGGAGTTTTATCGAAGCTGTCATTTCTCACTGTGTCGTTGTACGGTTTGATTATATTAGCTTGTCTGGTAGAAACAATGACTAAGTTGATTAAGACTGCATCCAAGGTTATCGGAGTTCAACAGATATTTCTTCAAGACATTTTTAAAGAACACGTTGTTAAAAAAACCTATGCGATAATTAATTGTCCATCTCATCCATTATATAGAGTTTGTTGTACTTCCATCAGTCCGTAGATATAGAGCAATTACGGGGAGAACAAGGAGGTTTAAGAACTCTTTATACCAACTGCTATTTCTATGTTATATCACCTATTATGGGTAATATGCTGCTTTTTTTTAAATTAAATTAATGTCTGTGTGTAACTGTATAAATGTGTTTGTGTGGCATCTGTGCAAACTAAATTTCCTAACAGATGAATAAACTGAACTGAAATTGTGAAATTCTAATATTGTTGTGGACAACAAGGGGCCTTTAAGTCAAAAGGTTGAGATCCACTGTTTTAAACAGCCACGGGTCTACCCCTAACACACCTCCAAATTTAGAGGAAAATGAGAAGTTACTGAAACCCTAAACCAGTCACATTTTAGATTAGGGTCCAATTATCATTATTAAATACAACGTTTGCCTCAAACTCTTAATTACTGCTTATTCACTTGTAAAATTTTAGACAGCTGATTAGTGTTTAATTTTACATATTTTAATTTACATTACCATTCAAAATTGTGGGGACAGTAATTTTTTTTTAAAGTCTCTTATGCTTACCAAGTTTGCATTTTTGATCAAAATACAGTAATATTGTAAAATATTACACTTTAAAATAACTGTTTTCTACTTTTCCAATACATTTTAAAGTTTGCAGCATCATTAATCCAGTCTTCAGTGTCATATGATCATTCTAATATGCTGATTTGCTGCTCAAGAAACATTTAATAACTCTAATTAAATACAAGTATATACACTGTATGTATGCATTTAAGTTAAATATATGTATTTATTTATATAACATATATTTTTTATAAATGTATTTATATAAATTAATATATTAATTTATGTATTATATGTATATTCGTTTTTTAAATATATTTTAATAAAACATATATTTTGCAACATTATACATTTCTTTATTGCCAGTTAAGATCAATTTAAGGCATCCTTGCTGAATAAAAGAAAAATAATCTGTTTAATCAAACCCAAAACTTAGTACATAGTTAACTTTGACCTGTAGTGTACTTTGATATAGAATTTTTGTGTCTCTCATTTATCAATTAACATGCAATAAGTATCGGCTGACTGTATTGGCCAATACTTCTGTTTTAATGTGTTCATGGGATTCAAATGCACCGTTCTGTCAAAGCCAAGTATGCAGACCGCGCAGGGGACCAACTATCATGGGGGGCACTAAACAGCGAGGCATCCATTTGGCTAGCGGTGGCCCTGATGAGATTGAATGATACAGGAAAGATGTTTTTGCAGAAGATTCTCGAGTTCCACAGATATTCTGGGAACATATTGTCATTCCACAAACAGCAAGTCCATCTGTGCTGCTGTAGCACACTCTCTCTTGCACTTGCACTGAGCTTTTCAAAAGCATGTTCATCTCTGGGCAATGTGTGATTCCCCCTTTATGCTGCCCTGAGCTACAGAAATGAATAATCAATGGATTAAATGGCTAGAGAAATGCATTTTTCGGATACATTTTCTTCTTCTCGCATGCAGCTACATCCTGACATCTACATTGAAGCTTGAAGCTATACTATGAAGAACCTCTCTGAAGTCAAGAGGCGTCTGTCGAGATGTGTCAAATGTTCTTCCAGCAAATTTCCATTACGTTGAGGAGGTGACGAGTGCAAGAGTTTCTCTGCAAGTCTGTGAGCTGCAAGATTTTCAGCACATTGAAGATAACATACTGGGGTAAGGAAAGAGTGATGGAAGACAGGTTGACAACAGCTCTCTGGAGAAGACATGGATTCTAAGTTGCTTGTCACCGTGCCACACAAACACCCCTGACGTTCATTTTCAATAATCCAGCTCTTGACAAATGACAAGCAGATGGGTGCAAGAAGGATGGTGCAAGAAGAGGAAACAAGAAGGGAAAATAAATATGAAGAAAATCAAACTGATGCATTTATATATGCAGTTATTTGAGAGCAACAAAGCCATTCTGCTCACAGCACAAAGTCATTACAGATATTTGATGAATCCTCACAGAACTAATGCATTTTTACAATATCTAGAGTATGAGTACGGCACGCCTCAGGAAGAAGGCAAAAACGGAGGAAAGCACTCCTTCACATTAATAAATGTAATGACGAGAGTTGATCCAAACACAAGATCGACGAGGCAGCTGAAAATCGTAGGTGTTTCTTGCTTTGAATCAAATAGCGTCAGCATGCAGCACAAGATTTCACACCCCCGAATGCCGAGTGATAAAGGGTTTGCTTTGCATCCCTCAAAAGAATCAGTGCTAGGCAAGCCATAACTGAAAATGCCAAAAAGCACAGAAAAAACACCTGAATAAAGAACAGGAGAAGCTAAAGCTTTCATTCAGGTTTGCTATTTTTGTACATATGGCTGTGGATTAAAACCATCTGGTCAGTACATTTGCCTTTTGTGCTATCAGATATTCGTTTTTTAAGTTAACATATTGTTGTAGGAAGTCCTAGAAAATCAAACAAGTCTGCTTTCAAGGCATGTCTGCTTTTGTTGCCATGTACAGGTGCAGTTTTAAGCATATACTGCTTCTAAATTGAATTAAGGTTTGAATTGACCAAAAGTGACAGTCAGTCAGTCAGTCAGTATATAAAGATATTTAAAGGGGGACTTCACCGCTGGAAAGATGAATGTGTATTTAAATTGGGTCATTTATGTAGTAGAAATGTGAAATTACTTTTGAAGTTGGTGCCTTCTAGACTGAGAAAAGCCAGAAAATGTATTTTTGGCTCATATGGATGAAAGACAACAACTCCCAGAATGCACTTGCTTCGCTGCCCTATGAGGCCACTCCCAAGCAACGCCTACCGGTTACATCTCTTGCCCACCGCGGCACCACTTTTTGATTTGTATAGTAATAAAATAATTTCGTTCAGTTAGAGAACAGACACTACAATTAAAAACTGAACGTGTCTGTTCAATACAGCACGAGCCGAACGAGAGTCGCAGCACAAACACAGCAGGAGTCAGATTTCATTCATCACGAGAGTGAGGAGCTGACAGACCAGATGATCGTGGAAGATTTGGTTTCAAAGCGAAATGCCCCTATTTAAGTACGTTTGTCATTGTACCGTTTTGTTGTTGTGTTTTCACGGCCACAATTCAAGCAACCCGCCCCTGAATTGGCGCTAATTTTAAACCGAAACTAAAATGAGCATTCATTCATGGCCGCATTGTCGTTCACAGTGCGTGTCCAGTCTGGCGCATTTTCAGTCCATGCCATCCAAGATGTCCATGTCTTTTATTCTTCAGTGGAAAATAAATTACGTTTTTTAAGTAAAACATTTCAGGATTTTTCTCCACACAATGGACTTCAATTGCAACCAAAATGTTGAACGTCCACATCAATGCAGGGCTTTGAAGTGCTTCAAATGATTCTGAGGAAATGTTCATTTTGAGGGGAACTAATCCTTTAACTTTCATAGGAATTCATTGAGAACACTCGCTTTGCTCCACACCGCTCCGTTATGAATGTCTGAACGTCTGTGTCTTACATTCTGTGAGTGAGATCCCACCCCTATGGGCGGGTTGAAAACATGCGGAACTAGCTCCTACTACTAGCAGTAGTCTTTAGCCTCTGGCCAAAAAAGCCTCGAATATACTACCCGGTTTCTACTGATACAAAGCTGAATGCTAAATTGCTGAAGTAACCCTTTAAGCAGCAAACCAGCATATTAGAATGATTTCTGAAGGATTATGTGACACTGAAGACTGGAGTAATAGCTGTTGAAACCTCAAAATGTATAACGATTAGTACTCATCCTCTCTGTTATTATATTGGTTGAGACATTCAATTATCTAGTGATCAGTGTAGCAGCTTCATGCCCATGTCTAAATCCACTTGTGCTTGCTTGTACCGTAAATATCACTGACTCTGTAAGCAGATTTAATCAATTGGGATCTGCCTGAGGAACTTCAAGAAGTTGTTAGGACGAAGTTAGTTGGCTATAAAAAGATTGGCAAAGTCTTTAACCTTCTACATCCATTAAAGCAAAACGGAAAGAGCGCGGCATAACCCAAACACTTTTAAGGTCAGTCCATTTTGTAAAACCGAGCAATCAGGCAAAAAGGGCATTTGTAAGAAAAATTAACAAGATGCCAGACACTTCATAGAAATCTAGGGGAAAAACTGGGAAAACGTCTAGACATCAGCACTTGACATCGCATGCCTCTTTGGGAGACTAGCAAGAAGAAAGTCACTTTTGAGACAAGCTAATGTGAAGTCATGCCTGGAATTCGCTGGAAACCATTTGACAAAACATGAAAACTTTGGAAGAATATTTGTGGTCTGATGAGACTAAACTTGAGCTCTTTGGCCTGAAAGGGAAGTGCTAGGCTTGTCGTAAACCAAATACGGCCCAGTGTACAACAGGGCTTAAGGCACACCTTTGAAAAATTTGCTTTTCACTTCTCCTATAGTGTATGATTGCAGAAAATATATATATATGTTTGTATTGAACACTGATGGAGCAACAGGTTTTGTGTGAAAATAAATAATCAACGTGCTTTATTTTGTTTAAAAATCGTATAAATGTATGAGGTGGCGAGGGGGGCAAAAGGTACACAGTATCGATACAAATAATTTTTTTTTAACAAATGTCATACTTGTTTAAAACGATCACTTTAACAAAGTTTGTACTATTTTCTGTTTATTTTGACCAATAAAAGAACAAATTTTTGTTCAATAAATATACTGTCATTAAAATATGTTAATATAAAAATATATTTAAAAAATACAGAAACACAATTATTTTAAAAAGAAAAGATTCTGAAAGCACCGAAGGAGATCCCATAATAATTTAATACAGATTTATAGTAGTAACAATAAATTATATTTTATTATATTATGGTTTCATTATAAATATGTGACCCTGGAGCACAAAACCAGTCATAAGTCTCACGGGTATATTTGTGGCAATAGCCAACAATACATTTTATGGGTCAAAATTATCGATTTTTCTTTTATGCCAAAAATCATTAGGATATACGCAAGTAAAGATCATGTTCCATGAAGATATTTTGTAAATTTCCTACCGTAAATATATCAAAAATGCATTATTGTTATTAATATGCATCGCTGAGGACTTCATTTGGACAACTTTAAAAGGCGATTTTCTCAATATTTAGATATTTTTGGACCCTCAGATTCCAGATTTTCAAATAATTGTATCTCGGCCAAATATTGTCCTATCCTAACAAACCATACATCAATGAAAATCTTATTTATTTAAAAAAAATGACCCTTATGACTGGTTTTGTGGTCCAGGGTCACATATGGTGATTATCTAAACCCAACTTAAAAGGTGCACTATGTAAAAATTTTTCAGTAAAATATCCAAAAACCACTAGGCCAGTGTTATTTTGTTCAGTTGAGTACTAACAATATCCCAAATGTTTCCAACTATTTGTAAATCGTGAGAAAATTGCTATTTTAACCAAGGAACCGTGACGTGTGAGGGAGTCGCCTGTCGATGGCGTCATATCTGCGTTCCCCTCGGTTTCCGGTTTTATTTTACAGAAACGCTAGTGTCATAGTAGCCACAGAGAGAACGCAGAGAGTAACATCATAATATCATTAACACACTCAGATGTATCTAATATGATAAACAGAGCTGTGTTACCTCCACAGCGACTGTGGACTAATAAAAGTCCCACCGGCGACTATGCCATAATAAAAGTCCCGCTGCTCGCGAGGCTTGTGTTGCGCTTCTTATTAACAATCGCTCCTGCTTTTGCTTCATACTACAGTAACGTTAATAATCACATCCATGGACATGATTTCTGCCCGAGTCCTATCCCGATTCTTTTCCACCGGCTGTGAGGTGAAGACCACATGTCCCAAGATTCAGCGCTCAAACTTGCCGTCATCAAGCTACGCCTTTGTTTTGAATAGGCGAACTCTAGTGGACGGAAAAGTTACATAGTGCAGCTTTAATATATGATTGAATATAACCATGTCATGCCAATAAGTGGAAAAGTCAGCCAGCCCAAATAGCTTACTTTTACATATTCTTCTGTTATTAAAAAACTGTTGCTTTAATTACCTTGAACAAAACGGAAAAATATTAAGACCACCTTTGTCTCAAAATAGATTCAATCATTTTAGCCACTCTCATTTGCTACTTAAATCTACAACATTTAAAAAAAAAATCAAATATTAGATCAAATTAGCCCGATCGCATCAAAGATCAGACAAATTTCCATGTGCTTGAAAAGCGGATGTTTTGGAAAGTGCTGCGGAAAGTTTTTTGTGCCATCTAGTGGTTTAGAGGAAAATAAAATCGCGCACTTTTACCCCAGTGCGCCTTTAGCCCAATTTTACCCTACCAAGCAAGACGGTGACAATACTCTGGGGTTGATTTTCAATAGGAGGAACTGGAAAAAACTGGCAACATGGACAGAGTCCAACATAGGCAAATCCTTAAGGAGAAGCTGAGAGGTAAATCTTTTTTTTGTAAATGAGAAACGTAAGTGGAGAAATAAATGGCTAAAGGTAAATATACTGGATAAATGTACATTTACTAGGGGATTTAAGTGGAAAAAAATAATCAAAATAATACATTAAAATACAAACTTTGTGCAAAGAACTGCACCCAGTTCCATCAATTTCCACCAATTTGAAGTGTTATTGACAGTAATAGGAGGCTTCTGGCAATTGCCGCAGACCTGTTTGTGATCCAACTGCTGCTAAAAGCTATTTTCATTGTTTGGGAAAGAGCTGAGTGGTTATTCCAATGAAAACACTCTGTGGTAGGAGATTTATCTGAGAGCAGGTGGTCTCATATACATACACACCCATTTGGTTCAGCTCGGTGGGTCACTTACCCCTCCACTAATGTTCTGTTGGCCAGACGGATGCAGTGCTCCCATAAGACATTGGACACGGGCAGAGGAATCCGCACAATTTTTGACACATCTTCCATTCTTTGGTTGAACTTCTCAAACTCCTGCAGAAAACAGTTTATGACATAAGGGTCAAATGTCATGACACTCATTTTTTTTCTGGATGTAATAATCAAAAAAGTTAAAATAAATAAATATTGAAAAATAAGAATAATTAAAAAACCCCAGTACAAATCCAAATCATACATGCAATGGTGAGCATGCAAATTCCTCATCAATTATATTTATGAATGAATAATTCACAATATTTGTGAAAAATCACCTCCAATACAATGTTTAAATATACACTCATATATATTATTGTTTTACTTGATGGTTACACTGCAGCACATTGAATTGAAACATTTCTTGAAAATGGCATGAACGTTTTTCTGACCCTCATGAACACAAGGTACTTTTCCAAGAACTTGGCATATGCGTTTTAAACTAAATTGATAAAATATTTTAACTTATTGTGTACACTCTTAATTGTCATTGACCCATGACCATTTAGTCTTGCGTCCTTCCCTTGTGTGCAGTGCTTGCTGTTAACAATTCGCCATAACCATCAGCATTTCTTATTGCGTGGTGTTGGAACCATCTGCATGCGAGGTCACGAACAGGCTACAAATAGTATTTTAGCATGCCGCACAAATCCCAACAAAGGTGTAAATTAATTACAGAGTTAGAGAAGCGGAAACAGCCGTCTATAAATGTTCACTGGAGCCATACTGGCAGGCCAGGTTGTCAAACCGACAGGATTCAGGTTATTCAAAGAAACTGTCTCTAAGTCCCTGCAGTGCAGATGTCTGGATAAAGCCGTGCCACATACAAAAACCTGTACTGTATAAGCCGACTGCTCATGGAGGTGTTGATTCAGCTGTGCTTGAGCCCATTTCTCTTTCACTAGTGACAGGAAAACCCACCCAAAACTTTCTTAACACAATGACATATGGCTCATTTGAGAGCCAAGGACCACATGTACCGTGAGCTCGCACCTTGAAAGTTGATACAAAGCCAAGAGCACTAAAACTGCTGTGCAAGTTGTCCGGGTTATTTTGCTACCTTTAATCTTCTGAATTCCTTTTTAAAACGTCCAGTTTATTTTACAACATAGAAATATGGTATTAAAAAGAAAGCCTAAAAGATTACGGTTTCTCAGTATCTAATGATAATTTATAGGCCCTGCAAGAGACAGTTTAAGAATTCATACTGAGAAATGAATCAGATAATTTTTTCTCAGTCATGCTGATAAGTATTAAAGCACTGCAAACCCGAAAGGAGGCGCAGTTTTTGATTTCTAACAAGTGTTGTAGTCAGTGTCTGGAAAGTTACAATATTGCGTTACTCCCTAGTTTTTATGGAAATGAATGCATCGTTACTTTTGCATTGCTTTTTCTCACAATAAGGACACAATAAGCTAAGCTTGTGTGAATTCTGTGGAATGTGTGAAATCTTTATGTATGATTGGGATATGGAAGATAATCAGTGTTTTTTGTTTCCTCATTTCAGAATGCCACCAGCCAGGAAAGGCTGTATTGTCTACAATGTGCATGATGTTATTGATGCCGTCAAAAATGGGAACAGTGATTTTGAAATGGATTCTGATACAAATGATATTTGGAATGTGGAAATGCCTTTTAACTGGAAAAGGAAAATAAACAACCCAATGACCACCCATCTGATATGTGAGTCGCAAAAGAGCAAATTTTCAAAAAGGAGTTATTATTATCCCCTTAAAATCCTGGGAATAACACCAAATTTAACACACACCAAGTCAAAACCAAATATCTATAGGGAAAATATTTATTCAACTTTTTTTCCTCCATGATAACACAATTGTTTGATTAACATTAATAAAACAGGCAGCCTATATATTAAGATCTCCTGTACCGCACGGATCTAATATGTTACACATCAGATGTTTCTCCCTAACAGTTATATTTTGAAATAATGCGTGTATATCGGGATCGCACGCTTTTTTTTGTTTGTCTACATAGGCATGACATTGAAAATCGCATTTCATTGGTTCAGACTCATGCCAAGGGGAATTCACTATGAATATTCATAAAGTTGAAATGCTGCGATACCAAACTTGAGAGGTACTCCTCTCAGAAAACGCACAAATAAAGATAACTTTTAGATGTTTAATTGCTATTTGGAGCATTGGGATCGCTAGACGAGGGCTTAATGAAAACCTAAAATTCGACCAAAATTGACATTTTTCACTTGTTTTGCCTGTAGCTCGAAATTAGCCCGTGTGCATTTCGACTCCTTTTGCCATCACGGGTCACTTATGGACATCATGCGGACAAAATCAAGTCATTCGAGAACACAGAGCAAGCCCTGTGACAGGTATCGCTGACTGAAAAAGGCGTTTATCACTGATTTTTCAGGTCAGGATATCACATGAACAAAACAGAGGAAACTGTGGTACACACAACACCAACACACTTTGCAGCAAGTGCAATGTCCGCCTCGGTTTCTCGGAGGACAAGAACTGCCTTTGGGACTACCATAATTGAATATGGCATAATTAAACAGAGCTAAATCATGTAAATGCCAAAGTTTTCATTCAATTCATAAGGTTTGGAAAATACAAACTGAACATATGTTTATTAAAAAAAAATTACTAGTGTATAGTTATATAGGCTACTGTTATGGGGCTACATAAGCAGTACACCCTACAAATGAACCCTTAGATGTTCTCTACATTTGTTCAGACAGTGAGTGAAATCACTGAAATTACACTACCCAACAGGCCCAACCTCGCAATATTACAACATTTCAAAACTGTAAAAACCCATTTATTCTTTCATTTGAGTCCTCCTACAACATGTAAAATGTGAAAAAAGGTATTTAGCGACTTCCATTCTAAAGAACGGAAATGTCACTTCTGAGCTGATATCAGTATTGCTTTGAAAGGTCACAGTATCAGTCTTATAAATCAATCCGCAGAAAAAACAAAGCAAAGAATCTCATTTAACCTTCAGAGTTTGTGCGAGCTTTGGAACGGTTTCTGAAATGTGTTCTTAACAGAGAAGAATAACCTCTCAGCCTCTTTTTCAACATTATCTATAAGGGTATGAGTAGGGTAAAAAAAAGCCATCTCACCCACTTAATCTGGCTAACAGCATGTTTTAGTCCCATATAGATAGAAAGGGCCAGTCATACAGATTACTGTGATCAAGAGTGATTTTTATGTTTAAAGCTATTTTTTTCTTTTCTTTTCTTTGGTGTGTTTTAAGTATTATTATTTATTTATTTATTTTTACACAGAAAAAAAGCATCCAGGTCTAAAAATTAGTCCCATACATGAGTGTCTATTTATAAAAATCAAGTAAATTATTATAAAAACTGGTAACTGTAAAATGCTTGGAGGCAAGTTGTGTCAATCTGTGGTTTAACAAATAGTGTTTCTTTTAACATTGTCTATTAAAAAATATTAAAATATGTTTCATGTCCTTCAAATATTCTGAATATTACGCCTTTTCTGGTCAATGAAAATAATGTGAAGCAAGTCTTCGGAATGGGAATATACTACATTCTGCAAAAAGTGCATTCTTTGTCGTTTCAAGCTTCTTTCAGTTTTTTTTTCTTTGTTCATTCAATGTCCTCTTTGACTTTCATTGTATGGACGAAACCAGGAGAGACTTCTTTTGATAGAAACAAATCTTTTGTGTTCCACATAAGTCATACAGGTGAACCGCAGCATTTTTGGTTGGAAAAAATTTCACCAAAATTTCCCCCCAAAAATCACCCAAAAAATCAAAATCACCACAAAAAAAAAATCACCCAAAAAATGAAAATGTTATGTTTATCTGCTTACCCCCAGGGCATCCAAGATTTAGGTGACTTTGTCTCTTCAGTAGAACACAAATTAAGATTTTTTACTCCAACCGTTGCAGTCTGTCAGTCGTATAATGCGAATGTGAATGGTAACAAAATCTATGAGCGTAAAAAAAAACATACAAAGACAAATCCATATTAAACCCTGTGGCTCGTGACGACACATTGATGTCTTAAGACACGAAACTATTGGATTGTGCGAGAAACCGAACAGTATTATATATTTTTTTTTACCTCTAATACACCACTATGTCCAACAGCCTTGAGCGTGCGATCACTTCCGGTGAGTGAGGTCTGTACATGATCTGGTGTAGTTTAGTTTAGACATGCACTTCCGGTGAGTGATGCATTATATAACTGACAGACTGCAATGGTTGGAGATAAAAATCTTCATTTGTGTTCTACTGAAGAAACAAAGATACCTATAATAATAATAATTAATTTGTTACATTTATATAGCGCTTTTCTGGGCACTCAAAGCACTTTGTATATAGAAGGGGGGAATCTCAACCACCACCAATGTGCAGCATCCACCTGGATGATGTGACGGCAGCCATATTGCGCCAGAATGCCCACCACACACCAGCTGATTGGTGGAGAGGAGACAGAGTGATGAAGCCAATCAGTATATGGGGATGATTAGGAGGCCATGATGGAGAGAGGCCAATGGGCAAATTTGGCCAGGATGCCGGGGTTACACCCCTACTCTGAGGATTTTTAATGACCACAGAGAGTCAGGACCTCAGTTTAGCGTCTCATCCGAAGGACGGTGCTTTTTGACAGTATAGTGTCCCCATCACTACACTGGGGTGTTAGGACCCACACAGACCACAGGGTGAGCGCCCCCTGCTGGCCTCACTCATTTCATTTCTCATTTCAATACTTTATTCATCCCCAAGGGGCAATTAACAAGGCCACGTAGAGTAACACACAGTCACTATCATAAAATAGTCATACAATAGACATATAACACTGTGCACAAGTGCAAATATATTAAAACAAGTCCAAACATATATAAAGGAATAAAAACGTTAATATATATGTATATATATGCAATTAAAAAATCACTGCATGGTGAACTTGATGGTGCTTAAAGACGGCTGTAAATTTAAAAGCTGCACCGATTTTGGAACAAAGGTTGCCCTCCTCCTTTGTGTCCTACAGCCCGGACAACGAAGACGTCGCCCAGAGGGCAGCCACTCAAAAACAGAAAAAAGGACATGTGACGGATCTTGTAGAATCCTGCAGGACAACCTCAGTGTTTGCTGGTCACTTATAATAGAAAGTGTCCTAATAGGAAGTCCGATAATTTTAACTAACACCTCTTCCAGCAGATACCTAGTTTTCCCAGGAGGTCTCCCATCCAGGTACTATCCAGGCTCAACCCCTGCTTAGCTAAGTTGTCAAAAAGCCTCAGAAAATCATGATTTTGAGAAATTCCAATTTTAAAATCAAGCTTATTTTTGAAATTGTAAAACATTTTAACCATTATTATTCTGATAATGTGCCACATACCACATTAAAGCTAAGATTCTCCCATTTTCAGTGATATAGGACACATTTATGAGAAAATTCTTAGTTTTGTAAAACAAGTCTATTTATTATGATGTGCATGTCCAAAAAGTGTGAAACATTGAAACGAATGGGGGCATCACAAGAGCTTGATTTACCAAGTCAGTTCACTCTAATGATTTGTAGGCTATAACTTTATTAGTAAAATGAAATCTCAGTAGAAAATGTCATTAATAGGCCTTAATAACATCCATAGAAAATATCACTGTGTAACATTTGGAGTAAATCCAGGACTAGGCCTAATGCCCTAACAAGTTAACAGGTCAGTCTCAAA
Organism: Gobio gobio; assembly: GCF_949357685.1. Classification (NCBI taxonomy): domain Eukaryota; kingdom Metazoa; phylum Chordata; class Actinopteri; order Cypriniformes; family Gobionidae; genus Gobio; species Gobio gobio. The sequence continues at coordinate 9,359,279 of NC_137104.1, forward strand.
CTTTATGCAGATAGTTAGTCATAACTGTGAATCTTCACTTGTCTCACAATTCGATTAGATTTTGATTCATTAGGATTTTTTCATGGCTCATTGCACTTAATAACTCTTTTACATAAAGCACGCCCTGCACTTTATGTTCTTATTCATGCATGTTATTCGTATAGGTTTACAAACCGACACCAAAACATCAGACGCAAGAGCTTTGCTTCCGAAGGACACACATAATTTTTTTATATTAATATATAATACGGGTTCTTTATTTAGCCTACAAAAAACAGTAGGCCTATATTAATCATTATTAATTCAACTATCAGCTGTTCTGTTCCTTGCACTTCACTTGCCGCGGCCGCCCTGTCAGAGAGCGAATTCATATCAGCGCATCCAAAAACCAAACTATTTAGACACCTAGCAGCCATTAAATGTCTTTAAAATAAGATGGATGTATAGGCAGAAGGTGGAGTTAGAAAACAAATAAACTGTTCCTGAAATGTCAGTGATGACACAAAGAAATACACACAGAAATCGGAACCCGGCTTAAGTCGCCGTTTTCTTGCCTTTCCCGACACTGATCTGATCCTTGGTCGTGCGGATTGATATTATGGTCTGTTTGCACTTTGTAATTGTAAAAAATACGTTTCTGAACCGAATGATATAAGAATCAGCAGTTGTTTCTGCGTCGAAAGTAAACATTAAATAAATATTTAAGAAGCCCACGTCCGGTATTTTTTGGTGCAAAATAATAAAACGTAGCGTCAATAAAATCATTAATTTCAGTATTTATAATATTATAAATGAAAAATTGAGTACTGCATCTCAAAGCCCTTGGTATAATCTATAATTTACAGCAATAAACACAAATTGCCTGTTTTGGTCATTTTTATGGCTATGACTACTTTGACGCTCTATATCTCCTAATTAGATTATGCGACTTTAGCCGGGGTTTCACAGACGGGGTCACAAATAAGAATCGGTTCATGGCGGTTAGAGACAAATAACAGTGCATTTCTGCTCTATAATACAGGCAAATAACTGTACCATGTATTAATATATATAAGCAAATGTCCTTTATGTCCCCAGGTACCTGCACGTCATTTCCATGGTTATTTTAAACAAAGCAAAGAGTCAATGTGAGTCACTGCAGTATATCCGCAGTTACATGATTAATTCAGTAAGCTTGGCAAACCCAGACAAATTGGCTTCAACAAACAGGCTTGGCGCAGGGTTACAACGATGGCACGGGGAGAAACGGGCACAGCGGTTTCACTCAGCTTAGCGGGCGCACAAAGGTGAGCCTCGTTTCTTCATTAGCAGCCAAGCTCCATTACATTCCCTACTAAAACTTTGCAGCTCGGATCAGGAACTTATGTAAATCCACATGATTATGCATATTTCGGAATTCAACGAGCTTCCTCAGCAAATAAGCCAAAGAGATAATTCAATTGTGAAACCCCATCTGCTCTCGTAGCCTTTTTTTTTTGTCTCAATATATGCGTCAGCCATTCAAATCGCTACCTAACTCTATGCAAAATTCATATGGGCTAATGAGCGGAGGTTAAAGAAGAGATGTGGACATGCAAAGGAATGAGACACCCTCAGTCCGGTGACACTTAACTGAGACATGAGATAACTTTTCCACTCTTAAACTTGCCCTCAAATTCTGCATGTGACTCCCAAAGCCTGACCATTTAAATAATTCAGATCCTGACAAATAATTGATAGCCCTGATCTTTCAATCTAGAGGAATTCATGAGGCGCAGTCATTAGGCATGTAGAAAAAATGCCTGGAGAAAATCTGCATGAAGAAAGCCAACTAGCAACCTTAGGGTAAACATATCAATCACGCCTGCTCATTGTGGGCTTGTGGACTTGTTTGTTTGCTTCAGTTGAAGCCACAATAGGGTCAGTATATTATAACACAGACGTAGCATTTCCATGCATTCGTAATGTGCTGCATGTGAAATGGCGACAGGGGGACAGTGACAGCTGTACTGGGCTTTCATTCAAAAGTTTAGATCCCACAAGTCTCTCCACAGCAGCACCCAGAGGAGCAGCACTTAACCTGAATTATCTCAGTTTAAACATGCAGCTGTGTGAGTGGGCATGGGTTCAACAACATGAGGTCCGCTGCACATGACTACACACTTGATTTCATTTTGATGAGAATTTATTGGTTGTGCCAGCGCTGCCATTCATTCAGCAATCAAATACTGATAATAACAAAGTTGGCTAAATACAATAGCCATTCATACATGCACACATACGTATATACATAACATTATGAAGTGAATAACACTGATTATCTCATCATCACAGCACCTGTTAGTGAGTGGGATATATTAGGCAGCAAGTGAACATTTTGGCTGCATCCAAAAACCTAGGCAGCTGACTTGTTGCCTCGCTGCCTTCTCAGACAATGATTTGTAAGGCAGCGTTTGTGCATGAAGGCACCTCACAAAACTGATTTTCAGATAGACTTCTTAGGCAGTGTAACAGTTTAATGATCTACAGCAAAATAGAGAGCAAATATTGAATTACTACATTAGTAATATCTCGCTAAGAAAATGCTGGTCAAAAATGTCGGACGGCATCTTTTTTTCTAGCTTAACTGTCACAGAATAGAACGCATAGCATTGTGATATCAAAGGCAGCGAAAGATACATTTATGCGGCCTTCAAAAATCGATCAGATGAAGATATCTCAGGAGACAGGAAGTGAAGCCAACATTAGATTTTTTCAGGTTTTGGACGCAGCCTCTGTCCTCAAAGTTGATGTGTTAGAAGGAGGAAAAATGGCCAAGCGTAAGGATTTGAGCAAGTTTGACAAGGGCCAAATTGTGATGGCTAGACAACTGGGTCAGAGCATTTCCAAAACTGCAGTGGTCAGAATCTATCAAAAGTGGTCCAAGGAAGGAACAGTGGTGAACCGGTGACAGGGTCATGGGCAGCCAAAGCTCATTGATGCCCGTGGGGAGCAAAGGCTGGCTCCGTGTGGTCCAATCAAACAGACGAGCTACTGTAGCTGATGATTGCCCAGTAAGCTCATCTGTTTGCTTCCCACGTGCATCAATGAACCTTGGCCGCCCATGACCCTGTCGCCGGTTCACCACTGTTCCTTCCTTGGACCACTTTTAGAGGCGGGGTCGCCAACGGACTCTGGTCCGAATCCGGACCGCGAGATGCATCCATCCGGACTGCAAAGCCTTTTGACGTAATGAAATAAATAAATGCCAAATGCCATAAAAAAAATTAAAACAATTCACATTTATATCAGGCAGCTCAGTAGAACCGCTTGGGTCCTATGTCGCCACGGGTTGCGATGACAGATAACGTTACTATGCTCACTGTTGCTACGTTGCTATGAAAAAAATCACATTTATTCTTCCTGCATCCTGTACGAGGCCCGTGTGTCTCATTTGCTCTGATTCTGTTGCGGTCGTCAAAAGTGGAAACATTAAATAAAATGTTTCTTGCACTTTTTAATTTTTCCAACACTGGTGGCACTTTATTTTTGCCTGTTCGTGTTTCTGAATGATATTGCTAATGATATTTTACCAGTGCAATTTGAAGTACAGAAGAGAGCAGTGTTCAATATTAGATACATTTTGTGAAGACTATACATGTGAATGAACATAAAATGTGTTATGAGATTTCTATTTTTTTTTTTAACCAGGGGGGTTTGCGTTCATTGATTGTTATTATTTATCTCAGTTCAGCAGGGATAAAAAGCACTTTAGTTGCTAGTAATGTTGAAATGAATGTATTTTCAGTGCAGATTTAGAGATGAAGGCATTTTTAGTTCATCATATTTTTGTCAGACATGGTTACTGGTTGAATTGAGATATTTTGTACCAAAGCAACTTAAAGGACATAACAGAACAACAACAAAATGAGATAAATTTTGTGAAGGATTACCTATGTTTGCTTTAACAATATGAACAGACATGTTTTGTCCATATGAGAGGATATATTTTGTTAAATTAAGAACAAATGCTATCTACACTAATTTCTTTAGTCTGGCAATAAACATAAATTATTGTTTTTAGGCATGTAATTGTACGGACCTCGGCCGGTGAGGAGGGTTCATTTACTGGACCTCAAGCTATTTTTGTTGAAGACCCCTGTATTAGAGCCTAACCGATTTATCGGCCGATATGAGCCTGTTGCAGATATATTGGCATCGACGTATATGCTGCAGATATGCCACCGATATGAATGTGGGCCCATGCATCTCACAGTGCGCAAATATTCACACAAAATGATGTCCAAATGCCTAGTGAGTATCATCGTAAACATTGTCGATTATGTCTTAAGTGAACTTAACATGAAATTTGCCAGTCACCGCCAGCGTTTTTGGTCATTTTCACAAGTTTCATGGCCCACATAATATCTTGTTGTATGAATATCTGAACATGCAATATATCAAAAGAAAGAACAGACCCTCTGTTTTATTCTAGCTTATAGCATTCTTTTTTATCAACACTTGAATGTAGGTAAAGTTTCATGAAAAAAAGCAACATTTTGAGAAAAAAGCTCAGAAAAATCACGCTTTTGTCAAAGACTACATCCAGATTGGATTCAGAACGATGATCCAACACAGATGGAGTAGATCGAGTCCATCAACACCCCCAAAGCTTCACAGTCCTATAGCTGTGGACATTTCATACAATAACATAGCCGTTTTGATTTATATGCTGTTTAATGTTGATGATAGCGTTGTTTTTTATATACATCTGCTTATATGAGATCGCTCGTTTGTGCTTCTTCTTTTCCTGTGTTTTGACCAGGAGATTCAGGAGACACATATTAACAAATTATTTAATTCAAACTTAATGCAGTGAATAACTGAAGTAATGCAGTTATTATAATGTTCCTCTTATGCAGTACATGACAGCATGTCATGTAAACTGCAGATACATAAATAATTCTAGACTCTAGCACCCAGGAGCTGATATTCCCTCACCTCATCAGCAAAGTCAACCCATAATCACATCCGTCAGTTGAGTGAGCGTTTGTAAAGTGTTTGAGGAGTCGCCTGTCTCTCTCAGTTAAACGCAGCATGTCAACCTAAACTTCAGACCTCTAGATAACCTTCTGACACACACATTCTGACACCACACATTTCGATCACCCTGCGTCCTGTCAGGTGAGTCCAGCAGATGAGTGGATAGGACATGTCAGCAATGCCCTGCTACTGTGGCATGACAGTTTCCTTAAAACTAAACAAGCCATGTTATAATTGCATATAAGGAACCCAAGAACACGTGTGGAGAAACGGTTGGCTGATCTTTACTGATGCACGTCTAAGTGTGTTCTCCTCTAGTGTGAAAATGAACAGAGAGGAGGGCACACGTTATTCTCGCACATCAAATCCCCTGCACGACCTAACAAACACATTACCTTTAAAAGGACATCCACATAGATGTTGTGCTGTGACATTATCTCTTTAATGTCCCATTTCACTCCCGCCATCAGTAACAGCATCTGTTCGTAATCTATGGCTTTGGCCGCCACCATCCAGTAAATGGGTTTGCGGAGCTCGCTGGCTGTAGATACAGTCTATAGAGGAAAGAGCATAAAAAAGGTCAAAATAAAGAGTACCTATACATAGCCATTGGACAAAGTGTGGAAAACAGTTTAGTATCTGTCAAATATCCAAGATTCAAAGGCTTTGAACTCAGAACAAAAGTATTTATTATTTATTTATTATTTATAGTAAACCCTGAAATACCCAAATGGAGCACTACTACTTAAACCCCTTAACTGTCACAAAAAAATTTTTTAAATCACATTTTTTAATATCACATATTTTAGTAATCGTCATAAATTAGGTATCATTCGAAAGCGTACTAACTTTACGAAACCTTTTTGAAATTGGATGTTGCGTTATAATGAAATTCTTCTAGCAAACTCCTCCACTAGTGTCCAGTTTCATATTACAACATTTATTTTTACTTTATAATCAAAACCTTTTCTAATCTTGACAAAACACATATCGTCCGGAAGGTCTTAGTCTCAAGGTTCCATATTTGGTGACTGTTTTGTGATAGAAGTGATATTTGGACAGTGGGTGGGATGTGGGGGACACCCGGTGGCTATTTTTGGTACAGCGTCTAAACAAAATCTCATGGGAACTTCAATTTTTGTGATATCAACTTCAAATTTGGAACACAACTTGGTCAGACATCTTTGAAATTTCAGAGTAAAAACTATTTTGTAAAATACACATTTCATACAGTATAAATTGAAAAATATGTAGTACAGTGCATTTCATATACAGTAAATTTAAACTTCCATAACTTTTTCATACTTTCATTTTTTGGTCTATATTCCAAAGCATTCTTGAATTACAACCATTTAAGTTTGTCTATTCTCAAAAAGGGGGGTGACCGTTAAAGGACAACTCCGGTGAAAAATGAACCTAGGGGTAATTAACACATGGTTACCGAGTAGATCGTTCTCTGGGATGCGTTTTCATGAAAATCGAATGTAAAGAGTTTTATCTCTAAAAACAGATTAGCTTATAATGCTAGTATATGGGGCATAGAATAAGTCAAATTAAATCGCTAGTTAATACCACTAACAAGGCTCAAAATAGCCTCACACTAAAACGGTAGCATAATGAGGGTCCCTACATGCAAACCGAAGCATTGAGAACTTTGTAAGTGTACAAACAGTTTAATAAGAAGAAAGAGAGTACATTACGCGTATACAGACAGGAGCCATCTTGGAAAACAGTCTCGTCAAGTCGAGCCACAGCTGAATAATCCGCCATCTCTTTAATGTGTATCCTTTGGAAGCACTAGTCTCTGTTGCCTTTTTTATTTTTTTAAATATTTTTATTTATTTATTTTCTCTGTTGCGTTCAGTGCTTTCTTCCGGAAACAACGGACCATATGAGATTCCAAGTCACAGTTCATCACTTAGCACATCGTTCGTGGCTCGACTTGTCGAGACTGTTTTCCAAGATGGCTCCTGTCTGTATACGCGTAATGTTCTGTCTTTATAAAGTATCTTCTTATTAAACTGTTTGTACACTTATAAAGTTCTCAATGCTTCGGTTTGCATGTAGGGACCCTCGTAATGCTACCGTTTTAGTGTGAGGCTATTTTGAGCCTTGTTAGTGGTATTAACTAGCGATTTAATTTGACTTATTCTATGCCCCATAGACTAGCGTCATAAGCTAATCTGTTTTTAAAGATAAAACTCTTTACATTCGATTTTCAATAAAACGCATCCCAGAGAACGATCTACTCTGTAACCATGTGTTAATTACACCAGGTTCATTTTTCACCGGAGTTGTCCTTTAAGGGGTTAATGATACTTCAGATCTAAGCAATTAATAATAAAGACATATATACCCTAAAATTGGAATCTTTTCCCTCTAATTCAACTGAAAAATATAAGCTCAGTTACTGTCTTAAATTTTAACTCATTTTCTTTTTAAAATATCGCCTAGTTGAAACTTGCATAATTTAAAAATGAAGTTTAAATTAATTTATATATATATATTTTTTTGAAGGTTAACATATCACAGAGCACAAAGGCACTGTACTATATCACACCACATATCGCCTAATATCGTTATAGTGCATTATTAGGTGATTTACGTCATAAAACACCAATCGTACAGACAGCAGAGCTCATCAATAGACATTTTGAGTCTTATAACAGAAGTTACAAATTTGGAAGACACTAGAGACCCTGCAGCAGACCGGTGGGAGATCGAAAAGGCTCTCAAAAGGAGAGAATAGAAAGGTCAGGGCCATAAATAGAGGGATGAAACTGACCTGTGAGTAAAACTGCTGGAGGAAGGGCTTCTTGGCTGAAGGCATCATGGTGTCGAGATGAGGCTGAAGGAACTCAAACTGCTCTGCCAGAAAAACTCTGCAGGGGAAAAACGGCCCAAATCAAAGTGTGCCTTATGCGACACAATCACAATTTTTACCCGGGGGGAACTGGCTCTGCTGAAAACTAGTTACAGTGGTGAAAAAAAAGTGTTATGTGACTAGGAAGTTCAACGCTTACATTTTTCAGTCTTATATTTGCCTGCTTTCATGTTTTTCTGACACAAGTTACAGACAGACTGAGTGCTAAATATAAGAGCTTCTATATTAAAGGCAGGGTAGACAATTTGTTCCAGAAACATAGCGTTGCTATGCTGGTTTAAAGTCTCTTCACATCCTGATAGCAATCACTAAATTAAGAGGTCTAAATGTATTTACACGTGTGTGTGTGTGTGTGTGTGTGTGTGTGTGTGTGTGTGTGTGTGTGTGTGTGTGTGTGTGTGTGTGTGTGTGTGTGTGTGTGTGTGTGTGTGTGTGTGTGTGTGTGTGTGTGTGTGTGTGTATATATATATATATATATATATATATATATATATATATATATATATATATATATATATATATATATATATATATATATATATATATATATATATATATATATACATACACACTCACCTAAAGGATTATTAGGAACACCTGTTCAATTTCTCATTAATGCAATTATCTAATCAACCAATCACATGGCAGTTGCTTCAATGCATTTAGGGGTGCGGTCCTGGTCAAGACAATCTCCTGAACTCCAAACTGAATGTCAGAATGGGAAAGAAAGGTGATTTAAGCAATTTTGAGCGTGGCATGGTTGTTGGTGCCAGACTGGCTGGTCTGAGTATTTCACAATCTGCTCAGTTACTGGGATTTTCACGCACAACCATTTATAGGGTTTACAAAGAATGGTGTGAAAAGGGAAAAACATCCGGTATGCGGCAGTCCTGTGGGCGAAAATGCCTTGTTGATGCTAGAGGTCAGAGGAGAATGGGCCGTCTGATTCAAGCTGATAGAAGAGCAACTTTGACTGAAATAACCACTCGTTACAACCGAGGTATGCAGCAAAGCATTTGTGAAGCCACAACACGCACAACCTTGAGGCGGATGGGCTACAACAGCAGAAGACCCCACAGGGTACCACTCATCTCCACTACAAATAGGAAAAAGAGGCTACAATTTGCACAAGCTCACCAAAATTGGACAGTTGAAGACTGGAAAAATGTTGCCTGGCCTGATGAGTCTCGATTTCTGTTGAGACATTCAGATGGTAGAGTCAGAATTTGGCGTAAACAGAATGAGAACATGGATCCATCATGCCTTGTTACCACTGTGCAGGCTGGTGGTGGTGGTGTAATGGTGTGGGGGATGTTTTCCAGGTACACTTTAGGCCCCTTAGTGCCAATTGGGCATCGTTTAAATGCCACGGCCTACCTGAGCATTATTTCTGACCATGTCCATCCCTTTATGACCACCTTGTACCCATCCTCTGATGGTTACTTCCAGCAGGATAATGCACCATGTCACAAAGCTTGAATCATTTCAAATTGGTTTCTTGAACATGACAATGAGTTCACTGTACTAAAATGGCCCCCACAGTCACCAGATCTCAACCCAATAGAGCATCTTTGGGATGTGGTGGAACGGGAGCTTCGTGCCCTGGATGTGCATCCCACAAATCTCCATCAACTGCAAGATGCTATCCTATCAATAAGGGCCAACATTTCTAAAGAATGCTTTCAGCACCTTGTTGAGTCAATGCCACATAGAATTAAGGCAGTTCTGAAGGCGAAAGGGGGTCACAGTACTACACAGTATTAGTATGGTGTAGTATAGTATATATATATATATACAGATATAGATATACAGATACAGATATTATATATATATATATATATATATATACACCGTGAACCTGCTCGCGGAGACATCACACATCATAAGTGCATTTCATGCTATGTATGACAGACATCAGTCACTGAGCAACACAATCAAAACAGCAGCCGCCTTTTACAGTTCCTCCTGAACTAAACCAACCATCTTATTCTGCGTTCACACTATAAATACTGTAATGTGAAAGAGATGGAAACCTGTGACGTTATATTCAGTGTGACTTGAATTTATACGTTTCAATGGCAACACTATCAACGCCAAAATGAATCTGCAGCAGTCAGCAGGTGGTACAGGTCAGCGCTCTATAAGTTGTTCATCTCAGTGTTATTGTAAAGTTATTTGCTTTGAGACATGAGGTAGTTTAACTCCTACCAGACTCTCGTACATTTAATTTGTACTGAGAGTCTGGCCACTCTCCATTGACAAGCGTTTACTTCCTTGAAGGCGGGTAACTCTGTTGAAGTTTAAAACTATTGGATCTGCCAAGAGCCACTCTGGATCTGCCATAACTAACCGCTAACGTTTGGTTGTGACGCATGTAATTTGCCGTTCGCCTCTGTTTCTCAAATGGAAATCCATAAAAATAACTGCAGAATGTGCACGCCACCTCAGTGATAAAACCTTAAACTTGTGCATTCGGATTGTGATTTACTCACAGTGGAGGGGAGAGTTTTGTGATCAGGAACGCGCTGCTCACGTGGTCCGTAACATGATTGTATGCTGTAAATAAAAAGCCATATGCTTGGTATGATAAGAATAAATGCTGCCGTAAATAACGGCCCAATTCAAATGTTTACGTGCTTTTCTTCTTTATATTTTTTGAGCGGTGATGAAATATATTGCTCTTGTAAATACTTGCCAGCATTTATAGAAATACAATTAGAAATGCATCCAAATTACAGCGAAGCGCAACCGCACGGTGCTCTGCAGTGGTCAAAAAGGATATAAACAGTGCATTTTGAAGTGATATATTCTTGAAAACTCAGATGTGGATTCGGACAGCAATTAAATTACCACACGACCTTGGTGTTTGTCTAAAACAGTAGGTAATTTGGCTGGGGATTTTTACGCGGGTGGTGGGAGACGGACGCCAATAAAATCACTGACTAGCCCCTGTAAATGATGACAATACCTTACGACCCCACAAGAAACAATTACCGTACGAATAGGGCTTCAGCCAACTCCTTCACCACTAACAGAGCGAGCTGGAAAGGCTTTAACTTCTTGATATTCGGCAGCAGTGCCACAACGGATGAATGGCTTCGCTCGCATCTTTCTCCACCGCCATTACTGAACTAAAACTCAAACTAGCGCACGACATCAACGTCATCGTTTTCAGCCACTCCCTCTGTTCGCTGATTGGACCTGTAAAAATTAGTTCGGAGAAAACTTAAGAATATACTGCAGTCCCAGACGGAGTACTGTAGGGAAAATGAAAATTGAGCGGACGTACGTAGGAGGGCGGAGCCAGGCTAGTTTAACTCTGTCTCTTGTGACACTTTTGTTTGCTCCCTGCTGTGTGCGTTCATGTGTTTTGAAGGAGGCGTGGCTTAGGAGACACTCTGAAGGGAGGGTGGGATGTTATGCTTTCAAAGCTAGCTCGCTATTGCTAGCCACTCTGAAAATTGCCTACCCTATCTTTAAGAGCTGCAGTTTCTATAAAAAGAATTCACTGTCTGGTATACAGAAAAAAAATTAAAAATTCTTCAAATTGGTCAATTTACTACAGTTATAAAACATATAAAAAGTAATAGTTTTCTCTCCTTCAAGTCATTTATACAATCAATGAATAGATAAAGTTAATTAACAGATACATAACAAAAAGATTGAGTGTCCTAAGGTAAGTGTGTCATTTCAAAAGCAACAAACCAAACAACCATTCAAAACTAAAACGATCCATCTGTAACAATACGTTTTTATGTGTATAACTGTCAAAATCTGTTTTTGTGTTAATTAGAGCAAAAGTCGAATGAAGTTAACTGTGATTCAGTGCTTTAAAACAACAAAACATGAAAAAGTCCATGGGGTGGATACTTTTTATAGGCACTGTAATAATGAGTTAGGGAATTACCATTTGTTAGCATAATTTTCTGACTGCTGAATTGATTTTGTTTCTGTTGTTTTGTCTTACAACCTAAAATTTAAAAAATCAAGATGGCTCACAGAGTAATAAAATTAATTTATGTTGTCTAAGCAAATCAACTGCATCCAGGAATCAAAAAAAAATTCTGCAGGCAAAGAAGAAAAGCCTCTTTAAATGAGAGAAGCGGTAGTTAAAAATCACTGATTCCTACTGCTGCCAATGGCTGTGTACAACCGGGACCTTCATAAAGAGTAACTGCATGCTCACCAACCACCACCAGATAATTTATGCTAATGACAGCCCACATACAGAGATAAGAGTTCAATGAACAATACTAGTCCAAATATTTGCATATAACACCTAATGAACACTAGAGTTGATATGAAAGCAGAATATGAAAAGCTGTATGTTGAAGACTGCCAAAAAATGCATGAAATAAGCAGCATTTACACTGTTTAACTTTAAAAATGAAACATTCGGTTTTCTGTGAGGTACTGAATATACTGTTATGCAGATATATTTCCTTTTAGGCACTTAAAATATCTGCCAAAATGGATATATATATACAGTGTAGTACCATTTTTAGAAGTTTAGGGTAGGAGAAATATTTTTAATCTTTATGAAACAAGTCTCTTATGTTCACCAGGGCTGCATTTGTTTTTATCAAATAAAACAAAATAGAGTAAAAACTATTTTTTAACACTTATTCTAAATATTACAATTTAAAATAATTGTTTCTATTTTAATACACTGCGTTTTAGAAAGTAATTTATTCATGTGATGGAACTTATTCCTACTCCAGTCTTCAGTGTCAGATGAACTTTCAGAAATCATTCTAATATGCTGATTTGCTGCTTAATATTTTTATGGAAGCTGTATTACTTTTTTTTTGTCAGGAATCTCTGATGAATAAAAATGACATTTATAATGTTAATTTTGAACAGTTTAATGTGCCTTGCAAAATTAAAGTACCAACTTCTCAAACTGAGAAGTTTGAAATATAGTCTATATATACACCGATCAGGCATAACATTATGACAGGTGAAGTGAATAACACTGATTATCTCTTCATCACGGCACCTGTTAGTGGGTGGGATATATTAGGCAGCAAGGGAACATTTTGTCCTCAAAGTTGATGTGTTAGAAGCAGGAAAAATGGGCAAGCGTAAGGATTTGAGCGAGTTTGACAAGGGCCAAATTGTGATGGCTAGATGACTGGGTCAGAGCATCTCCAAAACTGCAGCTCTTGTGGGGTGTTCCCGGTCTGCAGTGGTCAGAATCTATCAAAAGTGCTCCAAGGAAGGAACAGTGGAGAACCGGCGACAGGGTCATGGGTGGCCAAGCCTCATTGATGCCCGTGGGGAGCGAAGGCTGGCCCGTGTGATCTGATCAAACAGATGAGCTACTGGAGCTCAAATTTCTCAAGAAGTTAATGCTGGTTCTGATAGAAAGGTGTCAGAATACACAGTGCATCCCAGTTTGTTGCGAATGGGGCGGCATAGCCGCAGACCAGTCAGGGTGACCATGCTCACTAGTGTTAATTTTGTCACCTAGTTTGAATTTAGTCTTAGTCTTGTGCCAAATGTCCTTGTTAGTTTTAGTCATATTTAATAATTCACATATCTTTTTTTGTTAGTCAAGTTTTAGCCGACTAAAAGTATCGTCATTTTAGTCTAGTTTTAGTCAAAAGAAAACTCAATATATTGTGTGGCAAAATAAGTGACATAAAATATATATAACCTGCATAACGTATGTGCCACAACACCATAGCTAACTGCTTGATTTACAGCGTAGATGCCTAAAATCAGCATTAGCTTATGAGACGATGGGCACAAATATCGATTTCGATCTTGATTCAGTATGAATTCATATGTATATAGCCTACTGTACATATAAGGAAAAATACGTTTGCCTTTTAGCACTATTTTAAACTTTTTTGGGGTTAAATAATATTTGCTTGTATTCTTTACTATTCACTATTATTAACATTAAATTTCACAAGTAAGCAGTTATGATTTGAAATATATTTTTGAGCAACTAGACTACATGTATATTGATTAAAGAGCCATACATGCACCAGTAATAGCATTACAAATGAAAAGTTTTATTTTTCTAGCCACAAAATGACTCTAATTTGCCTCTTTGAATTGGAATTCTCTATTTTAACCTTAATTACTACACTAATTGTAAAATAAATAATACAAATATTAGAAGAAAAATGTTTTAAGTGGTCATTAATGGACCATAATTATTGCAAAAATAGTATTTAGTTCCAAAAGATCTCCTCAAAATATTCAATAAATATTATTGAACTAAAATATAGGCTATTTATTTTAAAAAATAGTTAAGGTGTATGGTCACATTTGAACACCAACGAGTAGAAGTGTGACTAATTACTGAGGGCTAAATACAAGAAAAACATTAACATTAATGTTAACAATGTTGCATCTCCACCACTCTCCATTATAAAATGATAATGTAAATGTGGTTGACGTAATAATCAAATGCACACTATGCTGTACTGTTTACCAAAAACTTCTGCAAACACCTGTATAGTGAAGCTGTTTTGTATCCGCGGCTTAAGCCATTCAAAAGTATTGACCCAGCACTAGAAGTATTGAGCTCTCTGTGAGATGACAGGCTGGCAGCAACAGGAGTATGAGACCAGTAGAACTTAAGCAACAGCGCAAACTCATTGGGAAAATTTTGAACAGCTGAATATTCTCAGGATGAAAAAGTAGAGACGATTGTAGCCGAAAATGAAGAGAGATTTTACCTTAGTTCTTATTTTATGCAAAACATTTTAGCTTCGTCCTTTTTCGTCAACAATAATGGATGTTAATTTAGTCTTAGTCAGCGTTTTTGGACATTGGTGCAGTCTCGTCATTGTCTCGCCTTAGTCATGGAAAAAAAGGACGATGACGAACATATTTAGTCTCGTCTCGTCTGACGAAATTAACACTAATGCTGACCCCTGTCCAACGCCGAAAGCACCAATAATGGGCACGTGAGCATCAGAAATGGACCACAGAGCAATTGAAGAAGTTGGCCTGGTCTGATGAATCAGGTTTTCTTTTACATCACGTGGATGGTCCGGTACGTGTGCGTCGCTTACCTGGGGAACCCATGGCACCAGGATGCATTATGGGAAGAAGGCAAGCCAGTGGAGGCAGTGTGATGCTTTGGGCAATGTTCTGCTGGGAAACCTTGGGTCCTGCCATCCATATGGATGTTACTTTGACACTTACCACCTACCTAAGCATTGTTGCAGACCATGTACACCCTTTCATTGAAACTGTATTCCCTGGTGGCTGTGGCCTCTTTCAGCAGGATAATGTGCTCTGCCACAAAGCAAAAACGGTTCAGGAATGGTTTGAGGAGCACAACAATGAGTTTGAGGTGTTGACTTGGCCTCCAAATTCCCCAGATCTCAATCCAATCGAGCATCTGTGGGATGTGCTGAACAAAAAGTCCAATCCATGGAGGCCCCACCTCAAAACTGATTGGACTTAAAGAACCTGCTGCTAACGTTAAAGGGTTAGTTCACCCAAAAATGAAAATTCTGTCATTAATTACTTACCCTCATGTCGTTCGACACCTGTAAGACCTCTGTTCGTCTTCGGAACACAAATGAAGATATTTTAGTGTAAATCTGATGGCTCTGAAAGGCCTCCATTGGCACAATGCACGGTTCACTCTCAAGACCCTTAAAAGGTACTAAAGACGTCGTTACAAAGTCCATCTCACTACAGTGGTTCTACAATAACTTTATGAATCGTCGAGAATAGTTTTTGTGGGCAAAAAAACCCTAAATAATGACTTATATAGTGATGACGATTTCAAAACACGGCCTCACTGATTCATAACTCTTCGAAGCTTCATGAAGCTGTGTTTTGAAATCGTCATCACTATATAAGTCGTTATTTAGGGTTTTTTTGCACAGAAAAACTATTCTCGCCGATTCATAAAGTTATTGTAGAACCATTGTAGCGAGATGGACTTTGTAACGACGTCTTTAGTACCTTTTAAGGGTCTTGAGAGTGTAAAGTGCCATTGTGCCAATGGAGGCCTTTCAGAGCGATCAGATTTCAACTAAAATATCTTCATTTGTGTTCAGAAGACGAACGGAGGTCTTATGGGTATCGAACGACATGAGGGTAAGTAATTGATGACAGAATTTTCATTTTTGGGTGAACTAACCCTTTAATGCCAGATACCACAGCACACCTTCAAGGGTCTAGTGGAGTCCATGCCTTGATGGGTAAGGGCTGCTTTGGCAGCAAAAGGGGACCAACACAATGTTAGGTCATAATGTTATGCCTGATCGGCGTGTGTATATATGGTGGGACCAGAGACACTATTGACAGAAAATGTAATCAACAAAAATCCTAATTACTGAGCCCTGATTAGGCACCAACAATGTTTTCCAACTCGAACAGGCAAAATAAATGTGAAGGTAATCAGTGAATCAAGTGCATCATGATCAGATCGGAAGCAAATTACATCTGAATATATACCATTTACGTGGGTTGGGGGGTAAAGGGAAAAGAACCAGAGCTTGATTTTTAATCGAGTAAGTGGTCACTTGTTTTTGTCCCATTGTTATTTTATTTAATAATGAGAATATTTGATTTGGAACGAGAAAAAGGGTCTTTTGTCTCATCAGACGTGGTGTCGATGGAATTGGGTATAATCTAAGGTTCGTATTGTTCCACTTGTATAAATACAGCCCTCAGAAAGTAACAAGAGACCCTGTTCTGTCGCTTATCTTTCACACCCTCATGCCTGCTCGCAGCTCAGACTCTGCAGCCTTCATTGATTATTCCATTAAGAAAGGAAGTGCAGGGGGAGGATGGGGGGCAAATAAGAGGTTGCACTGCCACTAACCTTCTCAAAAAACTGCTGCTTTTGAGTGCAGTGCATTCTGAGCATGTACATGCTCCACAAGGACAGCCTAGACCTTCGCTTTGATGACTCAATGTGGTTGAGTTTTGCGCATCAGGTGGAAGCAGACAGCAGTTCTTTCCCAAGAACAACCTTTTTCCAGGCTTAAACTCTGGATCTTCTGATCCGTCTTCAGACGTTGAAAACGTTCTTCAGCTCAATGCTTGGCACGAAACAAACGCCATCTGGATGCATCCAAAGGGATGGATCAAACTCTCTCTGTGAATTTGCACGGAAGTATTCCCTGCTGTTTCACAAAGGCTTAACGTCTCGCTGAACAATGAGTCGGATGGGATAAAGGTCAGAACAGGAGAACTGGAAGGTGAAACGTGGTTTGGAGGCCTGACGACTTGCTCTTTGGAATGATTCAGGTAGATCTCCTCACCCCCTGCGGTGTCACAACACTTAGTGAAACGAACTCCCCTGGCAGTTGCCAAAGCTGGTTCAGCCCACCTCTATTAGAGGCTAAACAGGATTTGCTAATTACCGCAGATAACAACCACAGTGATATGACTGATTGGGGTAGACAGGTTTGGTTGAAAGGAGGCTGCTGGGGTTAGACGTTTAACACCTAGCAACAGTACTTGCTTGATTTTTAATGTGAATGTGTTCATTTGTGTGCTTCTGCTACGGAGACCTCACACATACAGCTGGATATATGATGCCGATACCATCAGGCTGGTTTCTCTTTTTGCAGAAATTTCTTCAAACACTGATTTCCTGAGGACTCGTGTTTAAAAATAGCTCACCCAAAACACAATTTTTTTTTCATTGTACATTATGTATACGTACACCACCACCAGTATGGGTTTATTTTATTTATTTATTTTTTAAAGAAAATGAGACTTGCATTCAGCAAAAGTGCATTAAATTGACAAAAAATGACAGTAAGAATAGGCAAAAATATATACATTTCAAATAAATGCTTTTTTTCCCCTATTTATCAAATAATACTTAAATAAAAACACCTCAGTTTCCACAAAAATATTAAGCAGCACAACTGAGTTCAACATTGATGATAATAATAAATGTTTCTTGAGCAGCAAATCATCATATTAGAATGATTTCTGAAGGATCATGTGACACTGAAGACTGGAGTAATGATGCTGAAAATTCAGCTTTGATCACAGGAATTATATTTGAAAATATATAATAAATTAGAAAATAAATTGTAAATACACGTAAAATAATGTATTATTTCAAAATATTTCAGTTTTTACTGTATTCTCTAATAGCCTTTGTAAGCATACGCTACTTCTTTCGAAAACATTAAAATCTTAATGAATAAAACAACATTTAATTGATTTATTATTATAAAAAAAGTTGCGTGTATTTATTATATACATACAGCAGAGGCCAAAAGTGATATCCGGAGGCGATATTTGTTTTTAATGACCCAAAAGTTCCAATTAAACCATTAAAATATAAAATAGGAAAACATTTTAAATATGAAGGAAGGTAAAAAAACTAAACTTGGTTAAAGTATTTATCTGACAAAATTATATGGCAAAAAAAAAAAAGCCAAGTGACAGGTTTAATTTTACAATGCAAATAAAAATAATGCATAGAAAACAAAAAGCTTGCAGGAAAAAGCATACACTGACTACAACATAAATCGGTTAATATTAACATTTCATTGGCTCTCTCGTTTTGGCATGTGTTCATAATTTCTTTGTATGATAGCCTGGCCAAAAATTATGTCCGCACAATTTGGCATGTTTCATTGTGTTATCATAAAGAAAAAAACGGACTCCAAGCACAGCTATTCAAAATGCTTACAATTTTTTTTATAATATTTGAATAAAGGGCGATGTCGTCAATTTTCCTAGACCCGACATCACTGTTGGCCACTATTGCACATATTTGTAAATAAAATAATATCTCTTTAAGTAAGTTATTTGTAAATAAAATAATATCTCTTTAAGTAAGTTAATATTTGTAAATAAACTAATATCTCTTTAAGTAAGTAAGTAAACGATTTTTAACGGAAAATTATATTTTAAATGAGTTTCAACCAGGTTTCAGGTCAGGACATAGTACTGTAACAGCGACCGAGCTGGTCACGAACGATATTATTATTAAATCTTTAGATAATAGTCGACACTGTGCTGCTCTGTTTGTTGATCTCTCAAAAGCCTTTGATTCTGTAGATCACAACATTTTGTTGGATAGACTTGCGTAGGCTTTAGCAAAGTGAGTATAAATTGGTTCAATAATTATTTATCAGAAAGAACAGTGTGTCTCAGTCGAAAATTTCACTTCTATACATTTAAAAATGAATAAAGGTGTCCCACAGGGATCAATCTTAGCACCAGTTTTATTTCCAATATATATTAATGACCTAGGTAATGAGATAACTACAGCTAAACTACATTGATACGCTGATGATACAATTATTTATACAGTAGCACAGTCCATGAATAAAGCCATAGAGCTATTACAAGATTCCTTTCAGGTATTGCAATATACATTGTTAAAATTAAACTTGGTTATAAATACTAAAAAAAATATATATATATATATATTTACTTTACCCGTTACTTTATATATACTTTACATTTACTTTATATATAGAGAACTTTACCCGTTCTCGTACTAAAATTGTGATTCCACCTATTTTAACCTTAGAAGGGGATTGTATAGAAAAAGTTAACAACTATAAATCCCTGGGTATATGGCTTGATGAAAGGTTGAGTTTTAATATTCATATTGAAAATCTCTTAAAAAAGCTCACACCTAAATTGGGGTTTCTTTTTCGTTTAAAGAAATGTTTTCCCTTTGAAGCTAAAAAGAGAATCATTCAAAGTTGTTTCCTCGGTGTGCTGGATTATGTTGATGTGATCTATATGCATGCAAACCTATCTCCACTAAAAATTCATGCTGCAATACGCTTTGTGACTGGTGTTCCTACACGTACCCATCATTGTACTTTGTATGAGCTGGTTGGTTGGCCCTCCTTGTATCAGAGGAGAAAAATGCATTTGCTGCTGTTTACTGCTAAGGCTCTATTAGGCAAATTGCCTCCATACATCTGTAGTCTTTTATCATACTGTACTTGTACTTATAAAACCAGATCATCCTCAAAATTACTTTTAATTGTGCCTAGATCGTACTCTGAATTGGGCAAAACTGCCTTTTTCTCTTATGCTCCTAGGCTATGGAATGAAATGCAGAGTATTTTGATGCTAGAAGTGCTCCCATCTTTAAATATTCTTAGAAACCTTTTGGAGGTTTATTTACTTAATTTACTCAATTTTATATTTTTTTAGCAATTATTAAGAATTGTAATTGTATGAGTGCTGGACAGAACTTTTTGTATTTTGTACTTCTCGTTTTGTGTGTCTTTTGTATTTATTTTATTTTGTTGTGATTACTCTGTGCTGCCATTTCGGCCAGGACTCCCTGGTAGAAGAGATTTACATCTCAATGGGACAATCTCCTGGTTAAATAAAGGTTAAATAAAATAAATACAGTTAAAGAGTAGCTTACAGTGATTCAGTGGCGACGACTCTCTCAGCCAAACCATAGAGCGCATCACTAGCCGTCAGGATCACCAGCTGACTGAGATGAGGACTGGGGACCTTCTCCTTCCTTTCCTCAGGAGACGCATGAGGACCTGCGCTCTCCCCTCCAGCCTCCTGCAGAAACAACAACAAACATTCAGACTCATCCTCTCCGAATGAAGGTAACAGAACTGAAATTATTCCTCCAATGAATACGGTGTTCAGTAAAAATACTGTCAGTATTCCAAGGAACTGTGAATTTATTAAACAAACAAAATGAACAGAGGTTTAATAAGACGCTTGGCATGCTTTGATTTCAAATTCAGAAATTTGCACATGAAGTATTGGAACCTACTAGCTGCTGTTTTTCAACCAAGAATCACAACAAATCTCAACATAATTATCCAGAAAAAACACTTGTGTAAAGGAAAAAGCAATCCTTTGAAATACTGACAGCTGGACATAAACAAAATGTTCTTCCAACAATATTTTGCACATTAAGTAAGTCAAAGCCGCTTTTAGTTACCAGAAAGTGGATAACTACCTCAGAGGTTTAGAGTTAGAATAAAAGTAATGAGTAAATGAGCTGTAAAATGAGACCAAACACAGCATAAAAAAAAAGGAATTTAATAAGGAACTGCGAGTTCTGCCACCAAATGCAAATGCTTTGTTTCAGGATATGTAAATCAGGATTGCACACGCTTCTGATTTCCCATCATCCTGTACCTGCAAGTGAGGGTTGCAAGGTGAAACGTACTTATTCCTTAACCATATTCAAGAGCGCTTTGCACCAAATGACACAGCCCTACACACTCACCAAGAGAGCCATCAAAACCCAAAATGAACCGTCGTGCTGCGCATTTATTCACATTCGCTTTAAAGGTGGGGTAAGTGGTATTTTGATTTAGAAAAGTGTCTCGGGCCGAGTATGAAAACAAACTTATAGCCAATCAGCAGTAAGGGGCGTGTCTACTGATGATGGTGATAAGAGAGCGCTCAGTGCACGTCAATATTCAAAACACACAACACAGGACGGACTATTAGCCGAGCCACGACAGAAAGAGAGAGATGGCAGATAAAAAACATGTGGAAGATGTGTGTGGAACAAAAGAAGGCTTATGATTAGGCAAGAAGCGCTGGAGAGAACTCAAGGAGCGCTAAGGTCGCTATTTCTTCTCGATAGGCGAGTAACATTGATTTTGTTTCATTTAATATATGCTGGCTTTTGCTTGAACGTGTCATGTTTGCTTGCTTGTCCATTTGCGATCGTATTGTCGTTCACTTCAGCGATGATAAGACCCATTCATTTAATAATAATTATAATTTGTTACATTTATATAGCACTTTTCTAGGCACTCAAAGCGCTTTGCATACAGAAGGGGGGAATCTCCTCAACCACCACCAATGTGCAGCGCCACCTGGATGATGCGACGGCAGCCATATTGCGACAGAACGCCCACCACACACCAGCTGATTGGTGGAGAGGAGACAGAGTGATGAAGCCAATCATATATTTGGGGAAGATTAGGAGGCCATGCTGGAGAGGGGCCAATGGGCAAATTTGGCCAGGATGCCGGGGTTACACCCCTACTCTTTATCGAAGGACATCCTGGGATTTTTATTGACCACAGAGAGTCAGGACCTCGGTTTAACGTCTCATCCGAAGGACGGTGCTTGTTACAGTATAGTGTCCCAATCACTATACTGGGGTGTTAGGACCCACACAGACCACAGGGTGAGTGCCCCCTGCTGGCCTCACTAACACCTCTACCAGCAGCTACCTGGTTTTCCCAGTTGGTCTCCCATCCAGGTACTAACCAGGCTCAGCCCTGCTTAGCTTCAGTGGGAAACCAGTCTTGGGCTGCAGGGTGATTTCCACACTGTATAAGCCTGGAGCATCTAAACCTCCTCGCTGTCTGTTTCAAGCGTCAACTCCCAAAGTGTGTCCGAAAAGTACGATAATAAACTCCTAATATATGTTTGTTTCCTTTGTTTCCTCTTTTCATGATCGATATAACCCTCTAATCCCTAACCCTATAATGTGTGGGGTGGAGCTATCAAAAGAGGGGCGTGTTTGTTTTGGTGATTTGAAATCAACATCGGTTACCAGAAAACACTTACCCCAACTAACTCTAATCCCATTAAGATGTCACAGTAACACAAATACCATATAATAAAACTGAAGTAATTTAATTTAAAGGGGTGTTGATAATGATTTCACTTTTTTAACTTTAGTTAGTGTGTAATGTTGCTGTTTGAGCATAAACAACATCTGCAAAGTTATGACGCTCAACGTTTAAAGCAAAGGGAGATATTTTCTTTTAAAGAAATAGTTTTTTATGGACTACAACAAACGGCTGGTACGGACTACACAAGCTTCCTCCCAGGTAAGTGACATCACTAACCCTGAAATCTACATAAATCCTGCCCCCGGAAACACGTAACAAATGGGGTGAGGCTATGTTGAGAATTTATATCATGACACAATATACTAATCAATGACTTGAAGATTGTTAACGCCACATCAGCTAACCATTCAGGAACATCTTGTTGCATTCTACATGTTGTCACTTCTTCTTGAGTCTCTCCATCATTGTCCGACTCCAGTTTGAACATAAAAGGCTAAACAGTTTCATCGCCTGTCTGCATGAGGTTATCAGATATGCTAACTGGAGTTCTTGAACCTCCGGCCCATGAGCAGCAGCTCATTTACATTTAAAGGGACACACAAAAACTGCACGTTATTGCTCACCCTCATAAAAGTGATAATTTTAACATGCTATAAAAAAAATATCTGTGGGGTGTTTTGAGCTAAAACTTCACATACACGTGGGGACATCAGAGACTCTTTTATTTAGCCGGGGGGTGAAAACTTATTGAATTTGAAGATCAAGGTAAATTGTACTTAATTTGTCTTCCGGGAAAAAAGCAAATATCTTCTTTTGCTTTCAAAGGGCAGTACTAAATAAAATATATATATATATTTAAACAAAATAAGAAAATCTTTGAACAGGATGAAGAGGTCCACATTTTTCACCCCTGGCTCTTAATGCATGGTGTTTCCTTCTGAAGCATCAGTGAATGTTTCAACCTTTTTTAATAGTTGTGTTTGAGTCCCTCAATTGTGCTCAGTGTGAAAAGATGGATCTCAAAATCATACAGTCCCTGCTGGAGAGGGTTCAAATATGCAAAAAATGCTGGAAAATAAATAAATTGGCAGGACCTGGAGGAATTTTCTGAAGAACGTTGGGCAGTTTAACTGCTCAAGACAAACAAGGGACTCATGAACAACCATCAGACTATTTGTAAACATTTTTTTTTATCTAAAATATCTTATTCAGGACATTACTAAATAAAAAAGAACACATTTTGTATGATCCTTCTAATGTTGTTAAAATGATTCACATTTTCACTGCTTCTGCAAGCGGTTCACATACTTTTTCTTGCAACTGTATATAAAACTAACAACATGACAAAAGCACATACCACAATTACTCAAATTTAAACTAAAATTAACATAATTAAAATATAAAAATAAAAGATATTAACAAACCAATAATAAAATAAATCAAGCTGAATCAATTAATGCTCACTATGGAAAGTACCAGTGTTTTTTCAACAAAAAATTGCAAACAATTCAGAGTAGGCCAAAAAACTATCTGTTCTAAAGTGTGGGTGTTTGAAAACAGCTCACATGAACCTGTGGAATCACCTCACAAAACATGAAAATTGGTTTGGGATATCACAACAGTACAATGGGATTTGATCTGTGTCACTCCATCATTAATATTCAAAGCCTTATTTCCCAAAATCCTTACAGAGACCAATTCAGGTCATATGTGATTACCGCTGAAGAGCTGCCTTTGCGGATGTGTGTATTAAAGTCTACATGAATTAATCATATAGCTTGATTTGGTACAAGTGTAGACATCTCCCTGTAGAATTAAAAAGAGATCCAATCCAGTCTGCATGCGTCGCTTACAGATTTAGAAGAGCATTTAATATATGTGTGGGTGGGAAAAAGAAAATCCTACATTGTTCTCAGTAAGATTCTGGAAAAATAAATGAAAACTTCTTTTCAGCAAGGATGTATTAAATTGATCAAAAGTGATAGTAGACAAAACTATATAGTAGAAAAAAAGTATTTTTTCATCAAAGAATCCTGAAAGAAATGCATCTCGGTTTTTTAAACATTGATAATAATTCGAAATGTTACTTATTCAGCAAATCATCACATTAGAATGATTTCTGAAGGATCATGTGACACTGAAGACTGGAGTAATGATGCTGAAAATTCAGCTTTGATCACACAAATAAATTACATTACAATAGAAAATAATAATTGTAAATTGTAATAATATTTAACAATATTACCGATTTATAATAACTGCTGCCTTGGTTCACAAACATTAAAACATCTCACTAACCCCGAACATAAGCATTGACAGTTTTCACTTTTCTTTCCAGAGAACAATATAATAATATAAACGCATGGAGAGCAAAAGGCAGGTGATTCAGCATCAATGAATTCTGACCAGAGTCTATTAACTGTCCCTACACTTTAGTGTAAACATGAAAGATTCTGAGGTCATTTCCTGGCCACCAATTTCACCATGTTCAAAGCTCAAAGCAATATTGATCTTTTTGTCCAGTGTAATATATTCTGAACAATTATATGGCCACTATATGACATTCATCCTTTCAATGAGGTCAGAACAAATATCTTCCAAAAGCATATTTATGTTGAAGGATGCAAGATAAATATTTAATCGGATTGTACTATACATAAAAACACTGTCCATAGTAATCATTCAGTCCATGAAATGACCTTTAAAAGACCATAACCCAAGGGCATGTGTAGTACATGACGTCTGATGAAATGTGAAACGAAATGCCAGCTAGAGAGACATCTTAAGCGTACACATAAAACAGTAAAAGTGATCAGCCCCCTCTGACTGAATCACGCTTCTGTTTACACCATTTAGTCAAAGTGCACTAATTTGGCTTCTAGCACTAATCGACAGTACGAACTAATAAAGAGTCTTAATAAATGTTGAAAACTGCAGGGAAAACTAAATGGAGCCTCCAAGACACCTGCAGGGAGACAATTTGTCTTCAAGCGAGCCAAAGTGTAAAGCCAAAGCTACTTAAAAACAACAATGCTAAATGTCCTGGAGTGGCCAATTCAGAGTCCAGGTCTCAGTCCAGTTGAGGATTTATAGGCGGACTTGAGGAAGGGGAAAAAAAATCTGGATCTTCATGAAACCTGCTGAGCTTCAGCAGTTCTGATCAAAAGAATGAAGAGAAATTACAGTATCCAGATGTGCAAAGCTGAGAGAGACGTATGCTGCGTCCAAACCGCATACTATATAGTATGTGCTACACTTGGTTTGAAACTTTCTTCATGACTGGTAAGATAGTACATTCTAGTATGAATGTGTGTAGTATGCAGGGCTTGACATTAACATCCGCCAACCTGCCAAATGTGGGTGGATTTCAGCAGTGGCGTGTAACGTAGTCAATCAGATTAGCCACTTTTGAAGGTTGAATTTTATATATACTTTTTTTCAATTGTAGTCTTTTAAAAAGGCATCTGAAATAATAAGCGAAGTGCCATGTAATGTTGCTACACAAATACTGAAATATCTGAAATGCTTCCAATCCAATCCTCATTTTCCACAGAATAGATACACGATACCAGCTCTCTCTCTCTCTCTCTCTCTCTCTCTCTCTCTCTCTCTCTCTCAAACCCGCCTCTCCTCACTCACACATGTTGGTGTTACAGGGCTTGAATTTCGAAGTGGGATTGCACGAATTGCGCATAATTTTACTCATTCCTGCAGATTTTGTGCTCACACCCAAAGTGCACGCACATAAAGCCACCTCTGAGCACAAAATGTAGTTCTTTTTCGCTGCTTATTGCGCTTAAACAGTCAAATACACACTAAATAATGTCAAAATATTTATGTAAACACAGTCAGTTATGTTTTAAGCAGGGCTCGACATTAACGCTTGTCCGCTTGTCCGGGACAAGTGGATTTTTTGAAGGGGCAAGTGAAAGAAAATTTGACTTGCCTGACGGACAAGTAGCCTGATAAAACGTCATTAACAAAAAATAACTAGCGAATCAACCAAATGCAAGAATGATTCTGCATTCATTACTGTAAGTGGCGATTGACAGTGAATGATAATAATGTATAATGACCTGACGATAACTAACATTGCACTGTCGACGCTCGCGCAGCCTCTCACAACAAATGTGCGCCGCTCACACAGAGAAACTCAGTTAACACACTGCCGTAAAAATGTAGAAATGTGGAGTTTATTTATATTTATAACATGATACAGTTGCAACATCACATTACCAAGAGTGTTGTTTTCCTGAATAACATCACGACTGAAAATGACACTGATTTCATATGACAGTTCCATAAACAATTATTAAAATTAAGTCACTTACATTTTAGATGCAATATTGACTGTTTTTGTTCTATTTCAGCAGCGAAAATAGTTCCAAAAGATCACAGCAGAACGCGTGTCACTGCAACAGCGTGTTTTGAATGAATCGATAGAATCAAAGATTCAATGAACTATTCGTAAACGATTGCCTCATTCTTGAATGAATCAGCGTTTGAACGAATCGACTCAATGACTCACTCATTCAGACGGTCACATGCTGCCACCTACTGGTGGTTTAGTTTCATCTTTCCAACATTTCTTATTTGTATTCAAAAAAATATTTAAAACAATCTCATAACAATATTTAATTCAGTTGTAATTTTGCAGTGTAAATTATTTAATTTGACTGGTAACAGCCAGTGTCGTCTTCTAATTTAATTTATTGATCCAATTTAAGAATATAAAAGTAAATCTGAATCATAGCATATATTTAACAAGATTAGGGGAAAAATGCCCTTTATAAAAGGTAAAAATATCACAAATATGCATATGTCAAAGCTGATTGAACACTGGTGAGAATATTGCTTCAGAATACATTTTATTTACAACACACACACAAATTGTTTTTTTTTTTTTGTTCGGACAAGCACATTTTTTACTCGGACAAGTGGATGACAGATTTACTTGTCCGAAGGACAAGCACGTGAACATGCTTAATGTCGAGCCCTGTTTTAAGAATGTAAACAGTTGAGAAAGAAAACGCATGTGTAACAGTATAATGGATCCGTGCATCAGGTCTTAAAGTGACAGCAGCCTAATATTCTTGCTGACAAATTATGAGATGATAACAAAATGTATATATTGCAGTTTTCCCCCATGGTATCAATGTCAAAATTGTGGCCAGTGAAAATGCTGAGTGGCTAGTAACTTTGGAAAACCACTAGCCACAGTGGCTGGTGAGCAAAAAAGTTAATGTCAAGCCCTGGACCTGAATGAAATTCGGACGTACTACATCTGCCATATTGTCAGTGTCACATGACCTACAGCGTCACCTGCGTTGCTTCACTTCTATTCACAAATGGATTTTCCTGTGGCCTCATGGGATTGTAAAGTGTTCATTGAAAGTGCAGAATCTCCCTGGAATTAGTAGGTCATCCAGTAGGGATGTGACGGTGAGGAAATTTTCCCACCGGTTAATTGATGTGTGACAACACCGGTAATACCGGTATCACCGGCGGAGGCTTTTAAATCACTAATTCTATCTAACCGAAAGTAACATGCACACGACCGCTCTGAACTGAAAACGCGCCAGTGCGCACACACCGTGAATGACAGCTCGTCTGTAAATGCGCGCTCTGTGAGGCCATGGGTGCGTCTCAATCAGTTCCCTAGTTCAGTAGTCAGGGCACTGATCAAGCATTGATCAGTCTATGATTGAGATGCACGCCATGAATGAATAACAGTTCTTCCACTTGTTTATACTCGACGCGCCCGCACGAGCGCGAGGGTACGCGTGGCAAAAATAAATGCGCGCAGTCAGCGTAGCGTGGAGGCTCGCACTGCCGAGCCAGGCGAAAGTAAACAATGCGCGCTCTGTGCGGCCGTGCACATTTTACGGTTTTGAATTAGCGCCAATTCGGCTGCGGGTTGCTTGAATTGTGGGTTCATTAGCCTATTATTTTTAATGAAAAACACAACAACAAAACAAATGACAAACTCCCTTAAATAGGCGCTTTTACGTTTCGCTTTGAAACCAAATCTTCCGCGATCATCTCCGTCAGCTCCTCACTCTTAAATCTGATGAATGACTCCTGCCGCTGCCGAGACTCACGGTCGGATCCTGCTTTATTAAGCAGATACGTTCAGTTTTTATTTGTATTGTCTGTTCTCTAACTGAACTAAATTATTTTATTACTATAAAAAAATCAAAAAGACGGTAGGCGGTGCCACGGTGGGCAAGTGATGTAACCGGTGTTGAGTCTGGACACCGGTAACACCGGCAACACCGACTATCGTAGCAAGCCTATCATCCATGTACTTTTCGCCAACTGTTTTACAAATATTATGAATCGGACATACTACTCTACTCACATACTGTTTTTCGCCTACTATATAGTATGGAAGCAGGCATATTCAGACACAGCGCTAGAGTATCCACACAGACTAAATATTGCATCTGCTGCAAACCAACTTGATACATCTGAAAATGTTGTGATTTTTTTTTTCTCCCTATTTGACATGAAATAATATTTTCTGTATTGATCAGGTGCCAAAATAAAGCCTGTAAGATTAAATGAAACACAAACTCCTGGGGAGGGGATACTTTTTATAGTCACTGAATATTCTTAAACTAGAAGCCCTTACATCCAGCACTCAGCCTCAGTCTGTTATCCCTGCCTGGAAATAATATAAAAGATGACAAAATGTAACCCTCAAACCAATCCAAGTCGCATCACACATTTTTCACCAACATAGTTTTCAGCCCAGCCAGTTCCCTGCAAGTAAAGACATGTAGTGATTGTGTCGCTACAAACTTGCAGAAAGTGCCAGTGCCATCGCCAGAACATATATAATTGCGGGGGGATTTCGTTTTCATAGGGGGGCACAAATTTTTATGATCTGAGAAACAGACTTTCACCAAAACAATCAACAAAAATTGTATATTAACACCAAAACATAGATAGTCCATCCTAAAAATTACAACAAAACCTTTGTATTATGCCTATATACTTTGTAAACACAAGGCACAAAAGCTTTTCAATTACTCCAACACAATTATAAAAACAATACATACCAAAGCAGAGGGTAAACAAACTCCAGGGAAAAGTCCAAGGAGATGCGCTTCCCATTTAAAAAGATTTCCACGATTTAACTTGTCACCGCACAACCTACACATCCTAACATAAACACTGCTGATAAATTATTTGCTAATAAAGCATCTACGTTCACAAAACCCTATTCGTTTGAACAGATTGCATACGGTCCGTGGGATATGGATTGGTAGAATGCGCGCAAAAGTGCTTCTTTTATAATTTGAATTTGAATTTATTTTATTTGATCAGGGACAATGCACAGAAAAAACATTAGTCTTAAAAAGAAGAGATGTCATGTGCCAGGTTATAGCAAAAAAAATGCTAATTTCCACCCGCAGTCCCTGGACAGGTAGATGTTATTGGCCCTACGTACAGAAGTTCATAAAACATATACAGAATAATACATAAAATCATTACTTCACTCACATCATAAAAACACACTCCACTTCAGGACTGACTGACTGACTGACTGACTGACTGACTGACTGACTGACTGACTGACTGACTGACTGACTGACTGACTGACTGACTGACTGACTGACTGACTGACTGACTGACTGACTGACTGACTGACTGACTGACTGACTGACTGACTGACTGACTGACTGACTGACTGACTGACTGACTGACTGACTGACTGACTGACTGACTGACTGACTGACTGACTGACTGACTGACTGACTGACTGACTGACTGACTGACTGACTGACTGACTGACTGACTGACTGACTGACTGACTGACTGACTGACTCACTCACTCACTCACTCACTCACTCACTCACTCACTCACTCACTCACTCACTCACTCACTCACTCACTCACTCACTCACTCACTCACTCACTCACTCACTCACTCACTCACTCACTCACTCACTCACTCACTCACTCACTCACTCACTCACTCACTCACTCACTCACTCACTCACTCACTCACTCACTCACTCACTCCTTGTCGATCTTCAGAGTGCACAAACAGATACGCACAGGATCGTTTGCCAAATATTTTTCACCAATGTGCTAATGTTACGGTGAAGCTATGGGCATTTTCTTTCGTCTAAAAGCAATTAGAAGCAGCAGCAGGCAGTGGTTTTAGTGACAAAATTTCACCCAAGTCTCAAGTCCGTGGCCAGGGGAAGGTAAGCATTGCCCAGCCTTATGCCGAGTTCAGACTGCACGATTTTCAAACTCGTCGGATCACTGCTCTATTCACACGGCATGACTATCTGTGTTTGCATTCAGTTGCTGCTGTGTTCACACTGCACGATGGATCGGCGACAGGGGGTTTCACATTATGAAAAATCACTGACAGCTCTGTCCCGTCCGCAAACTACGTTTCACAACCAAACACAAGCGAGAAGTGACGAGGAAACAACACGAGATCACACGTGCATCAGAAATTTGCGATCCAAGTTGTCTGTGCGCTGATTTACAGCGAAAAGGAGAAAAAAACATTATGGCGGAGGAAACGGTTGGAGACACAGGGAGCAATGATAGTGTCCTGAAAAGAGAGTTTGAGGTAAATAAATCATTTTGCACCGTGCTGCTGTTGCGGCTGGTCAAGCAAATGTTTGTGCTTTGTTTCTGTATGATAGAATTGTAAATATATCTATTAAAATACTGATATTCTGGTCCATAAGTCCTCCCCGAACCTCCCCATGCCCTGTATCTCACTCTCTCATTGGCTGCCGGTCATCGCCGATGTATTTATTCAGTCAGAGCACATTTCACACAGCAGGATGTTGAATCGCCGACAGGTCCAGATATTTAGCATGCCAAATATCTCACGGTCATCTGCGAGTCTCTCTGGTCGCGTCTTTGATCATTCACACCGCGTGATTGTCACTCACGTGCACGAGCACCGATTTGCCTATGATTTCGGGCATTTGTCTGTGATTTCGCAAAACCTGTCGGCGAGTCAAAATCGGGGCCAAAATCGGGCAGTGTGAACTCAGCATTACACGCACACTTCGCCTAATTTCTGATTCATATTTCTGACGATAATGTGATATTTAAATTAACCGTTGTAGAGAGCTCCTAGTAGCTAAATGCTGCTGAAGACATTTCGTTATGGAATAAGTGAATGGCCAAATCCACAAAAATAAGGTTTTTTCTTTCAACCGTAAATTTGCTGGATGACCAAATACGATTAGGGGGAACGTTGTGTCATCTGGGAGGGCACTACCCCCCCAAAGCTCCCCCTTGGTGACGGACCTGTAAAGCACACTCTGATTTGGGCCTTTTTTTCTCCTGCAGTTTTTCTAGTAGAGCAGTTTGATTTCCTTCAGCCTCATCTCGACACCATGATGCCTTCAGCCAAGAAGCCCTTCCTCCAGCAGTTTTACTCACAGGTCAGTTTCATCCCTCTATTTATGGCCCTGACCTTTCTAGTCACTCCTTTTGAGAGCCTTTTCCAGCCTTTTTTTGGGAGCCTTTTAAAATATGTAACTTCTGTTATAAGACTCAAAATGAGCTCTGCTGTCTGTATGATCGGTGTGGAGTGTTTTATGACGTAAATCACCTAATAATGCACTATAACGATATTAGATGATATGAGGTGTGATATACTACAGTGCCTTGTAGGAGTTTATTGCATTTGTGCTCTGTGATATGTTAACCTTCAATGCAACTGAAACAATCATAGAGCACCATTTCCTTGAGTGTTTTATTTTTTAAAGGGACACGAGAGACTGAAGCCAGCTGGAAGATCAAAGATCCAGCTTTTTGGCAATCAGACTAAATTATGTTTGGTGTAAGCCAAACACACCAGAAACATGCCATTGAATAATATACTGAATTACATACTTTATAAATGAAAGGTTTATACATTATACATTTAAATATTTTCTCTTTTGATTTGAAACCTGACGGACGCAGACCAAAATATACGATTATTCATAACAAATGTTAAGTCTGGCATAAGTGCAAAAACAGCTGCTTCACATTCAACAGTACAAAACAATAAAAGGAACAGAAGAAACATAATGTAAAATTACTTTCGATTGATTCAAACTGCCTACTTGGAACAGCAAACAGTGTTTACATGACACCTTTTAATTTTAGCATCCCACTCTGCGTGTTGATATTCCTCCATGCTACTTTATCGTTCTCACGTACAAATAATTTGCCTTGTGAAAGTATGTATATCTACATCCTGAGGTATAAAAGATACTGGCTGACACATTATAGATTTAGTTGCAGCGGTATATACAGTCATTCCATCCAGTGCTATTAGACGATAAAATGAATGCAAAATACAGGAAAGACCTGGAGGAAATCCCACAGGAAAACCTGATAGAGTCTGAAAGACACCTGCGACTAGGGAGAAGATTTGTTTTTCAGTAAGACAATGACCCCGAGCATCCAGCCAAAGCTACACAGCCAATGGTGTAAAAACACAACATTAATATTCTAGAGCTGCCAAGTCAGTTTGGATCGCAATTCAAATGAGAAAAAAGGCTTGTCACAAACTCAAATGTAGCCTTACTGAGCAATCTCAGTACAGAGAACAAAATGTATAGCAAGACTTGTTGTTGTACTCCTCCCTTGTAAATTGCATTGGATAAATGTAAATGCAGTCAAGCTTTCTGAATATGTATTAAGTAAGCAGATGCATCAAACAATCGCTAAATGGTATCTGAGGTTAACGCTATC
Organism: Gobio gobio; assembly: GCF_949357685.1. Classification (NCBI taxonomy): domain Eukaryota; kingdom Metazoa; phylum Chordata; class Actinopteri; order Cypriniformes; family Gobionidae; genus Gobio; species Gobio gobio. The sequence goes on from NC_137104.1 coordinate 9,392,393, forward strand.
CATTGAGATCAAATGTAATGAGGTTAAGATTAATATTCTGTTCCTGTTAGAATAAACATGAAAGAGGATAATGGGATTACTAGGTTTAATACCACGCATACATTGGAGATTAAAGATTAATAAACTCCCTTTGAGTTCTACTGCCATAAATTCTCTGAAGATACAAACTGACATTTCAAATGTGCTTAAAAATACCATTTCAGCCGTAAAATTCACTGCACATCAGAGGTGTTGAGCTGATAATGACCCATAGGATAAACAGCTCTGTGAGAAAGCTAATAGAAAAAAAATCTCCTTAATTGATAAATGTGTACAAATGAAAAGTCACTGCGCTATGAGGGCAGAAATTAGTCATTGTTAGTTACAATGGGATTCTGCAGGTAAGATCTGATGGTGACACTTGTGTGCCCTAGTCAAAATATGTTGTGTTACAATTTAAAAAGACTTTTCTATTTGGATATATTTAAAAAGCGATTTATTTCTGTGATGCAGTGCTGAATTTTCAGCATTACTCCAGTCTTCAGTGTCACATGATCCTTCAGAAATCATTCTAATATGATGATTTTCTGCTGGAGAAACATTTCTGATTATTGTCAATGTTGAAAACAGACTTATTTTTGTGAAGACTGATATTTTTCAGTATCTATGAAAAGAAAGTTTAAAAGAACAGCATTTATGTCAAATATAAATCTTCTGTAACATTATAAATATCTTTAGTGTCACTTTTGATTAATTTAACGCACCCTTGCTGTATGTCTTTCTTATGGAAGCTTGTTTCTGCCACTGAATATAACAATTTAAAAGATAATTGCGACTTTTATCTCAGAAATGTGACTTTCTCACAATTGCTAAAAATAAACGTACAATTGTGAGATATAAAGTCAGAATTTTTTTCTTAGAATTGTGAGAAACTCGCAATTGTGAGTTCTAAAGTCCAATTCTGAGGTAAAAAAAAAGGCGCAATTGCGTGTGATAAAGTCAGAATTGTCAGAAAAAAGTTTTATAACAATTATCAAGTAACATATAATTGTAATATACAATTATATCAGGTTTCTGGTTTAAATGTAATTGATTCATGTTAAACTGACTCAAAACCGTTATTCTTTGACATAACTTGATGTTTTCATATTGAAATAACATGTTTCAATTAAGTAACCCAATCAAACAAGACTTTCACTTCCCCTCATGCTTTGCAAAGGGGCTGAATTCGGACTAACGAATTCGGAGTAAATGTTTAAATAAAATGCTATTTGATGCATTTTTAACAAGATGAGAAAATGGAGAGACTTTTTAATGCTTAATGTTTTTTTATGTTGATATTTAAAAGTTTGTGTCATGTTAGTGTTTTTGGAAAATACTATTGTGGTGAAGTGTAGAGCATGTGCTTGGGGTGAGGACCTGCTAATAACAATAAAAGTTGTTTTAATAATAAAAAACAACTTCTTTGGGCATGCAATGGATGTAACAAAACCGTCTTCTGGCTAGCCAATAAGACATTGTAAAAGGTTTTGTAAATGTTGTAAAAATAGCATTTCACTGAATAAAAACAATCAATTAAACTGGATTGTTTTGGTTTGTTTTTTATATTCATTTTAGAAAAATTAAATTGAATAGTTTTGGACAAAATTAAGATTGTTAATATGAATTAACTAAATGGCATTGAATTAACCTTACGTAAAAAAACTTAAGTTTACTGAAATAAACAATGTTAATTAAATTCAACATAACCCAGTTATGTGGAACCTGTTGACATAAAAAAATTAAGTAAATCCAACGTATAATTTTTTTGAGTGATTGCACATCAAACTCTTTTATAAAGTTTTTTTTTTACTATATTACTATTTTAAATGATGGATATATTAATAACTGTGCACAGGAAGTACCTTTCATTTGGACACTTCCTGTAATAAAGAGGTTCACAGTAAATATCTTAAAGGTACACTATGTAACATTTGGCGATCTAGCAGTTAATAAACACAACTGAGTGCGTCTTGCGGAAGAACATTGTAGCCGGAGCTACTTCTCTCCGTTTATGTCTATGACGAGTCACGCAGGTACTGGGTTACTCCGCAGTGGTTGGAGTCCAACTCGGGGTCTCAATATATACATTTATTATAGGTGTTAGGGATGCACGGTATACCGGTACTGGGGAAATACCAGTATATATTTTATTTCAAACGGTACAATATCATGATTTTGCTAATTTCGGTAAATGCTGCTGTTCCGAAGCACTACCCAAACTGACGTGAAACCGGCAAATGTGGCAACACAGAACAAAATTAATACAGCAGTTTAATCTCACTCAACACGCACAAAGCTAATTAATAAAAGACAGGAGTAGACTTGAAATTTGGAATTACTGCTGAAGAATCATCAAACCTTGCCAAGCATCGGTCACTTGCCCATCCTGACTTGTACAAGACATTAAGAGATCGACAGGTGAGTGCATCGTTCAAACGATCTTTAATTTAGACATTTATTTTCTTTTAACACTGATCAACGCATATACATAATATCGTATTGTTTAAATATCATGAAATCTCCAGCGTTTGACCAATGACATTTAGATTTCATAGTATTTGCACGGATACTATTGCACTATTTACATTCGCGTAAGACATAGTGTTTATGTGAATATTCATTAAAGATGGACATTTTCAACATTATTTTGTGTGTATTTGACTGAGGAAAAACAACTTAATTTGGAATGCGCAAGCTCTTTAGTGTGTGTGTTGTTGGTATGAGCACAAAGGAAACGAAAGCGTTGAATCAGAACGCGCAGATTGCTTTTATAGTGCAGGTGCGATGTCATTTGAAGCCAGAATTATAGAGACGTGCAGTATTGCTGAAATTACTTGGTACAAGAACATTTTCAAATGAATGATTTGATGTGATCATCTTTGTTGATCAATTTAATAATAAACATTTGCGATAATTTCCCGCTTTATAAACCCCAAACTAGCCAGAGTGAGTAAAATTATAGGCAGTGTTGCCACAGTTACTTTGAAAAAGTAATCTGATTACCGATTACTCCTTTAAAAAGTAACGTAGTTACTTTAAGATTACTTGATTTTAAAAGTAACTAAATTAGATTACAAGTTACTTTATTAGTTACATTCAGCAGCTGCCGACAACACCCCTGCCGCCTCAACATAAAAATGACAACTGTTTTTGCCAACACTCACTTTATTGGAAGTGCATTTTTAACAGTAACGTCAACAATGTATCTCCTGACATTTTAAGTTGAAATTAAAAAATATTTCCTGAGGAAAAAAACATTTTAATAAAAAAAAAAAAAAAAAAGACAGTCTTTCTTGACTTCACTTAACATAAATACTCTCCCCGAGACGCAAGAAGAAAGCAAAAATATATATTTTTACTAAGGAAAATGACAAAAATAGTAACGCACAGTGACTTGGATAGGTTACTTTAATCTGATTACTGGTTTGGAAATAGTAACGCGTTAGATTATCCGTTACTGGAAAACGTAGTCAGATTAGAGGAATGCGTTACTAAGTAACACGTTACTGGCATCACTGATTATGGGCAATACCCTCGCCAAAATTCAGACCCTGTATGGTATCGATTTAATAACGGTACTTCGGTATTAGATTGTGATACCGTACCGAAGCCAAATTGTGGTATCGAGCCATCCTTAATAGGCGTACCATAGTGATTGACAAAAACATGGTTTGGAAGGATTCATGATTATATAAATGTTGTAAATTTTGAACACAAAAAAAAGTTACAAAGTCTACCTAAGTTTTGAAAGTCTGGGGCTGGGCCAAAAAAAAAACAGCACTAGCTTTGGTAATGTGCACATCCTGGCAAAAACAAAGTTAGAACAACTGAAAAAGGTGCAAACGTTTACACTACATGATCATCCTATTAAACTGAGGCTGATATGAAATTTCACAGTTCACAGTTTTTTTGAGGTTCCACAGAATAACCGCCTTGAGGGAGTTAACGTTTTAGCACACAAAGTTTTCTTACTTTAGGAACAGCTATGCATGACTAACTGCAAGGATCTGCAAAAGTATGTGGCTTAAAATTAAGGTACTACAAAACAGGGAATACATTTGGCAGATGGGTCTGCATACAAATGCTCATTATCTGCATATGAATATAATTTTGTAGACTTCGGTGGTTTAGCATCCCATTTAGAATCCCTTCTGCTTTCAGTCAGAGCATTAACTCTGAAGACAAGTATTTCATGCAAATCCCAATTATGAAGGGCACTAAGCTAAATATGATCCCACAAAAACTACAGGTCAAAACTAAAGCATAAAATAACATTAATTATACTGTACAAAATAAAATACAGCCTCATGTTGGTAACATGAATAATCCGTAAGACAGAAAGGCACACCGGGTGCTACTGAAACAACTGTCTTTTCTGTAAACTCATCTTTAAAAAAAAAAGCTGCAGTTTATAAACACAACAACATCCATAATCCCTATACACCTATAGTCATTTTAGCCTCATCTTTAAGTAACCTGGAAAACAGACATAAAAGGAATTCCATACTCCCTCTGCATCATCTACATTTGTCTAGCCTGGTCCAACCAGACTCTCGTACATTTCATTTGTAAAGAGAGTCTGGCCACTCTCCATTGAAAAGCGTTAACTTCCTTGAAGGCGGGTACTCTGCTGAAGTTTAAAACTATTGGATCTGCCAAGAGCCACTCTGGATCTGCCATAACCAATCGCTAACGTTTGGTCGTGTCGTATATCATTTCAAACTAGCGCACGACATCAACGTCATCGTTCTCAGTCACTCCCTCTGTTCGCTGATTGGACCGGTTCAAATTTGACCGGAGAAAACCAGAGAATTATCCTCAATCCCAGACGGAGGACTGAAGGAAAGTGAAAATTGAGCGGAAGTACGTAAGAGGGCGGAGCCAGGCTAACATTTGTCTGCCAAAAGACCAAAGGAAAAACAGCAAAGACCAGGTAAAATCAGAAATTCTCTTATTGTGAACCCATAGAAGCTTTGAAATGGCCATGGTGAAACCATTCAGTGAGGGTAATGCAAGAAATATGGGACAGAAACTTTTTCATGACATGTACAAAAACATTTGCTTAAAATTGTTAAAGGGGACCTATTATGCAAAAATCACTTTTATATGGCGTTTGAACATAAATGTGTCATCAGTGTGTATACACAACCACCCTATAATGGTAAAAATCCACCCACTCCTCTTTTTTAATCCCCATAAATCATAAGCAGTGTCTCAGAACAAGTCGTCTGCAGATTCTAGCAATGTGACGTCACATACATAATCAAGCATAACATTATGATCACTGACAGGTGAAGTGAATAACACTGATTATCCCAGGGCTCATTGATGCATGCACTCTAAAAAATGTTGGGTTAAAAACAATCCAAGGTTGAAAATGGACTAACTCAGCAAATGGGTTGTTTTAACCCAGCGATTGGGTTGTTTTAAGCAAACATTTAACCCAACCGCTGGGTTAAAACGACCCATTCACTGGGTTAAAACAACCCAATTGCTGGGTTAGTCCATTTTCAACCCAGCATTTTTTAAAGTGTGTGGGGAGTGCAGGCTGGCCCGTGTGATCTGATCTAACAGACGAGCTACTGTAGCTCAAATTGCTCAAGAAGTTAATGCTGGTTCTGATAGAAAGGTGTCAGAATACACAGTGCATCGCAGTTTGTTGCGTATGGGGCTGCATATCTGCAGAACAGTCAGGGTGCCCATGCTGACCCCTGTCCACTGCCCAAAGCGCCAACAGTGGGCACGTGAGCATCAGACCTGGACCACAGAGCAATGGAAGAAGGTGGCCTGGTCTGATGAATCACGTTTTCTTTAACATCACGAGGATGGCCGGGTGCGTGTGTGTTGCTTACCTGGGGAACACATGGCACCAGGATGAACTATGGGAAGAAGGCAAGCCGGCGGAGGCAGTGTGATGCTTTGGGCAATGTTCTGCTGGAAAACCTTGGGTCCTGCCATCCATGTGGATGTTATACCATGTACACCCTTTCATGGAAACGGTAATCCCTGGTGGCTGCTTTAACAGCCGCATTTAAGTAAGACGTGTATTTTTATTAAAGCTACTTTATTCTTATGAAAGTTACTCAATCAAGAACAGTGAGTGATACTGTTTTTCTTTTGTTGTTTGGTTCATATTAACAGCATATAGAGCAGTAGGTACTGTATATTACGCTGCTTTCACTTGAATACACAAATCAAATATACAACTGATTTCTTTCCCCGCTGTTTATGTTCACAGACATAACCGACTGTGTTTATGTGAACTTTGTGTGTTTTTGACATAACCTTGTGTGCATTTAAAAGTTTAAGCACAATAACACGTAAAAGAAAGCTTATTTTAATACTCGTGGGACGCGTCCTCTGACATCCAGCTTTCTGTGCGTGTGCTTCGGGTGTGTGCGCTCAGAAAACCAAACATCAGGGCCCGTTTTCATAAAGAATCTTTATGCAAAGAGTAGCTCCTAGTGACAAAATTCTAAGAAAATTCTTAGAAATGTGGCCGTTTACTCTTAAAATTAACTAAAAAATCCTAGTAAAGAAAAAAGTAATTCAGAAAGCATCTTAACCCTTAAAAGAGGTCTTAAGGTCAAATTTGTTAGGAGCACGGACGAGGACTTTTAAGAGGCTTAAGAGTTTCTTTAGCAGCGGAGAAAATGGCAGAAAGACGAAGAGGGAGAAGAAATGTGTTGCAGACAATGGATGACAGTGACTTAATAAGACGCTATAGATTAGATCGTGCAGGGATCATGTTTGTTGCATTAAACCCAACGTTCAAACCACCAATTAAATGGACATGCCAGCAATCAGTGGAAAGAGGAAAGAGTGGAACAATGTGTATAATTCTAAGCCAATCAAATACCTTATAGGAAATTAACAGCATGGTAAATAATAAAAGGATTTATATACATATATATAATGTGTGTGTGTGTGTGTGAGTGAGAGAGAACGGTAAAATAGGACAATTTGCGCTTGTAATTTCAAAGTGAAGGCTTAGAATAGACCCTATACTTAAAAGCGCTCCTTTTTTCCCCTTTTTGGACAACCAACCAATCACAGTCTTCAAAAGACTGTGTCATACGTAGCAACAGGGTCAGCCCCGCCTCTTCGCTAAGATAAAAGTTTTTGTATTTTCCTTGCTCAGAGTTGCTCTCAGATCGGTCCCGAATAGCTCTTAAGCTAAGACTCCTACGTAAAAGTTTTTAAGCTAAATTAGGAGTTTTCTGAGAGGACCCTTAGATTCTTTATGAATACGGGCCCAGAAGTTTAGACTGATATGGCTTTAAAACCCATGCAGATAATAAACTTTCATGATGATGAAGAACTGCAATGTCACATGAGCGTGACCGCGATAGAGATGATAGTCAAAAACAAACAGATGTATTAGTTCTTGGAAGAGGGGCATAATAGGTCTTTAGAGTCTATCGCAATCTAATAGATTTTTAAATTATTTTCTGTTGTAGAAATTATGTTTCTTGTCACAGATTCTGTCGATAAAGGTTGTTTTAAACCTTGAACATTGCTTCAATCAGTCTGTCAAATGAATAAAATATTAAAGAACCTCAATGGAAATTAAACCTGAAAACTGAAGCTTCTTTAGCACCCAAATGCTAAAACTGCCGGTGGTTAATAGCTGGTGGAGAGAGTAATCTTTGTAAGCTGTACCAGGAGGCGAATCCTACCATGATTTATCTATCCGAAAGCGTTACAATGCGCAAGGCTTCATAATGGTCTTATCGGGCGCTAAAGCTACAGTGATCTAAAACATGATGGGAAAAGGATCCATCAAACAAATATTCAAAGGGGAAAAAAATCAATACCTCATCTCGAAGCGGTGACCCTTTTTCGTGAATTTTGACTCACTGCAAATAAACTGAAGGCTAAGGCAGTGCTATATCCAGAGCTAGGGCTTGGGCTTTATTAAAAATGAAAAGAAAAGAGAGAGAGAAATGGAATCTGATAACAAGCAACTGAAATACCCGCGCAATGGCCTAGCATTCGCCACAGTCTCGGAATGCTTAAATCTAATATGCTTTTAGAAAGGGACAAAAAGACCAAGAGTGGGAATGGTAAGGCAAGAAAAATCCATTTCATTGTGAACAGAGCTGAATTTAATTACAATGGCCTCACAGCCGAATATGAGTGACCAAATGTAATGAATCGCTCAGACTTTTTATCTCAACAATGCACAAAATAACTATAAAAAGAAAGAAAAAGGCACATTTTTATAAAAGCGTTATAAAATACGAGCCTGGAAGACAAGGCGAAATTTCAGTGTTGCGTGAACACTGTTGATAAAACTCCAAGCAGCTTATTAACAAAAGAGGGTAGATAATGCACATCTAATTACAATCCCCTGCATTTAAAATGGTTACGCGCAATCATTCATTGGTGATCCGCTGAAAGCCAACTGATGACCCAAGCGCACTCATCATAATTCAAAGCATAGTGATTTAATTGATGCACACTTCATCAAGTGCTTTAACAAAATGAGCACACAAAATACATATTCAATCAAGCATTATGCAAAAGCCCAAAACATCAGGGTTCTGACATGAACATATTTAAAATATTGATTGACAAACCCGACGAGGGAATAGACAGCAATTAATGGGTATCAAAACAAATGAAATCCCTTGACACAAGCCCACTTGATCACATTTCCATATGCATTTATGCCTATTTGGCATCTAAACTGGACTTTTGGGAGAGTACAGGAAGCTGCAAACTAAATATTACCCCTTCGATGTTTTATGCTTTTTAGGGCAACAATGTATCAATAAAGCCACAAATTGTACTACTGTTTAATCAGATTTTTTGCAGTGCACAGAGAAACTCAGTCTCCGTCACTCACTTTAAATGAGCGTAAAACACATTTCTATGTAAATATAAACATTCACTGTCTTTGCATTGTTGTGATCTAACAGTATCTGAATTTCAAAAACATAGCAGAGTGTCCTAACAGCAAACAAGCGATTTAAGGTCACTGTCCTGGACAAACTTCAAATGCTTCATAGAGCATGAGCATACATGTCAATCAAACAGAGCACGACGGAAAAGGGCTCACAATGTTTGTTTTTCTACATCAAATTTGGTTTCAAATGGAGCGTAACTGCAATGTTCAAAACATAAGGCATCATTTCTTAACATTTCTTGGTAACAGGAAAAAAAAAATTATGTGAGCATGTATGGCGCATTATGTTGTTGAATGTTATTAAGTTGAATGTTTCTTCAACTTCAGACAATTCCAAAAAAACAACTTTTAACCATATTTTCAACAATTACTATGCTACATTATTTATGCTACATTTTTAAATGCATTTTACAGTATGTATAGGTCATATTGTTTTACTCTTGTCCGAGACTCAATCTTAAAACTAACCTTCAATCTTGAAAATTAATTATAAAATGCGAATAATGCCATATTTAAGATTATGAAAGTTGATCATATGAAATGATATATATATAATTGTGAAGTGCTGTCAATCGATTAAAAAACATGAATTAAATTGCAACGTTTTTCTGTAATTAATCATGATTAAAGACATTGAATATTTGTATAATTTCACAGTTACTCTCCAAATGAATGTAGAAACAACTTCAAGCTTATTTGAAATAATACAGCATATTTGAAATATTTGTTGTAATGGCATCTTTTTATGACTAATGTCCTAGAATGGAAAACTGTATTTACTAGGGATGCAACAATACAGTTAGTCCACGGTTCAATACATACCTCGGTTTTTAACCACGGTTTTCGGTTCGGTTCGGTTCTGATGGCTTGTCACATCAGTTTTTTGTTATTCTATTCTTAGGCGACAGGAACAGCAAGAGGTTAAGGAGAAAAAAGACTATTTTTTAATTGCAATACTCTTTCTTTATTTTACTTAAAAGAACTGAAAAACCTTACTTAAACTTAAAACTTAAAAAAAAACCTTGTACACATTCCTAGTGTATAGTATAATATAAAATAAAAATATATAAAGATTTACACTGGCAGCTCAGAGCTGTACAGCAGCATTTAAGTATGAAATTGAATGAATAAATGTAAAAATAAAACACTACATAGACTTCACTATAAAATATACATTGATTCTTATTAAAGATACTGTATTTAAGTTTTTCAGTCAAGAGCAGTGAGTGATTTTCTCTTTGTCTTTTGTTGTTCTATTAACATTAAAGGGATAGTTCACTCAAAAATGAAAATTCTGTCATCGAGAAATGAATACAGGTTTGGAACAACATTAGAGTGAGTAAATAAGGACATCATTTTAGAGGTGAACTGTCCCTTTAAGGACCGCGTGTTCACTACTGCACTGTCAATTTAAGACCTCCGTGCATCTAATATACAGACACATGCGATTTTACTTTCACTTTAGAGACATAACCGACTGTGTTTATGTAAACCTTGTGTGTATTTGACAGTATTAGCGCAGTAAGACGACTACTTAGTTCAGTAATCACGTGTTTGACAGGCGTTTAGTGCACGCCCTCGGAAAAGTGCAAGTTAAAACCGCGCATGCGAATGAGCCGGCAAGGGTTTAAAACCCATTCAAAGAATGAACTTTCTTGATTGTGAATTACTATAGTGTTCCGTGAGTATAACTCTACCACTAACGTGTGATGTGAATGTATGTCGTGTTGTTAAGTATTGGGATGGAGGGAGGCAATTGATAGAATTTGTAGAAAAATAATTAATTAAATGCAAAACCGAAAAACCGTAATTCACAAGCGCGTATTGAACCGTGAATGCCGTACCGAACGGTTCAATATTATATTGAGAATTGTGGCATCCCTAGTATTTACCTTGGCATAGTTATAATAATAAGAGTTCTGTACATGGAACTAACATACCACGAGCCTCAAACTCCATTGTTTCCTCTTTCAAATGTAAATCTTGTGCTTGAAAAAGACCACTGAAAAACGGGCGAATTCCAACATAACACGTAACAGTCGGGATCTCATTTTCTCAAAACTCTTTAAGTTCATAGTAAACTACAACAATAAAATGCTAGCTGTGGAATCTGGAAATCGATCACCATAATTTTCATCACGGCATTAAATAAAATACATAATCTAAAGTGTGGTGGAAATGGTTACAACCTTCCGAAAAATAATACCACAAATAACAGAATTCTCCTGTGATTCACATAGTTATGTTCACTGTTGTGCTTTATTAGAAGACACATTAAATAAACTGGAAAAAAGTGTGGTGTGTGTTTTAAAAAAGGCCACAAGTGCCCGCAGTTGAAGAAACACCCTTCCACATTCATAGGAGAGAATATGTGTGCTCAATCTCCTAGTTAACACCTCTTACTTTTACAAATCACTTCAACAGCTTTCCAAGCCAAATCTGGCAGTAAAACTGCATGTCCAACCCTTATGTCCAACCTGTTAAAGTATCTGTCTGCTCATTACAGCCTCATTTCCAAGAGAAAATCAGACTAAATCTGCCTGACTATCTTTAAGCGATTTCTTTAAACCTCCCTCTTGCATTTCGCCCGGTTACAGTATCCCCCCAACTGTTTCTAGTGCTAGTTTCTAGTTCTGTTTGAGTGCTATGCTTTCTTTGGCCCCAGCTGAGCCCCTTCTCTACTCTTCATTTAGTCCATCAGCGTTGAGCTACCATCCCATCTCCTCTCCTCATGCCTGTGTGGGTGTACGCCGTAGCATTTTCACACCAATTAACTCTCTGTCTTTGTGTGTGTGCCCTACTCTCGACTGGTAACATTGAGAGAACAGAGAGCTTGGCCAGTAGGTCCTCATCACTGTGTCTGGCTGTCACTTTAGTTTAGCGAGAGGCCCAAATGGATGTTATTTGCTTGATTAACTAGAGTCAGATCCAAACAGGTGGTACTTGAACCCATAAACTAGACCCAAGCGGTCTGATTTTGTCAATCTCAGATGCCTTGGTTGGGGAAAAACAGTACTTGTAGATATAAAACCAGTCCCGTCTTTGTAGGTATGCCTAGTTTTCATCTCACCAATAGTACAGACGTAAATAAACAACCCTCACAAACCTGAAAGGAAATACCCAGTACATTGATGTAGCTTCCGGGAAATCCAATATTCTTTGAAATGATCATTCAACTTTCGAATTAAGATCTTAATAAATATTGCATGTGAGAGGTTTTTCTCTTTTCATCACACAAACATAAGAAATAAACAGTTACAGGTTATGCATTCACAAACATCAGGATGTATCATATGATGATGAACAATAATCCGTATTAAATTACTCTCTGGAATGCAGACTGGTTACAGATAATTTGATATGGAAAGAAATAATGGATGTTAAATATGTGCAAGCTTTTGTCAAATTAATGAATTAATATTTTTCTTATATTGAGAATCAAACATATCACATATTTCCTTACCAAGTACTTATTTAGGCTTTATTGCAATAAAATAACTGAGAAATCTAATTTTCCTTGTGCTTTTGATATATAAGAGGTCATCATACTATAAGTTTGAGAACTGAAAACGTCCTAGTTAGTCCAAAAACAGCTTTTATTGTAACCAAAGCCCAGCAAACGACTCGTTGTGGAATGTGCCTATAATAGATAGGTGAAAGACCGCCTCTGTAGAAGAAGATCAATGCTTACTTCATCATTGCAACCTTGGTCCCGCCCACAGGTGTGTTAGTGAGATGACAAGGAGAGACGAACAGACTAAAAATAACATTAACTTCCAAAGTATCCTAATGCTAGGAATGTGGTTATTTATTTTCAACAATGTGAATGCAATTTCGGCGCAGGCTTTGCAAACAGACTTTTACGATATGGACTCGACAGTAATGCGACAACATGTAAGTAACCGTGTTAATTCTAATGCCTGATCTGTGACCAGTGATGTCGGATACGTAATGATTCATCTACAGTCCGATGTTCTTTGTCTGTGTGAGTAAATCAAACCAGTGACTAAACTGTATTATACTACGGGGCTGTTGAATGCTTGAATCTGATTAGCTGATGAACGTTCTGAGGTGTGCAATTATTTTCTGGGAAACGCACAGCGAACGTAGTTCCAGGCAGCTCTCTTGACCGCTTTACAGTTCCATATCACTAAGCCAAATGATTTCAGTTATTTCAAATGTCTTTACAGCCTACAACAGCAAATAACCAAAACCCACAACGACACTGACCAATCAAATAAATATAGTAAACAATAAGATAAACAGGACAAATTATTTCCATGTTTTATTTCCACAAAATTACGTTTAATTATGTAAGAAACGCACATTACTCTCGTTCTCCCGCTCTCCCACTCAAACGCGCACACATACAGTGTGCTTTAAAATGACGTTTCGGAACTAGCAAAAGAGTTGGATGAGACACGGAAGAAATAGTCCTACTTACAATAGCGATTTAAGTGCAAAAACCGGATGAATCCCTTTAAATATATCATCGGATCGTTGTCTTGAGGTGTGGTAACCGTAGTATAAGTGGAATAATTGACTCACACCCGAGGTGGTGTGCATTATTCTTCTAATAATTAAACGGCCCGTCGTCAATTATTCCTTACATAATCAACAAATCTGTTTTTTACCTTGTGTTTGCACTATTAGTGAAATAAAAGCATTTGTTAATGTGCAGAAATCGAGTTGCAATGATGGGATCACGGCATTCATGCACTGTGTCTGTGATCGGCTACAATGCTCATAACTGCAACCTTACACAATCTAAATATAATACCAATAGATCTAAATATAATGCTCTAATCATCACTTTTTCGAGAGACTTCCCTGTGCAATACTAGCTATTTTATATGCAAAGATGTCAGCCAATCACAGTGGTTGTTTACACAGCAGACACGCCCCTTCAAACAGAGCGGTCAAATCAAAGGGCTAAAATCAGGGTAAAAAAAAAATTCCTTTTATTTCTAAATGATGACACTTTTTGATGTAAAAATCATACTAACATTATACGTTATACTCTTTGTCACAAGATACATTATTTTCACCTCAAATGAATATTGAATGTCTTTTTTCTTACTTATTTTGGTGACACTTTTCATCCTGATCACCCTGTAAGGGTTTGTTTTGTGATGATAATGACTGCCTTACTTAACGGTTAATGTAGTGTGACAAGCAGTTTTTATAATTATTGTTTATAAATTCAAAATGCAGGGTTGGGACGTTGTTAAAAATGTGTAGTCACATAAAATTAGGCACATCTGTGCACCAAACAAACTTTATCATTTTACCATTAGTCTTGAAAATCAACTCACTGGAGCATGGATAAGCCAATGCTTACAGAAGAACATTTCCAGGCTAACAGCACACAAATTACAGGCTCAATATAAAAGCTCTTAAAATAGTAGCTTCTGGTATGTTTGACATCTTTAGCAAACATGGCTCTACTGGTATGCAATTACTCTAGCTTCAAAATTGGAGAAATGTCTGGAAATGTTGGGTCTGCGACAATCTCATTTTCTCGAGCTGATAACATGTCCGTCCTTTGCTCTTTCAGAGAGAAACTGACACTGAGAATGACAAATCGCTACTTTCCAGGGCACTACTACTACAAAGCTGTCTCTACAAAACAAGAACATATGCTGGATATTGCCAACATCGTACTACATACTTCTCCTCAAAGCCTTGGCTTTGTAAATAATATTCTCTGTGGCTATGATGGCATTCGAAGCTTTGTACCCACAAAACTGTTCTTAATCCTCCCGGCTTTGAGGTCTAGCATCATAATGGTATCTGGAAAAATATAGTGTACTTCGCACAAGGATCAGCTGGATGCGCAACCTCTGTTTTTGTTGGGACTTGCCTGGATTGTAGAAGCTGATATGCTGCAAATAACGCGACCCACTAGGGTCTCAAAATAATCTGATGAAGGCATTGGCATGCTGTTGTATTCATTACTTATAATGAGGTTACAAAACATCCACCTTGACACTGAGAGAAACATGTCAGGGAATGCGTTATGTTCTAAGAATAATCCTATATCCATGCACCCAAGTATCTATGATAATAACCGCACTTATCTTTACACAAATGCATACGTGTTCGGAAAACGTCTCGGCTCTGTAAAGTCGAATTAAACAGATGGTGTTCCCAAGATGCACCCTTCATAATGGGTTCTTCTTCTTGTAAGTATGTTTACAATGCACTGGCTCCAATATGACTTGATTCTACACTCTCAAGGGTTTCTGTGAGGAGCAGGGCAGAAATGTCAGTTGGCAATTACTGTCCAACGTATTTCTCAGCTCATTTTATCTTCCTCTCCTAATTTTCCAAATTCGCTTCTCATTAGACGGGTGTCAAACAGAATTAGAGACCTCATTTGCATGTGCTATGCCAGTCCGCAGCTCTGGTTATCCCTGCGTTATAACCTCTTAAAAGATCATTTCTTATGTATTAATTGAATTTACAGGATGGGATCTCAAAGAAAAGGACAGCTCTGTTGCTCCATTGGGAAGAGGGGAATCAAATCAACAGCCCGAGGAGCTCATAAAGGTGCGGCTTTGAAATAGCACAGATAAAATGAAATCGTCACATTTCAATTGAGGGAAAGTCACAGGCAATTTACGGTCGATTTAGGAATTTGAGCACAAGCTGGTGTACCTTCTGAGGGCTCACCCTGAGCAGCCATCATCCCAGTCACAGTGCCAAGTCACAGTGTGCCGGCTCCCACGATCCAACCACAGGCTTAAGGTTAACCGCCAAGCTGTTGAATGAAACGGAGCCATGGCGGACGGCAGACTACCGACTGCCAAAATCTCCGCGACCCGAGGAGGATTGCGCTTCGACGGCATAAAGAAGTGCTAATTTCTCAGAACAGGACTGATTCCACAATGCAAAACCCTTATTAGAACAGTTCTTATTGTGTGAGAAGGGAGACTTTTTCAAGTTCAAAGACAAGAAGAAATAGGGTTTTCTGCATCTTCTTGTCTGCATGCATTCCAAGGCAGCTGAAATTGATCCGCGTAGGAGGATCTATGGCTGGAGTCCAAGACACCAAAAAAAAAAAGAATGTATGGCAAGGATTCAAATAAAACCTTTGTTCCATGCTACATACAAAGTTGCTGAACAGAAAAGCAGTTACCAACACTGAAGCACACAAGGGTATGCGGTAACACCCACAAACAGATGCTCACACACCTGGAGCCAGATGTATAAAATTAGCCACTACAGTATGTTAAGACTGTGCCTTTAGAACTAGTCTGGCTACGGGCGTTTTCACACCTGAAAGTCCGCACCAAGGTCGGAACTGAAGTTCATGTTTTGATACATTTTATACATTCGGTTAGTTTTGGTTTGGTTTCACATTGCAATTATGCGAGCGCACTAAAGAACTTTACAAGACACACTTACGTCCACTCGCCATCATCTATGTGGGCTGCATCTTGACATTGATTGGTTTGTAAACGGACGTGCGTCTGACGTCAGCGTCTTTGACAAGAGTGAATGAACGGACCATATTGTTGCCACTATTGAACAGCGCGCATTTGCTTGACTATTTTCTTTTCGTTGCGTTTAAAAGTGGACATTTCAAGCTTTATATACACACATTTCTCATGTTTGTGAGACAAGTAGCCTGCTGAGTTTTGGTTTATCTGAGACACGCTCCAGTTCATATGCAAAGCATGCGATCGCTCCCGCTATTATTGTCTGCTATAGACTATTTGCTTCTTATTTATTAAATCAAGGCAATTATCTGATTAAACGTTGATTAAAATTAAGATACAATTTATACAAAACGAAATTCACATTAAAGAAAGGCTTTCTAAGCAAAATCCTACAAAATTTCTTTCAAAATCATTTCTGACCTTCTTTCTTCTGACAGATTGCGCATCTTTTCACTTTTCATAATCAATGTAGCCTAGACGAAATTTAAAAATAACATTAAAATATTTAAACATAAACAGGAACTTCCTGCAAATGGTCTGAAAGTACGAACCATACAGAAAATGCTTTCACACTAGAAACGAACCGAACCTTTGTTCAGTTTGATCCGGACCGACTGTAATTTTGATTCGGATCAAACTGAAAAGTCCGAAAATCCAGACCAAACAAGATTGGTGTGAAAGGGCCCTAAGTAGCAGTTAGATATAAGGTAATCAGTCTTGCTTTTCCAGTTCAAATCAGACCAATCTTCCTTTTTATGTAATTTACTTTAAAAAGTGAGGAGGGGGGGGGGGGGGGGGGGGTAGATTACTTACTTTTAAGACAAGTCTTAGCAGTTTATGCAATCGGCCACTGAATCGGCCATAAACAAAAGTGTTTATATGTGGTAACAAAAGCTAAAAAAAAAAACAGTGTTTGTGCTTCGAAAGAACAGTGGACTGGATGGCATTGGAGAGAGCTAATAACAGAACTGCAGCTGGCTCGAGGGAGAATTCACTATCAGATCTGAAACAGAAGCCTTCAGCACTGCTCAGTGGACACATCACCACCCACACACACACACACACACACACACACACACACCTCTATGTGGATCTATGTGCAAACAAAGACAGGTAAATACACCATTTGTCTCAGGATTTTGTTGCCGTCTAATTGAGCTCAACAGCAGGTTTCTATAAGTAAAAACCAAGCCTGCCGCATTCTTGTTAAAAACTGAAGCCAACGATCACCCCCAGGTGGTTGGACCCAGTATAGGTCATAACCCCCGCCCATCCATGTATTCTAATGGACGCGAGACAAACTAAACAATCAAATTACACTTCATATTATTTTTCCCCAAAGTTGGTTTCTGTCATTTTTGGCAGTTTTTATCACGCTGATTTCATTTCAAGTGTTCGTTTTTTTAAATAAGTTTGGTTTTAGTTAGTTATTTGATGCTGTAAAAAAGGGGGTGTGACTTCATGATTGACAGCTGTGATTGACGGCTTCTCCGAGTGAAGTTGTCACCGCGGCACCAACAGACTTTTTTTTCAGGATTTTCGGGAGGAGATTTAATTTATACATTTCCACAACTGTTTATTTCACACCAACATAATGAATTGTTCTGCATCCGCGAGAGTGTGGGTGGGCTTTTGATATCACGCCTCTACTTCCTGCTCTCTACTGCGCAGACTCCGGTCCCGAGGTCACTACTGCACAGATTTGGGACAGAGTCTGCGCAGTAGTAAGATGTCAGCGCCATATTCGGACCTCCGGTGGCTTCACTTTTCTTCAGCGAAAGAGAATGAAGTCGCGTCGTCCATATTTTTTATAGCCTATGGTAAAACCCTATCTATCTATCTATCTATCTATCTATCTATCTATCTATCTATCTATCTATCTATCTATCTATCTATCTATCTATCTATCTATCTATCTATCTATCTATCTATCTATCTATCTATCTATCTATCTATCTATCTATCTATCTATCTATCTATCTATCTATCTATCTATCTATCGTAGATGGATAGATAGATCACCATCACTAGGACCCAGTTTGTCAATGTAATGAAAGGATCGAACACTGGCAGATGTGTAAACCTGAAGGACTGAAATGAGAAGAGGTGAGAAGAAAAGACATTTGGCTTTGAATGACATGAGCCTCTTGAGAACGGCTACGGTCATCTTTAAGCCCAGAGCTCACCGAGTCCCATTGATTCATCCAATGAACAGAAAGCCATTATAAACGAGCAGCAATAATGGCTTCATGAATGAGGTCTCGCAAACCTTGTTCGTGTGCGCGGCATGAATGTGTCGCACATTCAGAAAATAACATACCTTTGACAAAAATAGCAAAGATGCTTCTGCCTAAACAATGAGTTTTATTTTCTAAAATAGTTGAAGAGGATGACCTAGATTTTACTAAATTAGGCAATACATAAACTTGTTCGTGTTTATAATAATGATATGCATATGGTAAAAAGAACTCAAGTGGTCTATAATTACATAAAAACAGCAGAGGATGGCAGAGGATGAATCTTAGGTAATAAAATATTTATCAGTCCGTACAAAAATAGCACAGTACATGCGGGGGGCAGAGCCTAATGGCTTTCCCTCTAGACATTTTTTTTATTCCGTACTATCCAAGAAAAGCAGAAATCGGATCTCACAGGAGGTCTACTCTTGCAGAAGAGGTGATAATGTTTAAAGAGCTTTTAATTCAGCTCCAGCCGCAGAGTGATATCATTACATCTGCGCTGGAAAGCAGGCCACAGTAGCTGTACGTCCCCATGGGACACATTCAATCCCAGTGTGGTTTACTTCTTTAACTCTCAAAGTTCTCGGCTCCTATGTCAGATTTGTGTCTTGCGTGATATAGAAGCTGGCAAGGTATCTTCCCCATCTGTGGTGCGAACTGATCTGTGAATCCTAATTTCCAGCTTCGCCTCAGACTGCTGACAAGAGGTTATATACAAAGAACGGACCATGGACCAATTCAATATGACATGAACAAAATGAGGCTTTAAAGGATAGAAGATATTAATCGTTCAGTTCAAAGAAAAACCTTTCAGTAAAAAAAAAACGAACAATCACGTCTTGCCCTTAAAGGGATAGTTCGCCCAAAAACAACAACGTTTTGTCATCATGTACTCACCCTCATGTGGTTCTAAACGTGTATGACTTTCTTCTGTGGAACACACAAGAAGATATGTTGAAGAACCATTTTTGTCCTTACAATGAAATTAAATGGGGATCAATGTGGTTTTTGACCCCACTGACTTTCATTGCATGGACTAAAACAGCTTCTTCAACATATCTTCCACATAAGTCGTCACACAGGTTTGAAGCAACATGAGGTTGAGTAAATTATGAATTTTTTTTTTTTTTTTTTGGTGAACCATCCCTATAAGGCACACTGCCGGGGAAAAAGTGCAAAAACGTTTGCTTTTCACTGGGGAAGTATCCCCAAATGCAAAGCTTTGTACCTTGTCAATCCCTAAAGGGTTAAATATTAATATCGTAAATTACTAATATGCACCCTTTATGGTATAAATGTTTAAATTTGTTCTGATTGGCCATGATTGTCATGTCAAGCAGCAGTTTCTCGTCCAGTCTGGAGAGACTAACTGTTTGCTGTTGGAACCTATGCACACACACGCACACACACATTACTTGTACACAGGGATCGGAGATCGAGCTGAACACACACAGAAACATTCAGAAGCACAGAAACTTAAAACTGCCCCATGGATTTTTATATGGCTATTAATAAAATTAAATATTAATAAAATAGCTTCACTACTGATTCGCTACATTAAATTTCTCAGCAATGAGGCTGCTTTTGACTTTTTTTAAAGGATTAGTTCACCTCAAAATAAAAATGTCCTGATAATTTCTCACCCCAATGCCATCCAATATGTCCATGTCTTTCTCTCTTCAGTGGAAAATAAATTACATTTTTTAAGGAAAACATTTCAGGATTTTTCTCCACACAATGGACTTCAATTGCAACCAAAATGTTGAACGTCCACATCAATGCAGTCACAAAGGGCTTTGAAGTGCTTCAAATGGTACTGCGCGATCCCAGCTGAGGAACAGGGTCTTATCTAGTGAAACCATCGGTCAATTTCTAAAAAAATTCATGAACCAGGCATTACGTAACATACGTTGAAAAGGTCACGCCGAACGTGGGCGGAAGTACCGCCCCTTTGTTTAAAAGTGTGAAGGAGTATCGTTAAAATTATATTGTATGTTGAATGACATATGTATTATTTAATCTATCATTGTTTTACCTGCTTTGTTAAAAAAGTGTTTATATTAGTCTTCGAACGTTCGCTTCATAAACAATGGGGCGGTACTTCCGCCCACGTTCGGCGTGACCTTTTCAACGAAACGTTACGTAATGCCTGGCTTGTTGCAGAACAGCACAAGATGATCAATTGTGGTTGAAAAGTATATACATTTGAATAAATTTTTTTAAATGACAGATGGTTTTGCTAGATAAGATCCTATTCCTCAGCTGGGATCGCGCACGACCATTTGAAGCACGTCAAAGCCCTTTGAAACTGCGTTGATTATAATTATAATTCATAATTAGCATAATCCCCGCCCATGAGTTACAACTGCAAATGATGTGGCCAGGAACGATGTGGAATCTTCTGGAATTCTTTCTCAGGTTTGGCTCCAGTATTTTGCATAAATGCTAATGAAACTAACTGACCATATGCCTAGAAATAAATATTCAATTATCGTGTGTCAACCAAAGCATTTTTAGCCAGCTAAAAATGCCTGGTGCTCTTCTGAAAACGGCCAGCAGGTGGCGCTTGAAAGCGCTTTGCAAGGGCAGCGTTTTTCCAGCTGAGATACTTTGATTGCTATGAATATGATATAGAATATCCATGGCAGTAATGTGTTACTAGTATCTCATTTTGAAGAATATTACTGAATATAAAAAATGCCGTAAAAAGCAGTAATAACTTCTCCATTATTGTTGTTCAGTCGGTGTACAAGTGGGATGATCGGTCGGTGTAGTATTTGTCCTGCCCCTCCTCCACTGTGATTGGACGGCTTTGTAAAAAGTGACAGTGGCGAGCGCTGCATATTACCCAACGTTGAACAGTTAAAAAAAAAAAAAAAAAAAAAAAAAAAAGACGGGGCAAATCAACTCATTGAAACATTATTCTGGTACTATAGTGTATCAAAATGCAATGTCGTCAGTTTGCCTAAATTATAACATAGAACGTTCAAATGTTTTACGCACCATTTACACATGGTAGGGAACAGGTGTAAATCCGAAAATTTTCATCAGAGTGGCTTTACGAACGATTTACACACAAATTCGTTCTGCTCATGTTTCATAAATGAGGTCCATTGTGTGGAGAAAAATCCTGAAATGTTTTCTTAATTTCTTTTCCACTGAAGAAAGAAAGACATTAACATCTTGGATGGCATTGGGGCGAGTACATTTTCATTTTGAGGTGAACTAATCCTTTAAATGCGCAGTTTCACTATTAGAAGAAAGAAACAAATAATTCAAATACACACACGATAATTAATTCAAATAAATGCTATAATTCATTCATTCAAATAAATGTAATCTTACCGCACTACTTTATCTGATTTAAAGTGGGCAGAATGCTAGATCTAACGAGCTGTAACTGATGAAAATAACAAATTTTTTCCCCTTCCGGTCAAATTGCACTGCAAACATCAATAACAGCTTTGACTTGTCTCCATGGTGTGCATTCAAATTTGTTTAATGCACAGCAAGTCGTGGATTGTCACTTAGTTGTAGCCTTACAGTAAAGTGTTCCAGAAAACTTTTAAAGCACTGCTTTGGGAATATGAAATGTGTAGCCATAATAAATCATCATCATAAGCCTAGAATAATCTTAAACACCTGCCTGTATCTCCAGCCAAAAAAACGATTTCTCTCAGGACTCTTCAGGCCATCAATTCTCAACACTAGCTCAGACACCTGAGGCCCTGCCAGCCCCTTTGGGATAAGTGATGCAGTCGCTTGATATGTGATGCAAGAGGTGCCAAAAGTCTGGGAGCTGATCTCTGAGAGCCCAAGGGAACAAAGAAACGCAGAAGGGTCACTCTCCATTGATGAGCCAATAAATGACAGGGACATAGGTTGTGTCTTTGTCAGTGGCACAAGCTAATCTGTAGGCTTAGTTCACTGCTTGTGAAACAAATTACAATAGTTGGGCATAAAAGAACCTATCATACATATGGCATAAACAGATGGATAAGTATGTTTTTAGAGGCCTAATGTGCTGTCTATTTCCTATTGAGGCAGCTATCTAAACAGACTGCAATTTAAAAACCGATTTATATTTTAAAACATCATTTATTTCCGTGACGGCAATGCTGTATTTTCAGCATCATTACTCCAGTCTTCAGTGTCACGTGATCTTTCAGAAATCATTCTAATATGCTGATTTGGGGCTCAAGTAACATTTTCCTAGTAGAAAACCGTTTTGATTTTTAACCACTTAAACTCGGAGCGTCCTGGTAGTCCTGTGCAGGTGTGCCATTTTCATAGTGAACGAATACAGCTTTACATTAAAATGTGATCTCTAAAAGCATAATAAATAACTGCTCATCTCGTGTCATATATCGTTGAAATGGTCTCAAATGGCAGAATACAAATGTCAGTTTGTGCCCAAACTATACCAAGTACGAAAGTTCGCTGCTGATGCTCATAACCACAGTACACAGATGAGGCTTTTGTGGTACTTTTTGATATATGACTTTGCGAAACACATGACACGTAGATCTTGAAAAAATGCTCCAAGACATTGTTATTTGATGACATGCCATGCTTGCTTC
Source organism: Gobio gobio (assembly GCF_949357685.1). NCBI lineage: Eukaryota > Metazoa > Chordata > Actinopteri > Cypriniformes > Gobionidae > Gobio > Gobio gobio. Next base: position 9,415,590 of record NC_137104.1, read on the forward strand.
CACGATCCGATGCGTCGAGATCGTGATGCAGTGTCATTTGAAAGTTCAACCAATGGAGACTAGATCTCGGGTGTGGGCAGGGAGGATGTGGAGCGAGAAATCGGACACTCTTACAGCTGGAGAGCTCTTGGATTGGGCTGATTGCTCAGATTGACAGGTCTTCATTTACCGTGTCCCATGGAATAGGAGAGCACAGCTCTGGAAAATCATCACTCATCGATCAGGATCGTATTACTTGTTACTTATTCTATGCAATTATAAATATTTGTATGCTTTATTGTGGCGTTCACATATGCAAGTAGTTCTCATGTTCTGTAAAACACTCAGATCTCTAGTTTGGAATGTTTTTTTGTATTACTTTTGATATAAAGCCTTGGTTCCAAATGCCATAACTTTTGATTGCTTTGAGATATCAAACGAAAATGTATCTCCGGTGTTGTTGACATGATTGTGAAGTCCAAACTTGATTTTATGAGCTTCCATATATACTTTCTAACAGTCATAATGTCAAACATCAATAATAACAACATTTCTTTTTTTGGGTTTTTCTCAGAAGTGATGTAACATAAGAACCTCCAACATTCCAAAATTTGAAAGGTTTTCTATCAAATGAGACCATGCACTTGTGTATATCTTGTTTTTTGAGTTATAAGCCCTTAGTTTTAAGTTGGGGAGCGCGGGGCACAACTTAACGTGGGGTAAGTTGTAACACACATGGTTTAAAACTTTCCACACATGCCAGGATGACGAAACTTAGTGTATTTACTAGTTGCCATATCAACGTTTTTTTTTTTTTTTAAATTGCGCCAAAATTTAAAAATCTTTGGTAGATATTATTGAACATTAATCGCGCCAAAATTAAAAAAATCTTCGGAAGATATTACTGAACATTTATTTAACCATAGCAAAAGTACATTTCTTAAGTTTATTTTTCAACTCTGTTTTTTGTGTTTATTTAAAATAAGACAAATCTGATTATTTTAATCTTATATCTGTTATTTAACAGATTATATCGTCTTTTAATGCTGATTTAACCAGCAGAAGACACGAGCCGCGGTTTAAATCCCAGTTGCGCAGGCGGGGCATGTTGTCAAACTGCGTTACAATGAGCTCCTATTAGAACTACGCTATTATATTCTATACTTTTATGAATTCTTTTGAGAAACCATGAGAAAAGGGTGAATAATGACTGAGAGTCAATGTTCAGAAATGATTCATTATTATTTTGTTTTGAACTATGCTGTATAGCTGTGTTTAGCGATGTGTTTGTTGTCAAACTCAAAAAAAAATTATATTTTAAATGATTAAAAAATGCCATTAATTTATTTTAAAAAATATATAATTATTAAATATAATTTATTATATAAAATAATTATTGTATTTTATTGACAAAACATTTTAGTTTGTCATGGATATTTTTTTGATTATATCAGGTAACATTTTAAGCGGTCATTTGGTCATGTTACGTTGTGCCCCTCACATGTTACAATGTACCCCACATACCCTACCCTTCACTTCCATTCTTTCGGGGTAAATCAAGAAAAAAGTATACACTGTATTAATGAAACAAAACCACATAATTGTACTAAACATGTGGAAAAAAAATAATGTGGGAAAAAAATAATGTGGGAAAAAAAAAAAAAATACTCAGAGTCTGAACCCCAAGTGGATTTACACAAACTGAGAAAGTCAAAAAGCGTTAGGTTGTGCCCCGCTCTCCCCAATGTCACTTAGACATGAAATCATTAAAAATGCCTTCAGGGTGTAATTGGTTCATGTAAATACAGTATATGAAAGAACTTGTCAACAAATGATAAACAAAATAATGTCAAAAATAGCATGTCCTCCAGAGTATAGCATGTCAAATTGCAGGACAATGCTTTCATTGTTTGACATGCCACATCAACTATCCACTTACGAAAAACAAAAATAAAACTTTTCTCTTGGCTCGGTTTGCTATATTGAATAGACATTTCTTGCTGAGCTAATCATAAAATAGTAGTGAGGGTGCCTTATCTACAGAAAGATACCTGTAAAGCCACCTCAAAACGCAGCCAAAATGAAATGCGCATGTTTAGGAGACTTAATCCCCCGCCTGCAATTTCAGGCTGGGAATGCTCGTACGATTACTAAAAATGCTGTCTAGGTAGGTTAGGTTTAGAGACAGAGCCTTATTCCCAGACTGACCACCAGAACTTGCATGTCTGACAGGATAAAAGCAATCATGATTCATTATTTAATGCAAACTGGTGCCTTTTCTTGCTCTTTGACATTTAGGCATCTGGGGGAAAGGATAATAACTATATAATAACTGCCTATTTGTTCAGGAGATAGCGGTATATGGTGCATTGTGGGTCTCAGGCCTTTGGCCCAGAGAGCCTTAATGGGTGCAGCCATGGAAACCAAAGGACATTTATTACAAGAGTGCCGGGCCATCTAAGTGTGCTGATGGTGATTAACTCACCTGTGGCTGCTATAGCTGAAAGTAGGAGAGGGCAAGAGATGATAGGCCTGATGAGAGGCTATAGGGAACTCAGATAAATGCACACTACCATTTCCACTCGGATTCATAATGGTTACATAAGAGAGGCCAAGAGAGGAGATGAACCACAGGAGTGAGACAGAAAGAGACAGGCAGGGGGAAAAAACAGAAAGAGTGCATTAAAAGTATCATGTTTTACTCACCACGTCTATTAGGCTCTCCTGGATTCGGCTAAGCGTAGTCCTCAGTCTGCTGCTGATCAAGCCCAGTCCAGATGATTCATACTATAAGAGACGGCAGAACACACCCCCGTGAGAAAGAGACTCCATTGCTTTTCAATCAGGTCACTGGAATACACACATTCAACAAAGTGCATTCCCCAAAGCCCCAGAAAGCACACACCACCGATCATCTACAGGAAACCACTCAATACACACAGCTCCCAGAGGCCTAAGTGTGGTTCATGACTTATGTTCATTAATTGCAATTTAGTTTTTTAATAAAAATGAAGGATGAATGGGACTAGGAAATCCTCCAGCGATCGTTCACTGGAAATGTATTTACAAATGCAGAAATTAATGTAAGCAAGCCAATGGCTTTAATATGCAATAGATCTGACATTAACGACAGAACGGCAAACATCAGTTCAACTTTACTATGGGAACAAAGCAATAAATCTGTAAACAGACAGCAGTAAGAACTTTTATAGAGTAGCACTGAGTTTACAGTAGACATAACAAAGGATAATACGTAACAATTTTGTTTAAGGTCCAATTCTGACTATTAACTAGTTGCTTATTAGCATGCACAATACTAGGATATTAGGTTTATTTGTACTTAAAAATCACATATTAATGCCTTATTCTGCATGATCATATTCTACATCCCTTAAAGGGATAGTTCACCCAAAAATGAAAATTTGCATGGCATCCAAGATGTAGGTGACTTTGTTTCTTCAGTAGAACACAAATGAAGATTTTTAACTCCAACCGTTGCAGTCTGTCAGTCGTATAATGCATGTGAATGGTAACAAAATCTATGAGTGTAAAAAACATGCACAGACAAATCCAAATTAAACCCTGTGGCTCGTGACGACACATTGATGTTTTAAGACACGGAACGATCGGTTTGTTGCGCGATCACTTCCGGTGCTTGGGGTCTGTACACGATCTGGCGTAGTTTACGCAAGCGCCGATCGCGCGCTCAAGGCTGTTGGACATAGTGGTGTATTAGAGGTAAACAATTATATAAATACTGTTCGGTTTTTCACACAAACCGATCGTTTCGTGTCTTAAGACATCAATGTGTCGTCACGAGCCGCAGGGTTTAATATGGATTTGTCTGTGCATGTTTTTTTACGCTCATAGATTTTGTTACCATTCACATGCATTATACGACTGACAGCTATATCTTGGATGCCCAAATTTTCATTTTTGGGTGAACTATCCCATTAATCCTACCCAACACCTAAACTCAACTACCTTACTAAATATTAATAAGCAGTATTTGGAGTTTATGGAGGCAAACATTTTTGTTAATAGCTAGATAATAGTGAGCCTTGGACCCAATAATACTGTACATGTATTCAGAAAAGATTTAAGGGTTAAAAGTATAATCTTTAAATCCCTTTCAAACCACTTTTTGTGTAATCCAATTTCAGATGTAGAATCAATACATAGTTCAATCTTTATTTGAGAACAATGAGCTGACTACGACTATAATGATAAATATCTCACCTGCATTTTCAAGCAACATTTACCGAAACCTCCCAATTAAATTTACACTGTTTAGTTTATAATATAATATATATTAAAAATGAATTATTTAAAAAATAGTGGTGTCAATTAATTGCAATTAAATCGCACCAAACATTGAAGTTTGTAAAAAAATATTTTCAATTTTCAATTTCAGTTTATCTCCAAATTAATGTAGAAACATTGTTTTTGATCTAACAGGTAGGAAATATACACAAATTGAATAAAATAATCAAACACTTCACAGTCTTCACTGCATAAATGATAATTTAAATATAGATTAATCCATATTAAAGCTACAAAAGTTATTCAGTCAAGAGCAGTGAGTGATTTCCTCTGTCTTTTGTTCTTTAATTTACATTAATCACAGACAGCAGTAGATTTATTAGACTGCTGTCACTTTAAGATCTGAAGTATAAGGAAGTAGAGACCTTACGCCCGCAAAAAAGTATAAATAGATTATTTTCTGTACGTCCATGAAATATTTTTTCCCCCTCTTTAGAAATCGTGTTCTGGGGGCACTGCGGTACGATCGAAAAGGGCACTTTCACTTTCACGATTACAGGGGCTGGGTAAACTAAAGTTCTCTAAACTTCTTGCAAACAAATTAGCATGGAAACTAATCTACATCAAACCATACTAGGACAATACAGGACATTGCAGTGAATTGACTAAGGAAATATATAAAATATGAGTAAGGGGGTGAAAACACAGCACACAATGGCAGACATTTCTACTGCCAACAAGCTCCACACTGCAGTCTTACCCAAAAAACAGGGATTGTCTGTCTGGACACACCAGGTTGAGAGCCTTGTGAAGGCAGAGATGCAGATGGGAAGTGCTTTGCAAGGAAAACAAAATCGACACAAAGTAAATAATGATACAGCAAAAAAGCCTGCTTTTTGGAGATGAACTAAATATATATGCATTTATTGAAAGCGGTGTTAAAATTAAAAATAACACTTTGAATCCTTTACTTCCATAATATTTGTTGCAACCGCCAGGCCACAGCCAAAGTACAGCCTGGCATTTTGCAATTTAACCCTTTACTTGGTGAACAAATGGCTGACTGGGGGACTATAAAACGGCAGTCTTTCTCTGACTTTAACATTTTTCAACAAGTTTCCAAAGGACTGTAAGCACGACAGCTGCATCTTCCCGTCCATCGCTAACTCTAACTGCAACACTTAATAAGCACTACTAAAGGCCTTTCCCTATGCTCAAGCATGTCATCATCCTGGAGGTGATCCATTTTCAGATAAGCCACTTGCATATTGTTCCCCGTTCTTTCCATTCATTGCCTTTAAGCTAAGTTATTAACTTGAGGCAAAGAGCAATGAATGCCAAGACCAATGCATCTTCGATTATGTGCATGGCAGAGCTGATACTCCGGCAGTATACAATGGCGTACGGACCTTTCAGATCCTAATGTTGTTCATTACTAAATGAAATGGCGCAATACATAATCTCCATCTCCATAGGAGATTGAATGTCTTGTGTGTTTGGAGTTAGCCATGGGTGAAAGTGAATCCAAATGAGCATATCAATTCCAGCCGCTTTGTAAATATTTTTTATAAGTAATGATATTTACTTTTTTTTGTCTCCATTGGCTTTTCTACGAGACTGGCTGCCTCTGATACTGACTGCTACTGTTATTCATTTAAGAGTTGGAAAAGTTTCCATTAGTGACAGAAACCCCTCTCACGCCATTTCTCTAGCTGTCCGCTCAGCAGAAGAGGTGAACGTGTGAAAACCAGCGCTCAACCTCGCTGACATCTGACAGCTGATCTCGTACTGGCTATATCCGGTCTCCCTCAGATCTGCTGGATTTGGTCAGGACTGAGTTTGAAGTGAAAAGCTCTGTGGTCAGCGCTTAAATATCAAAGATAATACACTACACTGTAAGTGGAAGACGGCATGAGGAGGAAAAAAGTGTTCCCATGGCAAGTTGGAGAAGAGTGAATTATATCTCTCGTTCGCATTAGTTCAAGAACAGAAATGGCTTTCAAATCCAAAATCTAAAGTGAAAACTTTTTTCAGAAAGCATGCAATGAAATCCAGACCAGAGCCCCAATGTTTATATCTAGAAGTTCAATCCTCCTCAAGGTCCGCCATTTCCTTCGTTTTTTAACGTGGAATGATCTTCTTTAGGAACGGAAGCATCACTTATGATGCTAAACCACAAGCGGAGGCCAAATGGATTGCAAGGACTTTTCTCCAGCTCTATAGTGTGCAAGGGCACTGGCCTCAATCCCCCACCATGAAAGCATTTACTTTAGATTTAGCACTGGCTCAGCACAGCAAACAAACAATTATTTGCAAAGCATACAGAGTGCAAATGGCATACTTCTGTCATAATATGGAAATAAAAATGTCAGGACTACTGTCAAATCCCATGACAGAAACACTATTTTACAGTTTTTGAAGGCCACACTCCCTTTAGAAAATAGCAGGCCATTGGTTATCCCATATCTTCAATTTTAAATGTCTGTGGAGGAGCTCATATGTGGTACCATTTGGAAGCTTGGAGTCTCTACTTTCTGGAGATATGCATCACTTTGGCATTTGTTTTACACAAAGTAACTTATTTACACTAAATTACTCTGGTACCATTTCCGCCTGGATTTGGCCTGCCCAAATTGAAAAGATTCCCATACCCACATACAGAGGTCTAAATTCAAAATGTTGGTGTCATTTAACAGGAAACCCTTTGAAGTTACATAAAACACTGCTAAAAGTGATACAAATTTAAGTATATGTTGTCTGAGCTGTAATACCACCCCGAAAAAAGAGGCGCTTTTTGATTTTTTTGGTTATAAATCAGTTTTGAAAGTGTGTAACTCAGGCCCTGTGTGCTCTAGCACCCTGCAGACAGTTGTGGCTGTTTCCACTAAATTCCAGAAAATACTGGAAAAAATATTTTTTTCTGGATCATGTATGCAAGATTTATTCAAATGAATCTAAATGGAGGAATATTACCTTTTTTATGTAATTTCCGTCTGCCCCCCCATACCCACATTAGTGTAATATCCCTGTCTTTTTACAGAAAACCCTGAAATTACTTAAATATTATAGTATATGTTGTGTATGATATAATAAACATATAAAATATTTAAAAAACAGACAAACAAAATAGGTGTTTTTTGGTTATAAATTCATTTTTGAAAGTGTATATCTCAGGCCCTGTGTATTCTAGCACCCTGCAGACAGTTTTGGTTGTTTCCAGAATATGTCAGCAAACTTTATTAAAAAATTATTTAATGACACTGGGAAATTGCATTTATACCACTGTATATGGGTATGGGGGGGGGGGGGGGGGGGGGGTAAATCTTACATACAGCATGATACAGACACAATTCTTTTTTCCACAATTTTCGGGAACCTAGTGGAAACAGCCCAAACTGTCTGCAGGGAGCTAGAACACACAGGGCCTGAATTACACACTTAAAGAAAAAAAAAATCAATTTGGGTAGGCCAAAAATGGTCCCAGAGCTTAAGAGGTTATGCCAATCAAAGGCTAGACCGACAGACTAGTTACAGATACCTTTTTTACTAAATTTTTTCTAGGTTTAGTCTCATTTACTAGGTTTAGTCTTGTGGAATAGTTCTCATAAGAATGCAAGGATTTCAGCAATGAAACAATGGAACTGAATAATATTGTTCAGCCAACTGCTCAGTTTCTCCTTCACAGAGAAAAAGGTCATGGCATCTTGAAGCCTACATAGAAAAAAAACCCCATCTTTTTGAGTGTGCTTTAGGTGGTAAACAGTGCGCTGGGTAAGTAAGGGAAGCTGTGAAACAAGTTAGTGGACAATGTGGGTGTGGAGGTCTGTTTGCAAGGCAGTAGAGGTCTGAAAATCTCATTCATTTTTTGTCTTTGACTCTCAGTGTGGTTGCAAGGCTGCCAAAGAGTCAGGCAAGTCCAAGAACAGCAGGCAGCCATTGTCTTTAACAGCTTCAGTCAGATGCCCTTGGGCTGTCACTGCCAAATGCCCCAACAGCTTTATTATGGCCTCCACTGCTGTTTAACAAGCTCCCCTTCTTCAACAGATTCTCCCAGCTCACACGGGTGGAAATAGTGAGACAATTCAATGCCCCTTCAATGGCACTCTCTCTGCACTCAGGAATTCATTTATGCCTGCGATAGTGTTGAAAAGGCCCATGAACCTATGAAGTAGAGGAGGCAGTCCTAAAACTCTCAAACGGTGGATTTCGTAGAGGTTGTAGAGGCACGAACCCAGTTGAGGAGCAGGTAATATGATTGAAAAGTTGCTTTACTTTACAAAGGTCTGCCAGAAGCGGGTTCCATGTTAGGAAATAGTTGACAGGATCAAACCTTAAGCGCAATGACTCAAGTGGTAGAAATCAAGGGTCTTGAAGATTTTCCCAGGAAGGTATCAGAGTTTCAGGAAGCTGAAACAGCGACATAGCAAATAGTAGGGATCTTTGTGAGTTTACCTTCAACAGCTTGTGAGCAAGACTTATGGGAAATCAAAGCAGGCAAGGCAACTCCCTCTAAATTTCATTATTCCAGTAACTTTAAGGCAGATTAGGTGGCATAAGTTCTAAGTTCATTTGGGACAGTGCAGAGAAAATAACCAGAGCGCTCTGGGGAGCAAGAAACCTCTCCTCCTATGGAGCTGCTAAATTGCGATATATTCCTGTTGTGGCAAATGCAATAAAAACTCTTTAGATACGGCTTATTGAGTCTCAAAGAGTGACAATTATGAGGATAATTGAGCTGCCACCTAATTTTATTAGGCAAGGCTGGGCTTTCAAAACTGTTTACTTAAGCTTTGAGAACAGCAGTGTGACAAGCACTAGCCTACATAGAGAGATCTGCACTGAAAATACTCATGAACTTCTCCAGGCGCATTTTTCTCTCAATACTCCCTCTCAAAGATCAATGAAGCACATGAATCCTCTTGTGTATGCAAGTTAAATGTCAAGCCACGGTGGAGTTAAATTACTACAGTATATACAAACCTAATCTTTAAGAATGATAAACAGCTGCATACCACTGAAATGATTGCGAATCTGTTCAGACATTTACACCTTTCTGGGATGTTCGCAGTGCAGCTTCCTGAAGAAAAGCCTAAACACTTGCTCACATGATAATGGAAGTAATTATAGAACAGTGCCCATAGGGCTCGCAGACATTAGAGGGAAAAACAATGAGCGTACCTGTAGGCTTTTCCTAATGAACAGCACAGCAAGGATCCAATTGTATATAATAAATATTTCATAATGTTAAGTATCAACACTGAACATGAGGGAGAACAGCAATATTTTAAAATGCATACCATGTCATTGCGGCCAAAGAAGGTGTAGACGGCATACAGGTAGTAATCAAAGAGCTGAGACACACAGTGGATGACATCAAAGGCGATGGGCTTCAGAATGTTCATCATCTGCATGTATTTCCCTACAAAAGCAAAATACATCATGAAAAATTTGAAATGTATAAGGAAGGCAAACAAACAAGGTTCACAGATTGAATATAAAACCACAAAGATTAAGAACAGGGAAATATGAATGCAAATAGTACAATTGTTTGGCAAATGTCCTATTCAAAGCCCTTGAATCATATTTAACAAATATATTTTGAAAACTGTCAGCTGCCATTGACTTTCATTATATGAACAAAATTATTCTTAAAGGGATAGTTCACCCTGAAATGAAAATAAAGCCGTTTTTTACTCACTCTGCTGTTGTTCCAATGCCCTATGTCCTTCTATCTTTTTCGAACCTCAAAAGCAGAAATTTTAAAAATAGTCCTACACGGGTCCGATTTTGTAAATCCGCACCCGCCCGTACCCGCAGTGCTTAAAACCGCATCTGACCCGTTTTCCGACAACAGCACTAATTAAAATCTACACCCGACAACCGGGTGTAAAAATAGAACCGACAGCCGACCCGCACCCGCAATAAAATCAGTTTAGCATATCACATTATAGACACACTTACAAAAATGTTTATTGCCAGCATACAGAAGTTATTACACGACCATTAACACAAGGACAACTTCAGCCGAAGCTGTCAAACATGGTTATGTGTCCTTATCATCTCTACGAGGCACATTCAGTTCTGTCCCCTTTTGAAAAATACGGTTCGATAGAACTGTGCTTGTTTTGTTACCACAGTTATGTGCGTGCTTCTTCAGCGATGAAGTTCCACATTTGCGGCTATCTTTTCTTCAACTCCTCAGGATCCATCTCGACGATTGCAGTGCAGGCAGATCGCGCACACGCGGATGTGATTCTCCTGGGAGGGCGGGCGCACACGTGGCCACAAATAAACTGATTTGGATTTTAAATTATTTTATCAACTTGAAATAAAGGCAAGGCATATTTTTGTAGGAACACATCTACAGTAGACATATACATATACGTTTTTCACCCGTTTAAGCAATATTCACGGGTCACCCGTCGGGTAGCCGCAGGTACCCGCACCCATGCAGGACTCTGCAGGACGCGCTCCTCCATAAAATGGCAGTGAATGGCGACCAGGCTAAAACATTACAAAAATGATACAAAAGTATCACGCAATGATACAGTGAGACATATATGGATATATGGAAAGTATTCAGGAGGCATACTATAAGGTTTTGCGAGAAAGAAACCGCATTATTCAGTCAAAATGTTGAGCTCGGCCGTTACTCTGTGCGCATTCCTGTGAGTGCGTGCGAGCCGTCAGCAGCCACTCACGCAATGCATGACAACAGGTACACATCATTCACTTTAGGAGGTTTACCTTATTATTAGTATTATTTCTTATTGTATACCTTATAGTAAAGGCGAGTCGCGTTTGTTTCTATTGAGCCTGATTTCTCAAAATGGTGTGTGTGTGCTTATCCTGGGTGCCATGACAACAGTGCAGCTGCTGACCACTCGCACGCACTCACCGGAACGTGCGCCGAATAACAGCCGAGCTCAGTATTTTGACTGAATAATACGGCTTCTTTCTCGCAAAACCTTATAGTATGCCTCCTGAACCATATATGGTGCGAGTCTCGCTGTATCATTGCGTGATACTTTTGTATCATTTTTGTAATGTTTTAGCCTGATCGCCATTCATTGCCATTATATGGAGGAACGCGTGCAAGAATTTTTTTTTTTTTACATTTCTGCTTTTGAGGTCCGAAAAAGATAGAAGGACATAGGGACAGAGCGACAAACTTCATAATCTGAAAACCACGCCCACCAGGGGGGAAAACAATCCAATGCTCTCCATTGACTTCTTTTTTGCGTGAGGCTGCCTCCATGTCATTTCTGACTTGTAACAAAAAACAGAACAATGGCTAAAAGCTGATATGTGACAAAGTGTACAGCAAACAAGCTAAACAAAGCCCAGAACCAAAAAACCCAGAAGTTTGTATAAGCTGTTGACCCAAAAAACGAGCGTTTAAGGACACAAAAGTGGTTACAGGCAATTGAGACAGAGCGCAACACTGAGAACTACACCCACTAGAGGGGAACGTAATCAGCGACAGGAAATATAATATATAAAACTGACATTTGGATATTTGACTTAACAGTGACAAAACCCGGTGTGGCGTTGCCTAAATGCGCTCTGTCTCTATAGGGCATTAGAACAACAGCAGGGTGAGTAAAAGATTACTTTATTTTCATTTCAGGGTGAACTATCCCTTTAAAAATATCTTCTTTTGTGTTCTGTAGAAAAAAGAAAGTCATACAGGATTGGAATGACATGAGGGTGTACATTTTAGGGTGAACTATCCCTTTCATTTTCTAATTTTCTCACCTCTTGCGTCACAATCATTTAAAGGGCTCAACAGTTTGAGACACAAAATGTTCACTAGTCATTCAAAATGCAGAATTGATGTCTTCTAAAGAACTGATTGTGTTACCAGAAGGTGTTTAATCAATTTTATTCCTGCTGACGGTAGCAAAACTTTTTTTATTAACTTGAACCTAAAACCGCTATCCATTTCACAACATTAGTGCTTTTATCAAAACACCACAGAAAAGCTCACACCCATGGGTTTATGACAGTTTTTTGCAGTTCGATTATGTTAGTTTAGCCTAAACTGGACATTTAAAGATGAACCGTCTCATAGCCATTATCTCATTCAACACGTCAAACAAGCGTTCAAATGAACCTGAAGAGAGGAGCAGGCTCATGCTCAGAATGGAATTAATGGCCGGAAGCTGAAGCAGAACACAGCTGAGTCGAAGTACACCCCTCTTCCATAGTAATTCAGCTATTAGCCTGTTAATTAGAGGGCAAACTGCAGTCCCTTGCTTAGGGTCAACTTTATCATGTACAACCAGTCTTGCATGGGTGTAAGATCAAAGATCAATTACTCACCGACCAGACGAATCACGTTGAGGGTGGTGTTGGTAAGAATGGGGGCATTGGCTCGGTTCAGATTGTAGTCGGACCTCTTCTGGCTGCGAAGTGTCTCTCTGGACACGCTGATTAAGAGGGGACAGAGCAGGGACACAGATCCAGGATGAGCATTATAGTTTAATGACCTTCAAAACTGAAGTCTCTCATTCACGCACTTCCTTCATTAACCTGGGTTCAGATTTAACTGAAGACAGTCATCTTGGTTTTGCAGAACAGATATATATATATATACGATCTGAGGCCTGATTGAGTTGCGTTAGTAGTTAAAGTGCGTTCAAGTCCTCCTGGGAAGTTCGTATTTACGAGGTGGGAAGTCGTGTTTACGATGTCAGGTGCGTTCAGGTCACTTTTGTTGGAGCAAGATGGGCGGTGTACCTTCTTTTAATTAACAGCACAAAAATACAGCAAGGTTTTCAAACTCTACAGCCATGGCCAAACGTTTTGAGAATGACACAAATATTAATTTTCACAAAGTGTGCCGCTTCAGATGTTACTATGGTATACTGAAGTATAATTACAAGCATTTCAATAGTGTCAAAGGCTTTTATTGACAATTTCATGAAGTTTATGCAAAGAGTCAATATTTGCAGTGTTGACCTTTCTTTTTCAAGACCTCTGCAATTCGCCCTGGAAAGCTGTCAATCAACTTCTGGGCCACATCCTGACTGATGGCAGCACATTCTTGCATAATCAATGCTTGGAGTTTGTCCGAATAAGTGGGTTTTTGTTTGTCCACCCGCCTCTTGAGGATTGACCACAAGTTCTCAATGTTCTCAGTTTCTCTTGAAGCCAATATGGAAGAGACTTAAACTGCAATTCATCGACTGGCCGCTAGAGACAGGCTCCAAAAGAGAGCAGAATCTCATTGAGCCCCATGTTAAAACGCCAAACTTTACAGCAGAAAAAAACATGTTTACAGCTTGGTACAAATTGTGGTTTTTCATCTAAAGATCTAATTTTGCCCTTCATGACAACTGTGAGGGGGGTGAATTTTTTTTATAACTCATTCGTTTACATTATATAAAGCCTTAAAGTTCTGCATAATTAAGGGCGTGGCCACTTTGAGTGACAGGTGGATTGTCATTTATTTGCTGTCTGTTAGTCATCACGTCACCTCAGCTCCAGCCACGTCCCGCCTCTTTGCCCATTTTGCGCTACCAAGATGGCAACGGCCAGCTCAACCCTACTTTACGCTTCAAAACTGCTCTTCAGAATCCTACGGGTGACGTCACGGACACTACGTCCATATTTTTTTACAGTCTATGGTTCCATCATGCTGGAAAAGGCAATGTTCCTCCCCAGACTCTTCTTTGATGGCTGGGAGAAGAGGATGTTTTTGTACCATTCTTTTTCCATGTCTGTGTTCTTAGGCAAAACTGGGAGTGGCTGAAAAGCAACCCCACACATGAATGGTCTCAGGATGCTTTACTGTTGGCATGACACAGGACTGATGGTAGCGCTCACCTTTTCTCCTCTGGACAAGCTATTTTCCGGATACCACAAACAATCGGACAGGGGATTCATCAGAGAAAATAACTTTACCATAGTCCTAACCTTAATTTAATCATTATATTGATTAATAATACATTGTTAGCTAATCTGTGTGCTTTGTACATGTGCATTTCTGAAATGCATAACGTGGGAAAATCACTTTAAATTGTAATGTAGATGCATGCATTTTCTGCGAAGCTGCTTTGAAATGATATGTATTGTGAAAAGCGCTATACAAAAAAATGTGAATTGAATTGAATGGCAGAGTGATCTCCTGCCTTGTCCACGTCAACACTCTCACCTGTGTTAACGAGAGAATCACTGACATCATTTTTTGTGGCAGGGCTGAAATGCAGTGGAAATGTTTTTTTGGGATTAAGTTAATTTTCCTGGCAAAGAGGGACTTGCAAGTAATAACAATTCATCTGATCACTCTTTATAACATTCTGGAGTATATGCAAATTGCCATCATAAAAACTGAGGCAGCAGACTTTGAGAAAATTAGTATGTGTGTCACTCTCGTGAATTTTTGTCCACGACTGGTACTTCCAGAAAATTAAAGGGTTAGTTCACCCAAAAATTAAAATTCTGTCATTAATTACCTACCCTCATGTCGTTCGACACCCGTAAGACCTCCGTTCATCTTCGGAACACAAATGAAGACATTTTAGTTGTAATCTGATGGCTTTGAAAGGCCTCCATTGGCACAATGCACAGTACACTCTCAAGACCCTTAAAAGGTAGGGGTTTTTTGCGCACAAAAACTATTCTCGCCGATTCATAAAGATATTGTAGAACCACTGTAGTGAGATGGACTTTGTAATGACGTCTTTAGTACCTTTTAAGGGTCTTGAGAGTGAACAGTGCATTGTGCCAATGGAGGCCTTTCAGAGCTATCAGATTTACACTAAAATATCTTCATTTGTGTTCCGAAGATGAACGGAGGTCGAACGACATGAGGGTAAGTAATTAATGACAGAATTTTCATTTTTGGGTGAACTAACCCTTTAAGAACAAAGAATGAGCATCAGGTGTGTTTTGCTTTTAATGTTTTTAATTAATTTATGAAATGACTGTAAACTTTACTGTAGGCTATTTTATTGTAATATTACAATGCCATTATATTTTGTGTTCAGGGAATTAGCTTATATTTGTAGTAAATGGGGATGCTCCGATCAGCATTTTTTGCCTCCGATACCGATCCCGATATCTGGGATTCAGTATCGGCCGATCCGATAATAAAATAAAATGAATGACCTAATAAACAGTATGACTCACTGTGTGGAAGAGACTGGGATCATTCTTTTGTGAAAAGCATCAGGCAGGCTTGACAAACATTACTTTCTTAACTTTGTCAAATAAAATTACAATCAGACACAAATGTAGTGAATTATTTATTAAATAATTGTGCACCAGTGCATTAATAGCTTTACTAGTAGACATTCAAAATAAGTCAGGCTAACTCCTTCATCCATGCCTCATGACTTTGTCATGTATTCATGAAAAGCAAGTAAATATATTTATAGATAAACATATACTATAAAATTAAAAGACATTTCTTTTATATTTATAGCGCAGCTTTTTAAGAGGTAGCAAAACTCCATGGTGGTTATTAATGTTTTGTGCCTTTTGTGGGGCTTAACAATAACAAAATATTTGCACAATATACTGAAATACCTGATTCGGCAAAAATGGCAGTATCGGAGCCGATACCCGATCTGAGTATCGGATCGGAGCGGAGCATCCCTAAAAAAAAGCCTGACAATGTCAATTAAATGTGGTATTCCGCCATGTTTCTTGCTGACACGCCCCCAACTCATAAACATCACGACTTAAAGAAAATCCTGAGTTTCCCACTAGTAATTACAACTTTGTTGTGACGTTCATGTGCATTCAGCTTGTAAATAAGATCTTTTCCACATGACTTGAATGCACCATTAGTAGCTCGAAATGGCTGACCAATCAGAGGACAATGTTTGTTTTGGAAGGAGTGGCTTCATAGAGCCAGGAACTAAACAAAACATTAATTGATAGACTGGGAAGAGAGGAGCTGCAACAATGTCAAATATGTATGAAAACCTATTCTAGTAAACCCCAAAATCTAAATCAAGACATTGTAAAAGGGCATAATATGGGCTTTTTAATTTGCACGTCTCAGTACAAATTAAGGTCAACTGACGGCACTTGTGGCATTAATAAACTTGTCGTTCCTTTTCTTTAAAAAACAAAATTTTACAGTGAGGCACTTACAACGGAAGTGAATGGGGCTGACTGAGCCGTAATATTCCGGAGGCAGTGAAGTGGCAGATTGTGAGGGGGTGTCACAACATCACGCTTAAGAAAACGTATGTCCTTTTAAATATGCAAAACATTAGATCCCTCAAAATGTGAAGTCTCTAACAATGAAGTGTCACAACATGTAATGCGGCAGCTGATTTACTGGAGGGAGAACTGTCAGTCATCTTTGCGAGGAACAAACAGGCTTTAAATATTCATCAGGGTTCACAGTTTAATCAGTTCCCCAATCATTCTCTTGATTTATGATATTTCTATCACACTTAGACACGGAAAGCGAGCCAAGAGCAATTAGGAAATGCAGGGGGAAAAAATGCTCATGTAGTCGGCAAAACAACCACATGGTGCAATTCTGAAAGGAGCCATTTTAACAATCTCCTTGAGACAATTTTATTTAACTTCAAAGCTCTGAATGGCTCTAAATGGGAGCCTTGTGGACTTAAAAGGCTCGTTCTTCATAAAATAATTAAAGCCTTTCTCCTTGATAAGAGGCTAATGATAGCTTGTGTGTTCACTGTACACAGGGTGAATTTAAAATAATTCAGCTGCCTGTGAGGGAACATGAAGTCCATAAATGAGAAGTTTGCTGCCTCCTCCTGACCTTGTCTTTGGTTAATGGACCGATTCATGAGCGACCTGAATCTACAGCACACTACAATTTACAAAAACATGCCTTTTTATACTTGATGAACACGCATCGCCAATCAAACCATGTGTATCTGAACTGAGTGTAGACATGCAGTACTAGTCTGTGGGCAATCTTAAGCTAATCTGTATGACGTGAGCAGCAAGATGATGACTGACCTCTTCACTGGAGCGTCTCCTGTCTGTTCATCTACATAGTCTTGTTTCAGCTCCTCAGGTACATCACTGTCACTGTCGTAGTCCTGATACACGCTCTTTTCCAGCTCATCTGACTCATACTGCCGAGAGAGGAAACGGAACGGAAAAACATAATTCATAACAGCCGGACATTCATATGCAGCACCGGTCAAAAGTTTGGAAAC
This sequence comes from Gobio gobio, assembly GCF_949357685.1. Taxonomy (NCBI): domain Eukaryota; kingdom Metazoa; phylum Chordata; class Actinopteri; order Cypriniformes; family Gobionidae; genus Gobio; species Gobio gobio. The sequence continues at coordinate 9,432,992 of NC_137104.1, forward strand.
ATTACTATTTTTAATACTTTTTGAAATAAGTCTCTTATTCTCATCAAGCCTGCATTTATCTGATTAAAAACTATTTAATATTTTAAATAATGGTTTTCTATTTTAATATACTTTAAAATATAATTTATTTCTGTGATGCAAAGCTGATTTTCATCAGCCATTACTCCAGACTTCAGTGTCACATGATCCTTCAGAAATCACTCTAATAAGATGATTTATTATAAATGTAGAAACAGAAACAGTTGTGCTGCTTAATATTATCTTGGAACCTGTGATACTTTTTTCAGGATTCATTGATGAATAAAGAGTTAAAAAAAAAAGCATTTATTTACAATAGAAATATTTTTTAAATTGATCACGTTTGATCAATTTAACACATCCTTGCTGAATGAACGTATGAATTTATTTTTTTATTTTTTTAAGGAAAGAAAGAAAATGACTGACCCCAAAACTTTTGAATGGTAGTTGTTACGAAAGATTTCTATTTTAAATAAATGCTGTTCTTTTTTTAACTTTTATTCATCAAAGAATCTTGAAAAAATGATCACAGGTTATACAAAATATTAAGCAGCACAACTGTTTCCAACATTGATAAATCATCATATCAGAATGATTTCTGAAGAATCATGTGACACTGAAGACTGGAATAATGATGCTGAAAATTCAGCTTTGATCACAGAAATAAATTATATTTTAAAGTATATTAAAATGGAAAACCATTATTTTAAATTGTAATAATATTTCACAATATTAATGTTTTTTCTGTATTTTTGATCAACTTTTGACTGGTACTGTACATTACCATTCACAATGGGTTAGTGAGATTAAAAAAAATAAATAAATGCATACAAAAAAAGAAGTGACAAACACATTTATAAATGTAAAAAACTTTAAAAAAAAACATAAAAGAATTATGTAAAAAATGTATCAAAGCTTCCATAAAGATAAAAGAGTTTTTTAAAGAGTTTGGGGCATTTGTCAGCTAGTCTGACTGGAAGCTGGCTGACAACCAAAACCATCTGAAAACCAGCTTATCCAGGCTGGGAGGTCAGCCTAAACCAGTTAATACCAGTAAACATGCTTTGACTAAGCAGCTATTTCTTTTTAGCAGGGATAACTAGGGGTTAAACAGATCATAGTTGATGCGTGATCTGTATGGATCAGGCCCCACGGTTCAGGACCTATGTGATTTGCGGAGTTTAACAACTTTAGAGTGAAACCATTTTTAGCCATTTTTTGTCTGGCCAGTTCACACATTCAATAGATTTAAACCATTCCAGCGCTAGAAGAGGCATAAGAGAATTTAATTTGGTACTCTGCGCTGTTATCTGTGAGTGTATCCAATCCATGACTCAAAAACCGTAATAGGATCCGAACCGTGAGTTTTGTGATCCATTGAACCACCAGGGATAGCAGATGACTGATGTTTAAAAGGAGAAGTTAAACAAGCATATCAAACTAGCACAATGATTCAGCCTTAATTCTCTAAGGTTCAGAGCTCGACTAGGAGAAAAAAATAAAAATGTTGTAAATGCACCTGTGTCAAAAACGTGCTGTAGATTCAACATCGATAAATGTAACCTCAAAAAAACCCTCCGGTCCGCAAGGATACAGATTGAATGCAAAGTTGATAGATGCCGCACATTGTATCTAGTAATGGAATACTAGGAACACAATGAGCTTATATGCAAAACACTTTGTTCTCTCTCAGGGTAAAAGCACTTGTACCAAGGGCTCACACTCTGTCATCAACATACAGCATTTGTTTTCATTACAGAAACATCATCAGAGACGCACAAGCACATCGGAGCTTTAATAATGAGGAGTATTCTCTCCACAAAGAAGTAATGGCCTCTGTCAATAGTTATAAGGACAATGAGCCACTTAACGTCGCAAAATATTTACGCATCAAATTTTCACTCCTATTTATTTTCCCCTTTCAGCAGTCAGTTTGGCAAACGTAACTGTAAACCATCATAAAATGCTTGTTTGCTCAAGCCTGATGCCAAACAGCACAGCATAAATATTGTTGAAATGTGTTGAATACTATATGAAAATACTGAAGAAATTAGTGGAATTTATCCAAGCATTAGACTGGGTAAACCCAGCCTGATATCCCGGCGATTTGATTTCGCTCTGCAGCCCAGGATGGAAACCTGTACATATTTCTATCCTGCTTCTGTTACAAATTTGCGGGGACCAATCACAAACCAGCTTATCCACGTGGCGCGCTATTGGCGAGTTTAACACAATGACGTCTGATTGGTTGAAGGACTATCCAATTGCGTACAGCATCATTTGAACGATGCCCGTTTAATCACGCCTCTTGTGCAGTAGAAAATACAGAGCAGGCTCCCCAGACCAAATGTTCTATCTTAAAAGATTGAGCTTGGTCTGGTGATAGCCAGACAATCCAAGTATAGGAGACGCACTCAAATTTTGGCCACAAAAATTAAATCGGATGAAAATTTTAATTAAACATAAATTATTATTTTTTAAAGATAGGCTACTTTATGTGATATGACAAACAAAATGTCTTTGAAATAAAGCTTGTTTTTAAATAAAATCATCAGGCACATTTATCCCCCATACTGCTGGTATGTACTGTCATTTTAATGATATTTTAAATATCGTTAGAACCTTTATATTATTGTGAAGTGTTGAATGACTTAAACCAGTACTGAAACTGCTATATACCCCATTAGAAGCCAGGACGTCCTCGGTCTCCTCTTCCTTGTTGTCTATCTGCATCTCAAAAGGATTTCCTCCCTGCAGGTACTGCTCAAACAGAGAAAGCTCCATAAGCTCTGCGGATTCTGGCTGCCGGCTGGGAGATACTGAGGGAGAACGACACTGACCCATGAACTTAAACTCCTGAAAAAGATGGAAAAACACAGCAGATTTATCCGATTTCATATCATACAGCTCAAATAACTAATAAAGTAGACCCATGGAATTTTGCACCAGCACACGTTCATTAAAAAATGAGCTTTTTCGTATGGATATACAAACATTTAAAATTTTGGTGGCAGTAAGATATTTTTTTTATAGAAATTAATACTTTTATTAAGGGCTTCACGATTCATTGAAATCGAATCGCAATCGCGATTTGGGTTATGTGCGATTATGAAAGCACAAAGGCTGCAATTTTAATGAAATAAATAAATATTTATATATAATAAATATATGCCCAGTGTGTCAGTAGTAAATGCTGCTCCGTCTGAAAGCACTGCGAGTTTGAGTCGCTTATAATGTTCGTTAAATTTTTTTTTTTTTTTAAAAGACAACGTTTAATAACGTGTTTTAACTCACTTCATATCGTCAGTCGAGTGTTTGATATTTTTTGTGGCGGACTATGAATTATTTTATAGTATTCTATACAGTGATGAAGTCTATGTCGATTAGCACTGCATTATAGTATACTTTATTATTATGAAAATACCAGGGAAGGCTCAAATACACCATATATTGTCGCGGTCATGTTTATTGTCTCATATTTCATATTAAAGACAAACTCTTTCTTGATTTTGCATACCTCCTGACAAAAATTAAGAAATTGATATCACAGATTTTTATAATAATAATAATATATTATTTATTAACAAATCCTTAAGACATTTCTAGTGATTTTTAATCATAGGCTGCCAGCATGTTAACAGATAACCCTGCAGTTTAAAATAAGTTTTAAATTGCAAATCGCAATTTTAATCAGAATAATCGCAATTAGATATTTTCCCCAAATCGTGCAGCCCTTCTTTTATTACAGTAAAGACATTTAACATGTTCTAAAAGATTTGTATTTCAAATAAATGCTGTTCTTTTCAACTTAATATTCAAAGAATCCTGAAAAAATTTATCACTTTCCACAAAAATATTAAGCAGCACAACTGTTTTCAACATTTATAATAATCAGAAATGTTCCTTGAACATCAAATCAGCATATTATGATTTCTGAAGGATCATGTGACACTGAAGACTGGAGTAAATTCAGCTTTATCATCACGTGATTAAATTACATTTTAAAATATTATTCTATATTTTGTACTAATTTGTACTGCATTTTTTAATCAAATAAATGCAGCTTTATTGAGCATAAACTTCTTTCAAAATTAAAAAAACTGTAAAACTTTACAATAAGGTTTAATTTGTTAACATTAGTTAATGTATTAACTAACATGAACTAAGAGATACATTAGTTACAGTATTTATTCAACTTAAAAGTAATTCATTATTTGTTCAAGTTAGTTCACAGGGCATTAACTAATGTTAAAAAATACAACTTTTGACTTTAATAATGTATGAGTGAATGTTGAAATTAACATTAACTAAGATTAATAAATGCTGTAGAAGTATTGTACATTCTTAATTCATGTTAACTAAAGTAGATAACAAATGAAACCTTTTATTATAAAGTATTATAATCAAATAAAAAAATCTTACCGACCCCAAACTATTTATTTATTATATGTTAAATAAGTATTACAACCAAATAATATTTCCCATCGGGATCAGTGGAGTGTGGAGACATCAGGCTTAATACAACAAACTAGGTGGAATAGGTTTAATGGAATTGTTTGTGCTGGTTAAATGACCAGGTGCATTTAGGTTTTCATTGAAAATTAAGCAAACAATAATAATAAAAAAGAACAATAAGCTGCAAGGGTGAAAGTGCGAAAGCTTTGAGCAGTAGCGCTAAGTGACCTAAAACTTTCCAGTTAAACCGCTTTGCACATCAGAGCTCCAGCGAGGAGTCGTTATGCAAATGTGGCTTATTAAATAGCACCGCTGATTATGCCATTCACTGATGTGCTTTTCAACGCCAGCTTTCTCTACCACACAAACAAGTGGCATTTCTTTGAAAAAGACCTGTATATTCTACACAAAAACAGTGTAAAGGGTCCATCAGAGAACAGTTTACCGAACGAAAGACCCAGTTTAGCATATAATAATTGAAAGAGATGCATTTCGGTTTATTCGCCAGATACTCTCGGGTGAATATACTTGCCTTCCAGGGCGTAATTTGTTTTGAGACGGATGACACCCTGACTAGGAGAGAAAACAGCTTATTTTGGAATACAATCAGTGATGATGCTTACCCTCATTTATCAAGTTGTCAAGCCTTTCCTGAGATTTAAAATGCATATAAAAGCGCCCTATTATGACAAGATGGGAAATATGAAGGAAGATGATCAACAAAAACGCTATCTATTTGGTTAGAAAACCACTCACTGTAGACGCATCTCATTTCCTGCAATGGGTCACATAAAGAACACTTTTTGACCCGCTTTCCAGGAGAATTTGACTGTAAACAAAGCTCATTATGCAAGAACGTTTGCTGATATGCTTTTGGCTCGTAGCCATCTGACGACTTCCGTTTCAAAGCACGCACAGTACAAAAACTCTCCGGCTCATCTTCATATGCAAATGTGAAATCTCAAAAGACTGCCAACGATGCCAGTTGGTCCGTGAATAAGTCACATCGCTGCATTTCAATGTCTTATCTGTGGCATTAGGACTTACGTGGAGCTGGGCGATACTGAAGTTGGACTTCACAGGGCACAACTCCCAGGTTTCATTTTCAAGAAACATCCGCAGCTCCTCCAGGCGAGTTCTGCAAGGGAACAAAGAGAAATGACAAGAGGTTGGCATTCGTCAAGTGAAGACCCTTTGCCATTCAACTTATTGAAAATGAAATGGGCTGGCAAAAACGGTTCAAGGAAAAGTCGATCAGTGAAGAAGGTTAGAGGTAGAGAGTGCGATGAGTGTCAAAGTGGCCTGCTGCCAGACAAGGTCAATACCAGCAGCCTTGTACAAAATGTCTACATCAAAGTGGAACGTTATAAAAGTCCATCACTCATCTCTAAAGAGCATACCGGCCGTTAACGTGATCATGGTATCTAAATCCAAGAAAAGTGCAGCTGATGGCAGGGTGTTTGACATTTGAAATACCATTTCTAGTTACGTCTTCAAGCCATGATATTTTTAAATTAGTGCTGTGAAACGATTAAAAAAAAATAACTAATTAAATCACATTTTTTTCTGTAATTAATAATGATTAATCCAATTAAAAAACATTGGAGTTTTTAATATTTTGATATTGTAATAATTTCAGTTACTCTCCAAATTAACAAAGAAACAATTTGAAGACAGCATATTTTAAATATGTGTTGTAATGGTATCTTTTTATGAATGAAGGCCAGTATCACTGATACTAATGTCTCTATGAAACATTAATGACGTAGCATTACGGTATAACTGAAAGCTCCCAATTTCAACATTTATTAGGCTTTAAAAAATAACAACTTTTAATTTAACTGAACTTAAAACAATCTTTACATAAACCCATTATAATAAATGTTATTTACCAATGGCCTTCCCTGTTAGACACAGAAATTGCATAAAGTAATCAAACTCTTAACTGCATAAATAATAAAGGAAATATAGATTAGTCATCATTAAAGCTACAACTTTCTCTGTTCCCGTTGTTCTTTGATGAACATTAATGACAGACATCATCAGTGCTCCTGTCACTTTAAGATCGGCCGCTGCCGAACATGACGTGGATCTGACGCGCTGTCACGTGCATCTCATTTTCTCACAAGTTCATTTAAGACGTTATTTAACTAATTTAAGACTCCTAATATGAGAATACTCAACAAAACTGGCGTTTTGGCAAAATTCTCTGTGTTGTTGTTATTGTTTGTTCAAGAGCGAAAGAGAACTCGATATGTGTACGAGACTGACGAGAGTGTGTGTGTGTGTGTGTGTCAGGGTGTCCCTCGATCAGATTCCTAGCTTCCTAGGAGGTGACTCAGTATATAGTGTACATGAATGTGGCCGACTCCCTGATCAGTGCTCTGACTACTGAACTAGGGAGCGGATTGAGACGCACCCACACAGATAGGACATTGACAGACAGCGCGTTCTCTTGTGTCTTGTTGCGCTTAGATTGTTTAAAAGCATTTACATGAATAAAAGCGTGATCATATAATGTAACGCTAAGCAAAAATGGATATAAAAACGGACGTTGCGTTAATTATTTTGAATGCGTTAAACTGAAAAAATGCATCGCCCGCGTTAACGCAATTACTAATTTGCCCAGCACTATTTCAAATGCATCAAATTTGAAGCACTCAAAGGAAAAACCATGCGGCAACCTCCCTCAGTTTCTCTTGAAGCCAATACGGAAGTGACTTAAACTGCAATTCATCGTCTGGCCACTAGGGCGAAGCGAGCAGAATCTCATTGAGCCCCATGTTAAAATGCCCAACTTTACAGCAGAAAAAAACATGTTTACAGCCTGGTACAAATTGTGCTTTTGGTCTATACGGCTAATGACAACTGTGAGGGGGTGATTTTTTTTTATAACTCATTCGTTTACATTATATAAAGCCTTAAGTTTCTGCACAATTAAGGGCGTGGCCACTTTGAGTGACAGGTGGATAGCCATTTATCTGTTAGTCTGTTAGTCATCACGTCACCTCAGCTACACCCATGTCCCGCCTCTTTGCCCATTTTCAGTTATCTGTTATCAATTTTCAGACTTTATGCTTCAAAACTGCTCTCCAGAATCCTATGGATGACGTCACAGACACTTCGTCCATTTTTTTTTTACAGTCTACGGGAAAAACGGACCATTTTTTGTCCTCTAAGCCAGAGGGCACAATATATATTGTAATGGCACAAAGTGTTAATGGCGATGCAGTGACAGCAGAGATTAAGCATTCAGAGGACTGACAGATAATCGCTTTATGGATGCTATCCAACTGCTTGAATAATCAGAAATAATGGTCATATGTCCTCTTTCAATGTCCTTCATCTCATCAAGCAAAGGGTTTTATGTACTGCTGACTACAGCAGAGGTTATGGACATTTTGGCTTTGTTCAGACAGATTTTTTGGTGTAACTGGCTCAAATCACTTTACTATTTTTGTAGCGTGATCACCAAAAAGGGTTTTTATTGCGCATACCAAGTGCGCAGTACTTTAACTCCATCTGAATACACTCGCTCTCGCTCACTCATTACTCATATAGTTAACTATACAACATTCAATATGTAGTGAAGTCAGCAGTTATGGACAGTATGTGCTTGAATGCGTAAAATCACTTTGTCATTTATGTTCTTTCACGCATCTTGCGATTTCAGCACAATGATAAGATGTCGTGAAGGATATGAGCAAAACGAGGCAAATTATCCAGCTTTCATTCCTCTCAATGACAGCTACTCGCAGTTGTTGTCTCTTGGCATTGGTTTGACATACATCATTGCTATAGCAGCTGATGTGGATGCACCGGATATAGAGCACAAAATCAGATTTCAACACTTGCACAATGACAATGTGGACAATCAGTCCTGTAGATCAGATTTGAAAATCAAATCCAATTTGCCAGCAGTGTGAACAAAGACCCGGTTGGCTATCCCTCTCATCATTCAAGTCACAATGTAGAGATCTGAACACATTTTCAGGCTTGAGTATGTTACGGATACTTAAACAATTCAGAATTCTAGATATCCTCCTGAGAACCAGGAAAAAAAGATTTGTGAATTTTGTAGTTTTTTTTTGTGTCATTATATTGTTTAGAGCAGTGGTTCTCAAACCTGTCCTGAAGTACTACCAGCCCTGCACAGTTTCTCAATACCAAGTACGCAAATTTGCGTCCTTGGTAGTTCAGACTTGCCAAGTTCGACTCAGGAGAACAAACTCCCGAGGACTGGAGGACACAAGACCGGTTCTCTGCTAATGGAACAGCAGCGTTCTTGAAAACATCACTCAGCTCGCTCTCACTCCGGTTATCTCTATATGTAGCTATATTTCAGGCTACAATAAAACGAAATGTGTCATAAAACACCACTCTGCCTCTTTTATTCATTAAAAAAAAAAATAAACATATTAATTGACACACAAATGTGGTTCAGGCAATGCATACCTTGATTATCTTCAATGCATAAATATTTATAACAAAAATAAATATAAAACACAACCCTGTCCTCTTTTCACTTACATTTAAAATAAATATTTAACATATAATATGTGGTTCAGACAATAAGTGTGCATATTATTATCACCGTAATTAAATTAAATATGACAACAGAACCCTGCCTCTTTTTTTAAATTTCAGTTTATGTGTGATCAATAACAGCCATTATAAAAGTATAAGTAAAAGGTATAAGAAGCTACACAAGAAATAAAGCAAACAATTCAGTCAAACATACAAAATCAGCGCTCTAGTAGGCAAAAATGGTAAAGTTAAATATTCTAAAAATATGAATGAAACTTCTCTTTGCCCTCAGCCAAAATGATTTGCCAGGGAACAAATGATAGATTCATGAGACCAAAGATCACCTGTTAGATTTGTTCCAAATGTAAAGTGCAGTACAAATAAAATGTATTATTATTATTATTATTATTATTATTATCTACACAAGATGAATCATAGCTCATGTTTAACCACTACAGAGACACCAGAGCCAGCGGCAGACGTCAAAAGGACTAGCCAAGGAAAGGCTGCTCTTGGCAGGGTTAATGAGCGCTGAGCGCCCGGTGATCGCCTGGATCTCACAACTCCGAAAACAGCAGATACAATTTTCAAATAGGCGCTCTCTTTATAAATAAACCACGGATTGGAGCTTTAAACAAGTACATTCTTGCCTGAAAAAGTCTTAAAACTACATTTCGTGACACATTAACAGTAGTATTTTTAAATTAAGCTTGCTGGTTGGTGCGGGATGCATTCTGGGATACCTGGCTGTCTCAAGTCTGCTCTCGATTCATCCTTGATAAAAGGGGAGGATCAATGACACATCCAGGGATTTGAACTGTACTTGGCTAGATGTGAACTTTGAATTGGAACAGTACTTGGGCAACGATTGATGCCTGATGACAAGAACGCATATTGAGAAACAGCCTATGTGTAACGGAGGCCAGCTAGTAGTTGCTGTGCGAGTAAACCTCACTCCTCTGATCTCAAGAGATGCTCTAGCGACAGACGCTAGAGGTTGGTGCCTTTAGCCTCCTTATTAGAGCGTCCGACTCTCATGCCGGCAGACCCGGGTTCGAATCCCACTTGGAGCAGGCGGTTCGCACAGGAGTGGTTACATATGTCTCCCTCATCTTTTACACCTGATTCAACTCATGAGCTCATTAGTAGAGACTGCAAGACCTGAAATGGGTGTGTCAGATATAGGGAGACATACAAAACGTGCAGGGCTGGTGGTACTTCAGGACAGGTTTGAGAACCACTGGTTTAGAGCATAGAAAAAAAAAAAGAACAATTGTTGATATTGTATTCGTATGTTATGCTATGTCCTCTGTAGAGGACACCAGGACTCAAAAAAAGAAAAGAAAAAAAGACATGAATAGACACGAATCGGCAAAATTAATGGGATTTTTTTCCAATCAATTTTTAGGTTTCAGGATTTTTTATACCAAACTTTGTATAAAGATGATTCTCAACTATGTTATGAAAGATATAACAAAATAATTTGATATATCATTTTGCTTTATGCAATATGTGTGTAAAATGATAATCAGTTTCCCCATTATATACAATGTATCGATACATTGTATGTAATTTGCATATTAACGTGTACTTGGAGCAACATGTAATGCAAAAATAAGTGTAATAAAGTGAGTAGTAATTGGCAACATTTTTATAATAATATCTAATATTTCATAGTAATATTGAAATATAAATTCTTTCCCTATTCATTTGTTGTGTCTCCTAATAAACATGATTTAAGTCCTGGCGTCCTCTACAGTGGACATGTATGAAATCGATGTCCAGTTTCATATATAAAGTCATATTTTGATTTGAAAAGCATTTTCCTGAGATGCTGATTTAACAATTCAAAAATGAGTCAGATTTAAATAATTACAAAATATTATCATTTTCCATAAGAGTGTTAAAACTGATCACTAAATTAATGCGAGTCATTTTTAAAGTTTGAGGAGCGGCAGTTGTCATTGTGAAACTTCAAAACATTTGGTATCCCTGAAAGTGCTCTTTAAACTTAAAACATGTATGGTGTCAAAGAAAACTACTAAAATAACGTCCAATACAGAGGACAAATGTCTATTCCTGGGTCCCAGGCGGATATATTCCAGCAAAATACTGAGATACAGATGAAATACACATGAAACCATGTGCCATGCTGCTTTTTGAGCTACAGGAACAGTGTGACATTAACAACATCCAGATTTGTTTAGGCATGTGTAGTGTTAACCTATTTGCATAATTAATTTAGTGCAGAAAGAATGTACAAATAAACAACACTATCAGTGGTCGCAATACAGTTTTGCAGGAATGAGTACTAAAAAAAAATACCTGAAAAATGCATTTTTGGTCTTACAGAAGTCAAGTGTTTCTTTTGAAAGGGTTTTTGCTTAAATGCCTGAAATAAAGTCTGTGGTTAGCACAAGCTCAATAAATTTTCATGTTTTATTCTACGGCAAAAGATTCATCAGTAATAACCCACTCGTGATTTTTTTAAAGCTTTTACATCCTGAAAAACGCGAATGATTCCAAGCGGCTAAATGGGACTGCAGATATTGTCTGGGACATTTAACATCATCACACTGAGCAGTTAAACTCATCTACTCACTCATCTGCTTTTACAGCCTCGCACTTTTGCAAAGTATTCTAACTCAGGCTTTCCAACTTTTTGGAAGAGATCTCAAAAGTTTAAAGTCGGCATGAAATGGAAGTTGGAATGGAATGGTAGTCTTTTTTCCCTATTGTGACGTATACAAGAGTGACCCTGCTTCTCGAACAAGACGAAAAGTAGGGTGGGACTTGATTTTTTCCATGGGAAATTGATGGGATGGTTGTTGTTTACTATTGGTCGATCTCATGTGAGTGATGGGTTGTACCGCCCTCTTGTCGGTAAACACGTCATCAGAAATGTCAGAAGGAAAGTTACTTTGATTAAAGACAGGGGTGTCCAAACTTTTTTAAAAGGGGGACAGATTTGATGTTGAGGACACACCTGGGGTCCGGCTCCTTTTAAATGTTATATATATATATATATATATATATATATATATATATATATATATATATATATATATATATATATATATATATATATATATATATATATATATATATATATATATATATATATATATATATATATATATATATATATATATATATATATATATATATATATATATATATATATATATATATATATATATATATATATATATATATATACTATAATCTGTAAACTTATAATATATTACATATTTTGATTTGACAAAAGATTGAGCAGACAGTAGAGTAGCTTGAGATAGGACACAGATGTAAATTTAATACACAAACAATATCTGTAAAACTTAACTAGTTTTTAAAGGGTGAAATTTAAATATTACTGAGTCAGGACTCTATTCTTATTTAAATGAACAAGCACTCTATTTAGATCGCCACAGGTAAAACCGTAAACCTCACTACATGGTAAAAAGTAAAAATATTGTTTCTATATCTAGAATGGCTTCATGGTATTTAGTCTACATTTAATATAAATACAAATGCACAAAACGGCAAGTTTATGACATAATTATAGCCTGTAATTTGGCCTTTATTACATTAAAAATATAATAAAATTAGATAACTATGCCGAACTCGAACACTTCTCACTGGCTAGTGGTCATGTGATCGAGACACTCAGCATGTAAACACATTTGTGAGCTTGTGCGTTGTAGTAGCACTGTTTCGTTCCGTTTTTGGCGCTTTCCCTGGCCTAAAATCTAGAACTGCCACCTTGTGTTGACATTGTGAAACTGCACGATTTGTAAATTTTGCGTGGAGGGCCACATATAATACTGTATGTTTTAATAGACAAGCTGCGGGCCACTTGAAATTCATCCCCAGGCCGGGACTGGACATCCCTGATTAAAGATTACGAATGACTTGCAATTAATATATGCACAGATAAATCATTTTTAATAAATACTGCAACATTCCATTTTAAACAAGAATGGCCAATTTTGATTTCATGTTGACTTAATGGTAGTGACGTTGAAGTCATGTGACGGTAGTGTTGTTTCGTTTATAGCCAACCTTTAGCTTTTAATTACTTCGGCCAATTATATTTAGGCTCCAGAACTCATTCAAAAGCTCTATTCTGTTCACTCATGAAGACTATGTTGGTTAAAAAAAACAGTAACTTTTGTTGGTCAAAAAGCTTAAGTCAATGGAAAATTCCTATTGGCTTTTTGTTGGGGAAACAAACAAAATGACAGTAGTCCATGTAGAACTCTTTCCACTTTGAATAAATCCCTCCTGGAACTGATTGTGACTGAGGTCAACTGGGCCATGGGTCATTTACTGTATCTCACCTGTGATAGTTCTTAAAGTAGTTCACACTTTGTCTCTTAATGGACTCCTGCAACACCTCGGACTTGCTGCCGCAGAATTCCTCTCCCACCTGCATCAACCTGTCAATTGGAGGAGAAACAAAGGAAAAGGAACGAGAGAAAAAGATGCAAAGAATTAGAAAGTGGTTCACTCTTCTAATTAACCCCAAAGAGTTACTTCACATCACGTGTCCCAGCGAGGGCAGAAAATGGCGCGTCTATTCACACAAGTCAGCGACCCCGAGGAAGGATCAATACAGAGGGCTGCGGTTTCACACACAAAATGGCCTTTTAATTGAGCCCTGTTAATGGGGATGACCAGGGACTCTTGTTGAGGAACAAGCGGTTTCATTGATGCCCCCTGGCCCCGTTTTCTCTTTAGGGGAGTTTCTCATGAGGCAGAGGGGGGGGGGGGGGGGGGGGTGCAGTTGGTCCCTGCAGGCCAATCCAATTAGCACTAATGAGGAAGTGGGTCCCTACCTGCTGATAACATCCAGAACCACAATGAAGTCGTCGTACTTGAAGTTGGACATGTCTGTTCCCAGCAAATAGGCTTTCACTTTCAATTGGACGTCCTGGGGGCAAAGAGAGAAGGACGAGGGGTGGGAGGGCAAGTCATGAAGCTAATGGAGAAATGGAAAAGAAACCGAGAAAGAAACAAGTAAACGCTCCCTACCTGCCAGATCCGCGTTAAGCCATGTTCCAGCTTTTTTTTCACATAGCTGCGGCCCACGGTGGATTCGTCTGAGCCCTCTGCGCTGGAATCATCTACAAACAGGAGATTCACAGTGTATATACTTCAGTATACTCATTATATGCTATTATGACAGAAGCTGTCTGGAAACAATTTCATCATTTCGCACATTATCTTCAACCAAGATTGTATTTTCTTCAACTAAAATTACATGCAATTTCAGACTAAAACTGACTAAAAATTATGAAATACTGCCTACATTTAAAGGACATTAACATCAAATGCATTTAATTGACTAATATATCAAATGCAAAAATTAAATTGATGTGCACTACAACTAGGCCATTGCTCGGTGCTCTTTTATTTGTATTTTTAGTTTTCACGTCAATTTTAGTTACATTTTTAAGTCATTTTGCTGTTACACGTATGTGCTTTTGTCATTTTATTAGTTTTTTATCATTGCTATTTCGGTTTCATTTAATTTTAATTCGGTTTAAGTTTTTAGTTAGTTGCAGTAAATCATTTTAGTGGTTCAACAAACTTATTTTAGACATGCCATTGAAATTTGTGGTGGTCAAAACTACTGGAATCTCAAATTGCTCCCTTGTGTCATCAGCTGAAGATGTTGCAAATGTAACCCTTCCTGTTCGAACCGCCCGCTCCAAGCGGGACTCGAACCCTGGTCTGCTGGCATAAGTCGGACGCTCTAACAAGGAGGCTAAAGGCTGCAACCTCTTGAGTCAGTCACTAGAGCATCTCCTGAGATCAGAGGAGTGAGGTTTACTCGCACAGCGACTACTAGCTGGCTTGCTTTACACTCACCCCCTAAACCTCACTCCCATCCGGGTCAAGGCACCAATGTAACCCCTCCTGTTCAAACCACCCGCTCCAAGCGGGACTCGAACCCGGGTCTGCAGGCATGAGAGTCGGACGCTCTAACAAGGAAGCTAATGGCTGCAACCAGTCAGTCGCTAGAGCGTCTCTTGGAATCAGAGGATTGAGGTTTACTCGCACAGCGACTACTAGCTGGCCTCCATTACACAAATCCCATTGAAAACATTCACACGCTGTAAAAATAGATCAGAACAGATTGTGTTTGTGCAACCGCACCAAGTGTCCTCAACCCTTTGACTGCTGCAGAAGTGACAGTCACAATTACAAGGACCTTGATGCTGAGATTTCTGGGTGCTATGCTAATACAGTAACAATGATATTCTATTACTAGAGAGGTGTCAAAGATGGTTAATTTTCCTACTTTGAAGTTTGTAAAATTGGCTCACTGCAATAAAGACCACATGGAAAAATAATAGGCGTATCAACACCACTGAATGATACACTTTACACTACATTGCTGCTTCCCAATTAGCATACCATATGTCCTAAATAGTATTTGAAATTAGATTAATACATCCCAAATCGTAGTATGTTGAAAAGAGTATTCTAGTTAGTATTTTCCGGTTAGAATCTGAAGTGCAGATTCCTGCCCACTCTAACAGCTGATATTGCCCACAACCCATTGCGAGTTGGACGAGGATTCGATTAGAATTACAAACACGAACAAAAAGTGTTAAAAAAACTACAAGCAACGCGGATGTGCGAATCCGGCTGTTAAGTAGAGAGGTTTAGATAAAGGGGTTTGAGTGATCAATTATCAGTATTTAACCTGACGAAAAGATATTTATTCAGTGTTATCCACATTATATTCCATCTGCAACGTGAACTTTTGTAATGATACGTTTGGCCATTAACATTTAAACGCATCATCATATTCAAATTGCAAACATATGAGGGGAGTCTCTGCATGAAAGACCCATGACTGGCAGGAAACTAAATTAAATTGAATGTGGAGGTTTTAAACTGTGACAAGATGATTGACATGGCAGTTTTAACGGTGACAGAATGCATGTAACTATACGACAGAGCTGTCCGTTAAAGATGGCGAAGTAGTATGTCCCAAAGCTTGCCTACTCTTCTGCTACACACTCAAAAGTATGTACTTTTTCTTCCCCAAAAAAAAGAGTACATACTTTTAGGACGTAGTATTGGTATGCGAATTGGGACGCAGCATATGACACCACACTAACTAACTATACTAACACACTAACTATAAAACCAGTTTAACTGTGTTTTAATGTTCAGTATTAGTTAGGGTTGGGGATTATGGAATTGGAAACTTAAGATACTTGTTATAAAGTTAAAATTTCGATTCCTCTTATCGATTCCTTTGTGTGCATTTTAATATGACTTTAAACCATTCAAGCGCAAGAAGACCTGCATGCTGTTTTCTGTGCTGCACACACTTACAGAAAAGTACTTTAATGTGACGAATATGCACTCTGTCACTGACTAGATATATTTAAAATAATGTAGGCCACTTTTTACTGGTAACATAAAGCTTGGTTTATACACGCCGCATCCGCAAGTGCGCAAAAGGTGCATGCGTCAAAAATTACATCATTGCGGAGTGGGCGGTAGTGAGCGTTGAGTGCGCAAGACCCCATTTTGCATAGCGGTGTGCAGTGTATTTTTTGCAACTTTCCGCGCAGCTCTGCATCAGAAGATGCATGAGTTTGAGGCTAATCTAGCCGAGCATGACGTCTCATCACACCGGCACCCAGTTTGCACATACAAATTAGTTGCTTGTATTTACAAAATGAGCCTATAAAAGCATAAATAAGCCCTTTTATTGAAAATAAAGATCCATTAATAAAAAATGTTCACGAAACTAAATGAAAATATTTTGTGAAACTAGGAAATATTTAAGAGATCGTTAATTTAGTTGTATACATGTGTATATACATTTTGTTCTAATGTCACAAATAGTAATATCAAGGTTTACTGAGTTTTACACGATTCTTTTGTAGTGTGGTTTTTGGTCAAGTGCACTAAAATAAATATTGTCTTCTAACAGCTGTTTCCTGATGGTTTATAGAACAATTACTCAACGGCGAGCGCATCAAGTATAAACGCCTCGTCCTTTTGGCGCTGCGGAGCCAGGCGAAAGTATAAACCAGGCTTAAAGGGTTAGTTCACCCAAAAATGAAAATTCTGTCATTAATTACTTACCCTCATGTCGTTCGACACCCGTAAGACCTCCGTTCATCTTCGGAACACAAATGAAGATATTTTAGTTGAAATCTGATGGCTCTGAAAGGCCTCCATTTTCACAATGCACTGTTCACTCTCAAGACCCTTAAAAGGTACTAAAGACGTCGTTACAAAGTCCATCTCACTACAGTGGTTCTACAATAACTTTATGAATCGGCGAGAACAGTTTTTGTGCGCAAAAAAACCCTAAATAACGACTTATATAGTGATGATGATTTCAAAACACGACATCATGAAGCTTCGAAGCGTTATGAATCAGTGAGTCGAATCAGCAGTTTGGATCGCCAAATTTCAGCAGTTTGGCGGTTTGACACGCGATCCGAATCATGATTCGACTCACTGATTCATAACGCTTCGAAGCTTCATGATGCCGTGTTTTGAAATCGTCATCACTATATAAGTCGTTATTTAGGGTTTTTTTGCGCACAAAAACAATTCTCGCCGATTCATAAAGTTATTTAAGAACCACTGTAGTGAGATGGACTTTGTAACGACGTCTTTAGTACCTTTTAAGGGTCTTGAGAGTGAACCGTTCATTGTGCCAATGGAGGCCTTTCAGAGCCATCAGATTTCAACTAAAATATCTTCATTTGTGTTCCGAAGATAAACGGAGGTCTTACGGGTGTCAAACGACATGAGGGTAAGTAATTAATGACAGAATTTTCATTTTTGGGTGAACTAACCCTTTAAGACATTTGGCATTATCGGGACTCCCCGTACAATGGATAGAGAGTAAGACTTGTAACCCGAAGGTTGCGGGTTCGAGTCTCAGGTCCGGCAGGAATTGTCAGTGGGGGGAGTGAATAACTAGCACTCTCCACCCTCAATACCACAACTGAGGTGAGACCCTAGAGCAAGGCTGTCCAAAGTCGGTCCTGGAGGGCCACTGTCCTGCAGAGTTTAGCTCTTACTTGCCTCAACGCCTGTCTGGAAGTTTCTAATATGCCTAATAAGACCTTGATTAGTTGGTACATGTGTGTTTAATTGGGGTTGGAGCTAAACTCTGCAGGACAGTGGCTCTCCAGGAGCAGGATTGGACACCCCTGCCCTAGAGCAAGGCACCGAACCCCCAACTGCTCCCCGGGCTGCCCACTGCTCTGGGTGTGTGTTCACGGTGTGGGTGCTCACTACTGTGTGTGTGCAATTGGATGGGTTAAATGCAGAGCACAAATTCCAAGTATGGGTCACCATACTTGGCCACACGTCACTTCACTTCCACAAATATTTCCCCATTGCATTATTATAAATTATATTCAACATTATACATAGTAGTTTAATGTAGTACTGACACTAAAACTTGAATTTTTTAAATCACACAGTCATTTTCATTTTGGGTGAACTATCCACAATACAGATTGTCACTATACACGATACATATTGCTGCAGTTTTGTATTGTGATATATTGTGACCATTTATTGTAACACACCATTTAACACCAAATTCTAAATTGTATAAACCTGGAAGTAAAAAGAGGTACTCTAAATGGTTTACAAAACAGTTTTTTGTTTATAAAAAATTCTGCATGTATAAGATGTCTTGATCCTCAAACTAGAATGTGTTTGACAATCCTTTTTTACAACACTCAAACTGATAACAAGCACCTCCTGCGACTACAGCAGCAGCTGCTGTCACTCCTCATCAGGGGAAGTGTTCATCCTGACATACCAAAGTGAGTTTAATCATAGAGGACACCTATCAGAGTCATCAAAATTTACCACCTAGATGTGCATCATCTATCCTGACAGAAGCCGTATCCGTTACGTAACGTGCACCAAACTACACTGAAACAGGAGCCTTGGAAAACTACTGCGTCAGTTCATTGTGAATTCATAGTGCTGCTTTTCATCGCTTTGGTCATTATGCATCCACTCTAATGTAAAGAGAAGGATACTTACGATGAGAATGATGATATGACCTGCAGAGACGAGTGCAGCAAGATATGAGTGTATTAAGAGCGCGAATGTGGGCGACTGATCTTAATGTCTATAGAGGCACAGCATGACTGAGAGTGACTAAATACAAAAGCCCTTCAGGTGGGATTTACTCTGGACTGATACTCCAGCAGGCTCTTAGTGATACAACATAATTATCATGTCATTGATGTGCAGATTATACAAACAGTTCCACCTCAGCACTCTCTCTGTAAGTCATCTTTAGAGAAAACAAACAAGCATTCACACATGAACCTCCCGTGCAAAAAGCCAAATCCTCCCAAAAAAAGATTCCGTCCGCCATTTCAGAGCACTAACACCTTTGCACTTAAATGGTGCTAACGATACGATACAATACAAAACATTAATTTTGCTGTCATTTTATCTGTAGCATCAATGTTAAGCCTGGGACACAAGCCGACGAAAGAACTAGCAGCGTCAAAAGCCAACTGTGTTGATGCTTCTCGTCGGCTGCGTCTCGGCCAAAAAGCTACGCTTGAACACACCAAAAGGACTAAAGACGACTGTCAACTAGCTGTACGTTCTGTGTCTGCTTGTAAGTAAATATCAGTCTATCTCAATAGTTTTATTTTCGTCATTCAAAAAGGGAAACCGAAACTAGGAGTGCAGATATTCTGTACAAACCGTAAACAAAGCGGCACTTGCTTACCATTTTGAACAGCAAACACGCTGATCACTTTCTTCATTCCAGTCGGCTCATGTTATTATGAAAATATTTGTGCATTCGATTGCTCAGGTAAGATGATGTAAAATTATAACAGCCTTCTGTCTGTACCGTCTTGAATTCTTTGCTCTCTTTCATCACTTTTGCTTTTATTCTCATGCACTGACTTGAATCGGCCCAACACGATTCAAGGTGTGCTGAATCGGCCCAAAAAAAACATACGGCGTCCGACTAGGGGAAATGGTGCAGAACACACCAAAAAACGAAGCCGCCCGATGCTCAAAAACGCGCCCCATAGTGTTAACAAAACAAAACAAAAAACAAAACCAACCCCAAAAAAATGCTACAACAATAAAATTAAAACATTAAACAAAGAAAAGAAAGAAAATGAAACAAAGGTACAGTGTGATTGAGAGCGTTTTCACACCTATAGATTGTTTGTTTTGTTCTGAAATTAATTTGTTACAATCAGGGCTTGACATTAAAACCCAACAACCTGCCATTTGCGGGTGTATTTCGGCTGAGGTGTGTAACACAGTCACTCCCCCTAGCCACTTTGGCGGTTGAACTTATTTTAGTCTTCTCAAAAGCCATCTGTTATAATCGCGTTGCACATTATAACCAATCACACGTGTTTCTAATGAGGTTATGAATGCGATGTCTAATGCTGCGTACACACCAAATGCGAATAGAGCGTCAGGAGCGAGTGATTTCAATGTTAAGTCAATGGAAAGGCGTGTTGATGCGCGTCTGGAGGTCCTGCAGCGCGATAGACGTGTTTTGCACGGCGCGGTGGACACGCTTCCGCCTCAATAACGCAAATTGGACGCGAATTGAGCGTCTTGCGCGATACGCGCGTTATGCGCGAGTGGTGCTTTTTGTGCATTCACTTGTTTGAAGCGAATTCATGTCTGACGCCCGAGTTGAAAAATCTGAACTTTGGCGTCAATTCGCGCCGCGTTAACCAATCTGGAGCCTGCTTGCTGCTGTCACGTGGTAAAGTGATGTGATGAGAAACCCTGCATAGTTTAAAAATACTACTATTGTGTCACAAAATGAGGTTAAGACTTTTTCAGGTGAGAATGTAGTTGTTTAAAGCTCAAATCTGTGGTTTATTTATAAAGAGAGCACCTATTAAAAAAAATTATCCTGTGTTTTTGGAGTTGTGAGATCCAGGCGATCATCGGTCAAGGAGCGCTCATTAACCCTGGCGAGAACAGCCTTTCATCTGCCAGTCCTTCTGCCGTTTGCCGCCGGCTCTGATGTCCTATAGTGGTTCGTCTTGTGTAGATCTAACGGGCGATCTTTGGTGTCATGAATCTATAATTTGTTGTCTGCCAAATCGTTTTGACTGAGGGCAAAGAGAAGTTTCATAACTTTATTTTTTAAGGATATTTATATATACATGCAGGGAAGATAATGTAGGCGTTGCCTGGACTACATTTGTGTGGCTATTAATGTTTAATATATATTTCTAATGAAAATGAAAAGAGGCAGAGTGGTGTTTTATGACATCTGGAGCGCCTTGAACGCGCGTCTATTTCGCTTCAAATGCTCGCTTTATACGCGTGTCCAATTCGCTGTGGACGCGTGAATGTATTCAAAATGTTAAAGCGTCCAACTAGACGCGGTAGACGCGATTTTGCCGCTCTTTTTGCGTTTGGTGTGAACGCAGCATAATAATCAGAGGCGTTCAGATTAGCCAGAGTTTTGTTTTAGAGCGCGCTCACTGAAAGCTGCACTCAAAGCAGAGATGAAGGTGCAATGTGCGCAGGAGCAGAGCTTTAAGTGGAAAAAATAAAGTGCCGGTACACACCAAAGGGGGCGAGGCTTTGTTGTTGTTGTAGTGAGTCATGGTTAGGAAAGTCCATATTTTAAAGCTCTTTCTAACTTGTACTCAGCCTTAAAACTAACATATAGTACTTGTAATTGTTTAACTATAGCATGTGTTACAATAAGAGACCATTGACGGCTCCTCATTACCATGCAGGCCAATGTTAACTTTTTCCTTGAGCTTATTGTGGCTTTATTTGTAACTGTCAAGACATGCAAACACTATACGAATGTAGCCGTCACTCCCGCTGTTACATTATATATTACATTTGTATTAATACCACAGCAAATTCAAACATGCTCTCTTTGGATCTCCCAGCGCTGTCTAGAGGTTAACTGTGTCAATGCACACGCAAAAACTACACATATGTTATAATGCAGCTAGAGCAGGAATCAAGGCTTCATCGGGACAGCATTCTCCTACACAACATTTTAAGATGAAGTGCTCTTTTTGTTTTCAACTGTGTTAACCAATGTGTTCACTCACAGAGTCAGACATGACTGCTATTTATATAGCACATTTCTCGTTATAATACCAGTTGGTCCGTTGGGTAGGATTGCTTTCACACCTCAAACGAACAGCCCCCGGGCCTAGACCACCTGGGATTGTTTTGGTGCAGATCCGAGAGCGATTGCAGTGTTCACATATGCCTAAACGAACCGACCCAAGGGTGAAAACGCACCAGGTTCCGAAACAAATGCTCAGGTGTGAAAGCAACCTGAGATTCCTAGCATATTCACACATACAACTTGTCTGGCTATCACCAGACCAAGCTCCATTTAAGATTGAACATTGGCCTGGGGAGTCTGCTCTGTATTTTCTACTGCACAAGAGGCGTGATTAAACAAGCATAATTCAAATTAATCTACGCAATTGGATAGTCCTTCAACTAATCAGACCACAAGAGGCATGATCAACGAGCATAACTCAAATTAATAAATAATTATATAATTTGTTACATTTATATAGCGCTTTTCTAGGCACTCAAAGCGCTTTACATCACCACCAATGTGCAGCACCACCTGGATGATGCGACGGCAGCCATATTGCACCAGAATGCCCACCACACATCAGCTGATTGGTGGAGAGGAGACAGAGTGATGAAGCCAATCATATATATGGGGATGATTAGGAGACCATGATGGACAGAGGCCAATTGGCAAATTTGGCCAGGATGCCGGGGTTACACCCCTACTCTTTATCAGAGGACATCCTGGGATTTTTAATGACCACAGAGAGTCAGGACCTCGGTTTAACGTCTCATCCAAAGGACGGGCCAAATGACTCTGTATGCAATTGGATAGTCCTTCAACCAATCAGACCACAAGAGGCGTGATCAACAGACAACGACCCATCGCTTCTCTATCCGCCATCGTGTCAAACCCTCCAATAGCGTGCCAGGTGGATAAGCCAGTCTGTGATTGGTTCCTGCAAAAGTGTAACAGAAGCAGTAGAATTGAATGTACAGGTTTCAGAGGCGAAATTAAATCGCTGGCAAATCAGGCTGGGTTTACCAGCCTGTAATATACAACATCTCTAAATAGAAAAAATTTTGTTCCTGGAGTTTCTACGCAATAAAGGAGGTGGCCATTGATTATCCTATCTCCGACTTCTGCTTTTAGCCATTCCCAGTCCAGACTAGTTGGTTTCAGAGTCTGGCACAATTTTCCAGCCCGAAACTACCTTTTCCACAATGAGAAATTTGTAGGGTTGGGTTAACTAGAAGCATTGTGAGCCTAGGTTGAGAGAGACCATCGGTTCCAACGGTTTTGGGAGAAACAGCCCAGAACGGTTCTTGATTTGGCACCAGCTTTGGTACCAACATCCTGTCCGTGGAAAAAAGGTAAATAAAACAAGGCACATGCAACTCTGGACTGTTAAAGAAAATCTTCAGAGAAGACCACAATAGAAGAGATTGATGGGCTTTTCAGTGGACGCTCAGCACAGCCAGCAGACGGATGTTTGGCGCTTAGAAAGGCTGATATAGGGGAAGAGTGTTTTTATATAACAGTGCTCACTTAAACCCCAGAGAGCCACAGTCATCACTCAAGAGTCGTGTCTGCTCAGACTTCACGTCTCATCTTAGGACCACTGGAGAGAAGAAAATAACTCCCATAGTGAAAGCAAATCAGTTTCACATTTTACATTAAGTGCATGAAAAACATTTTCCCTCATGTATACTATAAAAACTGGATTTGCATTACGCTTCATACGCTCAGCTCATACGCCCGGCTCCAGAACACGCAAAACATTGATATTTCACAGAGGCCGAATCCACAGAGCTCCAGGCCGCCTTTACCCTTTTCCTCACTCGTAATATGAAAGATTTTATGAAGTCCCTATCACTAATGGGAACTTTCCTGAACCCCAAAGGGAAAGAACATCCACACTGCAGAGCGAGAAATAAATGATGTGGAAAAAACGTTCTGCCGGTGTGTGTGAGCAAGTAACACCTCTGAGCGCCACATGACAATCCAGAACCCAAACAGTTATTTCTACCCTCCCAAATTTAATATCTACACACTGAACAGAGATGGGGGGAAAAGGAGAGGAAGGAAGATATTAAACCAGGGTAAAGAGAAAAAAAACTTTCCTGTGAGACCTGGCTCATACAAATACGATAACAGTATCAGCACAGTGAAGTGTGAGAGATTCAGGTAGGGAATATTGAGTGTGCATAAAAGCACAATCTTACACGGATTACGCTTGCAAAACTAACAATGTGTCAGCCGATTTAAATGGTGTTACTTTATTGGCTAAAGGTCAAAACCCAATCGCCATTATAAGCATATCTGTGTACATGTTTTGATGTAGGAAAATTTCAAATCTCAGTAAACATGATTTTTTGAGCTAATTTGTGATGATATTAATTATGCATGTAAACAGACTCACTGATAAGAATACAATAGCTTCTTCATGGCGGCTGTATGGGATTTCACTGTCAAGCAAACGTGTGGCGGGTTTTAATCAGGAATGGCCTACATGTGACCTCATTACACTGACTTTGTGAGCTGTAGAAGCTGCATTAGTTCAAAGAAGTTCAAAAGAAATCGTGACCTTGAGAGCATTTCTTTCTGCTCATGATTATATCTATGCATTTGTTCAGAAAATATAGCAGTAGAATCAATAACATGCAATTTAAAGAATGACAGTCCCATGACAGAAAATCGTTTTTGCGCTTTTGACCTTGACCTACACAGTGGGGTCCAAAAGTCTGCATATTATGCTACAAGTCTGCATATTACTAATATTCATATCAAATATTTAATTACAAAATGTATTAACAGCATAACAATTCAAGTAAAAAAAATGGACTGAATAATGTACATGGATTTCAGAAAAATAAATACAAGAAAGTTAAAATGTGATAGTCAAAAATTGTAATAACTAAATGACAAATAATTATTGATTACATAATCAATGTGTATAATGGGTTAATCATGTATTAATGTGTATAAATATATACAAATAAATAAATTATATATATATATATATATATATTTTTTTTTTTTATTTATTTATTTATTTATACACATTAATACATAATTAACATGATTAATACAAAGACTCTTGCAAAAAAATCAAGAGTCTTTGTACCTGCATAAGCAAATTGAAATAGAAATTAAGCACATGAGTTTTGAGTTAGCTTGTTACTTGTTTATTTACTCACTTATTTAATAATGTAATTTATTTAATAATCACAGGAAATAACGCTCATGAATTGTGAATCATTGTCCATCATTAAAGAAAATGCAGCGTCGGAATATTGAAAATATTTCCATTTTAAACCATGAAGGCCAGCCAGTTGATATCATACTACACAAGCAATGTGCAAACTTTGCATGAGAGTTATGCCGGTGAAGAAGTCTCAAACACCAATTGAAAGTAAAAACTAACCGAGCTTTTGACATCTGCCACTGCATTCATGGCGCATATTCTCTTAGAGACGATGTGAGATTCATCAAATTTATTTACTTAATTTTGAATATTAATATAATTCAATATGTCAATTTTCTTAAGTTGTTTTGGAAATTAGGAGTAAGCTAATCTAACTAATCTTTTATTATCCTCACAGTGCGTCGGTTATGTGGTGATGCGCTATGAAATTATTGCGAGACAAATTAATTGTAATATTATTTAATAGTAGCCTAATCGTTTAATGCACATCCACTACACCACTGTAAAGGGCTAAACAGCGTCCACCTGGGACAGCATTAAAGCGATTAACTGTTTTATCCAAATCCACATGAATGGCCCGATCGATGTTCTGTAGGAGTGTCTTCCTACAGTTGTTTAAGAAATGAAAAGTTACACACCCCATCATTTAGGGTTAGAAGAACTGTTGCCTACATTTAACATGCTAGAAACATCATAATCACTGCAATCACGCCCCCCTGCAGTCATGTTTTTCTGGCTTGTGCCATTCATGTGGATTTGGATCTCGCTCAGGACGTGCGCTGTCTGTGGAGGAGAGACCAAAGTCTACTTCATCCATCTCCGTTTTTGTCATCAGGAGTGCAGGAGGGCTGCGCTTGAAAACAAAATCTACTAGGAGGAAAATTAAGTATACCCTGGCCTTAAATGTAGCGGAGCTGACGGCTCACATCAGGAAACTCCATGACCACAATAAATAATGTTTCTAGCATGTGCAACAGTTCTTCTAACCCTAATTGATGGAGTGTGAAACTTTTTATTTCTTAAACAACTGTAGGAAGACACTTCATGGCCATATTCCAGGATGACAATGTCACGATTCATCAGCTCACATTGTGAAGAATGTTTGAGAGGGAGCATGAAGAATCATTTCCACACATGAATTGGTCCAGACCTTAAATTCATTGAAGGTCTTGGGATGTGCTGGAGGAGACTTTACAGAGTGCTGGACTCTTGCATCGTCAATACAAGATCTTGACCAAAAATTGATGCATCTCTTGATGGAAATAACATCACAACATTCATTTTAACATGAATTTGTTGGGCAAGATCTTGTATTGACAATGCAAGAGTCCAGCACTCTGTAAAGTCTCCTCCAGCACATCATTAAGCATAACAACATTAAGGGAGCGTTCACACTTGGCATGGTTGGTTCGCTTAAAAAGAACCCTATTCATTTGAATAAGTGTGAATGCTGCCATCCGAACCCTGGTGAGCACCAAACAAGCAGACCAGAGAGAAAAAATAGGTCTCATGAGCGTCTCCTCGCAGCAGATCTTCGTTTGTGTGTGTGACGGAGGGATTCCTGCCACTGTTTTGACTCCTTTACACATTTTATAAGCTCTTCATGAGTTCTCCGCTGGCACAATAATGGATTTTTGCCGATATCCGATATGCCGATATTTTTCAACTAATTTTGGCTGATGCCGATATCGATACTGATATTTGTTTATTTTTTCCCTTTGTTTGGAAACCACCATTTTGAGCAAAAAAACTTTTTTTTTTTCATACTGGTTTCAGATTTTTGAGGTCTCCTTACTAAAAGGACACTTGTTAAAGATAAATAAATGTTAATAAAGTTCTTTTTATAATAAGAGTATATTAAAAGCGCTGAAAATAACAATAATAAAGTCAGTAATTTTTCAACCCAGACAGATGCAGTTGTAATCTAAATATTTTATTTTTGGATTTAATGTTTGTGCACATGAAGTGGAGGTGGCATGGGATCAGTTGATGCTGTATTTAGCTTCAGACAATTTTTACTTACAATTGCATTTAAAAACTGTCAATATAAATCACCATACATGCAATGCATTTGCTTGTTTTCACTTGAAGAATGACCACACGGCTGACGTGATCTTATCGCTATAGAAGTCCTTGCATACGCGAGTTATTGCAGGCGCATATCAAAACGTTATCATATCGGCAAGGCATATCGGCATAATTTTTTCATATTGGTCGATGCCGATTTTTATATTTCAAGCGTTTATCGGCCGATTCCGATGTCGTGCCGATAATATGGTTCATCCCTACTAAGCACATACAACGAGCATTATTTTGAACGTTTGGTAAGTTCTGTCGCGAAATATACATAATAAAAGCCGACCAATCAGGTTGTGAACATATCATTATACCTTTAGGATCGGTATCTTTAGGACCTGTGTTAAAATGCTACAGTGAATGCTAAGCGGACCAGGACTAAATGTTTTGGGGGGTGTTTTTGTTCCGGACCAAACCACCAAGCGAACCGAACTACAAGTGTGAACATACCCAAAGACTAAGCATTTCCCTATTTAAATCGAAACTGGGACTTTTTTTTTGTCTGGGCAGTGTGTATATTTTGCAGATTGTGTGGCCTCAGACATTTGGATCCCAATGTGTGAAATCTAAAATATCCTTTTTGAACCTTTCCATTTAAATGTAAATGAAAGAACCCCTAAAGGTGTTTCTTTTTTAGTCAGTTGCTGAAAATGAAGTTCTTTTCTAAGCTCCTTTCATTAAACCTGCAGGATCTGAGCTTCTGGAGCCGAATCAAAGAGCTCCTTGGCTCCCGACAATAGAGTTGGACTTTTCCCCAATCATTTCAGTCCATGAGGAGCGCAGCTATGCAGAGCCACAGAGTAAATCACTGCAAGCCAACTGTTGGAGAGGACAAGAAAAATATCATCTCCCTGGCAGCAACTCCTCACACACACACACACAAACCAAAATGGACTGAGCACACATTCGCTCCCACACAGCCGCATACAAACAGGCAATAGCACATTGTAGAGATTTCAGCATCCCAGGGAATTCTTGGGAAAGGATCGGGGCAGAATAACCGGACAGAACGTTCGAGGAAAAAGCAATGAGGTGAGGAAAATGCAGAACATGAACTGAGCAGCACAACAAGCCAGAGTCCTCTCACTAAAGACTGCTAACACGCAGGACCTCATCAGAGCAAGAGTAATGAATTTACACTGGAAGCCGACCATGTCTAAAAGTGTCTTCGGTTTGACACACTGCTGTTAACTTACACTCCCTTACATCTAGCTGAACTAGGACTGTGGAAGACGAACATGTTTGTTTTACGTCGCTTATCTGAATTGATGCCACTGTTGGTAATAGATGGCTTCTATTATTCCCATGCTGCTTCTGCAGGCTCTTGTTTACTGTATATACACACACACACTCATCCAATAATTTAGAAAACAACAATAAGAAAATAATATTGAATTAATAAATACATATCTAGTACTGCATATTAAAATCACTACAAATTTTTTTTGATTTGGCACATTGGCCTAGCGGATAGTCCCGCTGTGTCGCAATCCAGTTCATTTCTACCTGACGTTTCTCACCATCTCTCCACTTTGAAATCAATAAAATGGAATAAGGCAGCATAAAAAAAGTAAATACATTTTTCAAATTTAATTTAATAAAATATCTAAATAAAATTCTACATTTAAATTAAGGGTTTAAATATATTTGAAAATAACCTTATATTAAAAAAATATATAATAGGATTGTTAAAAAGTTTATTAGGGTCAGTAAGATTTTTTTATGCTCACCAAGGCTGCATTTAATTAATCAAAAAAAAAAAAAATAGTATTGTAAAATGTAATTACAATCTATAATGATAAAAAATAGAGCTGTCAATCGATTTAAACAATAAACTAGATTAATAAAAAAAAAAATCTGTGATTAATCGCAATTAAAAACACTTAAAGGGATAGTTCACCCAAAAAATGAAAATTAACCCATGATTTACTCACCCTCAAGTCATCCTAGGTGTATATGTCCAGGCTCTTCCAAGCTTTATAATGGCAGTGAATGTTGCTCTATTTTTGAAGTCCATAAAAGTGCATCTATCCATCATATAACTGCGCCATGCGGCTCCCGGGGGTTAATACAGGCCTTCTGAGGTGAAGAGATGCGTTTGTGTAAGAAAAATATCCATATTTAAAACTTTATAAAGTAAATGATCTAGCTTCCGGACGATCGTCTTCTGTATTCAACTTACGGAAAAAGTGAAGCGGGCCAAAAATATGGATATTTTTCTTACACAAACGCATCGATTCGCTTCAGAAGGCCTTTATTAACCCCCCGGAGTCGTGTGGAGCAGTTATATGATATATAGATGCACTTTTATGAACTTCAAAAACAGGGCAACAGTCACTGCCATTATAAAGCTTGGAAGAGTCAGGACTTTTTTAATATAACTCTGAAACAAGAATGTCATATACACCTAGGATGACTTGAGGGTGAGTCAATCATGGGCTAATTTTCCTTTTTGGGTGAACTATCCCTTTAAGTTTTTAATATATTTTATAATGTAATAATTTCACAGTTAATCTCCAAAGAAATGCAGAAAAAAACTACAGTATATTTTAAATATTTGTTTAATGGCATCTTTTTATGAATGAAGGCCTGTATCTGATACTAATACTGCTACTGATGTCTCTATGAAACTGACATTTTTAAAAATGTAAGTACAATGTAAAAACATGTATGTACACAATAAGTGCATTGTATCAAATGATTAATTAAAATATTAGTACATAGTAGTTAAGGCCACCTAATATAAAGTGGGTCCAAAAAAGTTGTGCTGGAAACCGTGATACACTTTTTCAGGATTCTTTGATGAATAGAAAGATTAAAAAACAGCATTTTTTTTTAAACAATCTTTTGAACAGATGTAAAAGTCTTTATTGTTACTTTCGATCCTTTTAATGCATCTTTACAGAATAAAAATATAAAATATGTAAGTGTTTCCTTTGAATGTGTCACCTTTGATTTATGCCACAATAGCATGAGTTTTTCGTGCTGAAATTATGTAATTAATTAACCAACATATGCAATTCATTAAATTGAATTGACAACCCAAATAATGTGTCCTGTCCAACTTTAGACTGCGGCTCATCTTCTCTGGTGACCCTGGCAGGTCTACAGCTCATAGAGGGTAAAGTGACATTGATTACCCATAACCTTTCTTCCTGGTAAAGGAACTGTAATTCACTACGAACAAGCAGGAAATAAGGTCATTAGATTGTCAGGTTTCTTATTAAAAGCAAAATGTAATTTAAGAGAATATGATGAGGAGGCGCACAAAAGAGATGAGCGGCAAAAAAACAAAAAAACAATGAGAAAGTCTTTGACCCAATCTGACAGGACAGCCTGACACTGAAGGGCTAATTCAGTTCAGTAGGAAGGTGAAAAAAGTCAGACGCAAATCATCATTAACGCCTCATTACATCTTCATGAAATAAACATAACATCTTGACCAAAAAATATCATATTTCCTTAGGTCTAGACTAAGACTTTAGACATACAAAGATGATGCATTAATTTTACCATAAATGAGAGAAAGTGCAACGTGAAATATTGCAGAAACAGTCCTAAGACACACTGAGGACTGCACATATGCACTGGTTGTATCATCCTGAAATATACACTTTTTTAACACTGTTTGAGCATAAGAAATAACATTTATAGAACAGTTAAAGGGTTAGTTCACCCAAAAATGAAAATTCTGTCATTACTCACGCTCATGTCGTTCCAAAACCATAAGACCTTTCTTCTTCAGAACACAAATGAAGATATTTTTTTACGAAATCTGAGAGCTTTCTGACCCCTCCATAGACAGCAATTTAATGAACAATTCCAAGGCCCAGAAAGGTAGTAAAGACATCGTTAAAATAGTCCATGAGACTCCAGGGGTTTAACCTTAATTTTTAATGACGGTTAAACATAGAAGTTGAATAAAGTTGTTCTATTTTGGGGGGTTTGCGCACAAAGTACTCTCATTGCTGTCTATGGAGTGGTACAAGAGCTCTCAGATTTCATCTTTGTGTTCCGAAGATGAACGTAGGTCTTACGAGTGTCCAACGACATGAGGGTGAGTAATTAATGACAGAATTTTCATTTGTGGGTGAACTAACTCGTTAAAGGATTAGTTCTCCTCCAAATGAAAATTTCCTGATAATTTACTCACCCCAATGCCATCCAAGATGTCCATGTCTTTCTTTCTTCAGTGGAAGAGAAATTACGTATTTTGAGGAAAACATTTCAGGATTTTTCTCCACACAATGGACTTCGATTGCAACCAAAATGTTGAACGTCCACATCAATGCAGTCGAGGAATAGGGTCTTATCTAGCGAAACGATCTGTCATTTTCTAAAAGAAATTCAAATGTATATACTTTTTAACCACAATTGATCGTCTTGTGCTGGTCTGCAACGAGCCAGGCATTAGTAACGTACGTTGAAAAGGTCACGCCGAACGTGGGAGGAAGTACCGTCCCATTGTTTAAAAGTGTGAAGGAGGATCGTTCAAATTTTATTGCATGTTGAATGACATTTATTGTTTAATTTATCATTGTTTTACCTGTTTTGTTAAAAAAGCGTTTGTATTAGTCTTCGAACGTTCGCTTTTGGCGCTTTTCCATTACCAGTACCAGCTCAACTCAACTCGCTTTTCGCTCCATTTTCCATTGCAGATAGTAACTCCACAATAGTACCTGGTCATCATAGCAATGCCGCAGGAAACTTTTTCGTTCCTCGTTGCCCCATCAAGCTCTCACTGGATCCTCTCTTTGGCAACCAAACAAAGGAAAGCTCCTCGTTTGACCGCGGCGTATTAATAATATAATAATAATAAACGTTATTTTCTATAGCGCCTTTAAAGTTACATCTCAAAGCGCTTCACATAAACATTATGGACAGTATAGAATACAATAAAACAATATAAAATACATACAAAAATAAACATTAAAAAACACACATTTAAACAAGTTGAGTCACTTATATGCTAGCCTAAAAAAGTGGGTTTTAAGTAGAGATTTAAAAACACAAAAGGAGTTTAAAAAGCCTGTCTAATCTCATTAGGAAGAGCATTCCATAATTTTGGAGCTTGGGAAGAGAAGGCCCGGTCACCCATAGAATGTAAACGTGTATGAGGCACAACTAAAAAAACAGAATCAGATGAACGAAGACAACGTCCTGGGGTGTATATAGTTACAAGGTCGGACAGATATTGTGGAGCCAGACCGTGCAAGGC
The DNA here is from genome assembly GCF_949357685.1 of Gobio gobio. NCBI lineage: Eukaryota > Metazoa > Chordata > Actinopteri > Cypriniformes > Gobionidae > Gobio > Gobio gobio. The sequence continues at coordinate 9,465,578 of NC_137104.1, forward strand.
CTTATAGGTGAGCACAAGAATTTTAAAATTGATACGAAACCTGACAGGGAGCCAGTGCAAGGACTCCAAGATAGGAGTGATGTGCTCACTTGTCCTGGACCTTGTCAGGATGTGGGCTGCTGAGTTTTGTACATACTGTAGTTTGTTTAATGTAGATTTCGACACTCCCGCAAGTAGCGCATTACAATAATCAATGCGAAAGAAAACAAACGAATTTATCAGTTTTTCAGCTACTGAAAATGATAGCATGGGGCGCAATCGTGCAATATTTCTCAGATGAAAAAAAATAATTTTGACCATATTCTGGACATGGGGATCGAAAGTTAAATTTTCATCAATAATCACACCCAAATTTTTTTATTTAGTCTGAAACTCCAAGGCGGTACCCTCCACCATGAATGTGTCTGTGTTAACTTTGCCAATATGTTGGGGTGAGCCAATAAGCATCATCTCAGTCTTATTGCTATTTAGGCAAAGAAAATGTATTCTTCCGAGTTGCCATAATAGTAATGGGTATATCACGCAATCTCTGGCCAAACTATTTAAAAATGGCGGGATTATTCCATAGACCGTAAAAAACAGGATACTCCGTCTGGTGCATGCAATGATGACGCAGTGAATAGTGACGATTCTCTCCGACCAATCAGCAGTCTGCCGTGTTTTCACATCACATTTAGTATCGCCTCAGCTCGCTCAGAACCTCGCCAGAGGTGATACGAAAAGGAAGGAACAGGTACAACTTTTACACAGTGGAAAACCAGGCGAATCCAGGCGAGGTGACCTGGTACTGTGTAGTGGAAAAGCGCCATTAGTAAACAATGGGGCGGTACTTCTGCCCAGAGAACGAATTGTGGTTAAAAAGTATATATATATATTTTTTTAGAAAATGGCCGATCGTTTCGCTAAGGTAAGACCCTATTCCTCAGCAGGGATCACACAGTACTTGAAGAACTTCAAAGCCCTTTGAAACTGCATTGATGTGGACTTTTAACATTTTGGTTGTGGAGAAAAATCCTGAAATGTTTTCCTTAAAAAACGTAATTTCTTTTCCACTGAAGAGAGAAAGACATGAACATCTTGGATGGCATTGGGGTAAATTGTCAGGAAATTCTCATTTTGAGATGAACTAATCCTTTAATGTCAGATTTTGTTGCTGATTCAAAAAATGATATTTAAATGTGAGTGTGGGATTTCAGGACTTTCCAATTCAAGTAGATTTGGTTTAAGACGCCCAAAATAGCTCTCAGGAGGCATTGCAAATATGGCTGCCAAGTGAAAAGACTTTCCTTGAAAGGGACTTTGTCTAAACTCAGAGCTATGAGTGATATCAGGTCAGTATTCCGCCCTCTTCAATGATTCAGGATTAAATTTACAGTTTACGAAGACAAAACCCCACATTTACCCTGTGGAGTAAATACATGGCCAGGAGAGAACAAGAACACCTGACCTTCTCACTCTGAGAACCCTCTGAGAAAAACAACAAGCTTTGACTTCAGGAAGATCTTTGTCTAAGTCAGGTATGAGAACATCTTTGACTTCCAAACTCAAAACGTTCATCCAAAGAACAGACTAGCCAGTCTTTCACAGCTCAGAAATACAGAACTGCAGCCAAAGCGGATATCCAAAATGTGCGCACAGAACAAGTGTTTTTAATGTGATTTGAAACCACTCCAGAACAAAGACGACTCGCACGCTGTTTTCTCTGCTCTGCACACATCCAAAAAGACATGCGCAAAGAAAGCCGTCTCTCACACTGAATAGTGGTGCGCAACACAAAGTTCTCTTGCATGTCTTTTTGCACTTGAACGGACAAATACACAAAAATGTCCAAATATTCTCGTAAACACAGTCGCGTATGCCTTAAGTGAATGTATACAGTTGAGGAAGAAGACGCATGTGTAACAGTATAATGGATCCGTGCAATTCTTAAAGTGACAACAGCCTAATATTCCTGCTGCTATAATAACGTTAATGAAACAACATAATTCACTTGCTGTTCTTGACTGAATAACTTTTGTAACTATATTTGTTTTGTAGCCTAGCCTGGATGTCAGCCAAACTTAGCCCCGCCCACAACATTTGAGGTCAGGAAGTTCGGCCTGGACTTGATCCGTTCACTGCAAAAAATGGTTCTCTTATTTAGTATTTTTGTCTCGTTTCTAGTCTAAATATCTACAAATTCTTAAATCAAGATGCATTTACTAGATAAGTCAAATTAAGTGAGTTTTTGCTTGAAACAAGTACAAATATCTGTCCATGGGGTAAGAAAAATAAGCTTGTTTCAAGATTAAAAAGACAAGATTTCAAACAGAAACAAGCTTATTTTTCTTACCCCATGGTTGTCCAGAGCAACTATGCTCGTACCAGAGCTGTTCGGACCAATCAAATTGTCAGGTCGGGCTTTATACGATGATGGACAGATGCTCAACAGTAACGTAATCATCACATCACCAAAGAGCGCTTGGGTTGAATTCTTTTACAAAACGGAGAACTTGTTCGTATATGCATTCACCTTTACAATTTCTCTCAAAAATGAAAGATGATGATTGTGTTGGTAAGTACTCCGTGTATCCTTAAATTCTTTTTTACAACACTGGCAAAGATCATTTACACTCATCTTCTTCTTCTACTTCCAGTGTGCGTGCAATTCTGTTGACAACTATGCGTCGCTCAACATACGTCACTTACTCCGTTGCTCTGATTGGTTGTAGGTCTATCCAATTGAGTGCAGAGGGGTTTTCTTTCCTGGTTCGGTTGAAACACGCCCCATAATCACAGCCCAATGGCGCAGTATCAGACTCATATTCTGACTAGAATCTGAGTATGACAACGTCAGGCTAATTGCAGCCTATATTTTATTCATAAAGTGTAGTTATTTTACATTTGATTACTTGAATAACTGAAAGTCTTAAACCACTGTTCAGTTTTTTATTTATTTGTGTGATTGCTAATTTGTTTATTTGTTCTTTTATGATTACTGAGTGTTAACTCGACTTTAATAATCCTTGAAATGTATATTAGTTTGGCTAGTTGTTTTTACTATGGTATTTTTAAACGATAGGCAAAAGTTCCTTTTGTAAGCGTTCTTTAGCCTGTTGATTTTGGTGTTCAGCTACAATGAAATGGTTTGCAAATAAGACTTAGAACAAATGTGAATGATTTCTATGGGGTTTTTTTTGTACCTTATTAGAATTGAAATTATGAATGGATAAGAATCAGAATTGAGAAGCAGAATCGGAGTCGTTAAAATTCAAACAACACCTAACCCTACAAATAGACTTCACTGGTTTAAATCGCAGAATGAATCAGCCTTTTTGACGATAAATCAACGATAAATACAATTTCACAAATAAGTAACTTGTCGGAACCTCCTGGTGTAATAATGTAATTGATACAATTTTTATTTGAAGCGTCAAGTTACTTTCAATTGGTGATTTACTCTATTTTAATCGTATACATCAGTGTTTATATCCAAACTTTTATCCCAGTACTTCTGTGATCATTTGAATTATTGTAACACAGAAATAACGATACCGTGTGTTTGAAAGGTTTGAAAGGCGCAGATTTAAATGTCTGCTTTGATCATACTTGTCAAAGGTCTAAAAAGTCATATTCTAATCGTTATCATTTATGAACAAGATTGTGTGCGAGTTTGAATCAAGATAGCGGCCTTTTATTGATTAATCTGCAGCCCTACATTCTTGAGACTGGAAGTGGCGATTTTGTGCTTATATGGTCATATCATATGGTCAGTCTTTCTTAAACCATCCACTATCTTCTGTTTCTAGACATGAGGAAGTCATTAAATACAAAAACTGTTGAAATTTTCACTTTGAATGTTCTCATACACATTTGACAGTCTCCTCATGAAGACAAATGGCTAAATAGTTCAGGAACAAAAGCGACACATGATTTACTGCCTTGTTCAGAAAAAGCACATTTCCCAAAGTTCCCAATTGCTCCATTCCCACTCAACAGAGCCAAACCTCTAAAGCAGGACCAAAGTTACAACATCGTCTTACTCAAGCACATACACATAAGACCAAAGGCAAGTGTGTGCTTTCCCAAAGGCAGAGACATTATCAATCTAAACTGTGAACCGAACCCCAGAACCGATCCTTAGAAGCACCCTGCAAAATCAAGGGCTAACTTGCATTCTAATGAATTACTTTCGACCGGTTTTTCCACACCTGGTTGTCAGTGATTATACACCTTGTGAAATTAGATAGCAATGCAAGTCACAGGCCAGCGGAGGCAATTTACCTGTTGATAGCTCTGACAACTAAGAAGAGGAAAGTAAAGTCATCTCGACACGGACCAAGATGAATACCGTAAGCAGCGGCACGCAAGAAGAGCTGTAATTGTCAATTTCACACAGGGATTGGTGCATTATTCAATGTTACGGACACACGCAAGAAGTTAAGCATATCGGCCTCCTGATATACTGCGCTTACTGCAGAACAGAATATCAACTAGATGTAAATAAATGAGATGTTTGAATGCAGCCTTTTAAATGATGCTGGAGAAATGCAACCTTGTATTTAATACCATTAAGCTTTGAATTAAGCTCAAGAATAACACTTAATGGCCCGATTTCACAAACAGGGTTTAGATTAAGCCAGGATTAGGCCTTAGTTCAATTCGGACATTCAATAACTTTTATAAAGGTGATAAAAACATTACTGGTGTGCATCTTGAGACAAAACAATGGCACTGACATATTTTAAAGGGTTAGTTCACCCAAAAATTTTAATTCTGTCATTAATTACTTACCCTCATGTCGTTCGACACCCGTAAGACCTCCGTTCATCTTCAGAACACAAATGAAGATATTTTAGTTGAAATCCGATGGCTCAGAAAGGCCTCCATTGGCAAAATGCACTTTACAAAGTCCAACAGTGTAATGTTGTAACAAAGTCCATCTCACTACAGTGGTTCTACAATAACTTTATAAAGCGACGAGAATAGTTTTTGTGCGCAAAAAAAACTAAATAACGACTTTTATAGTGATGACCAATTTCAAAACAAGGCATCATGAAGCTTCAAAGCGTTATGAATCAGTGAGTCGAATCATGATTCGGATCGCGTGCCAAACTGCTGAAATCACGTGACTTTGGTGATTCAAACTGCTAATCGACTCACTGATTCATAACGCTTCAAAGCTTCATGATGCAGTGTTTTGAAATCGGTCATCACAATACAAGTCGTTATTTAGGGATTTTTTGCGCACAAAAACTATTCTCATCGCCTTATAAAGTTATTGTAGAACCACTGTAGTGAGATGGACTTTGTAACGACGTCTTTAGTACCTTTTCTGGGTCTTGAGAGTGTACAGTGCATTGATTTCAACTAAAATATCTTCATTTGTGTTTCGAAGATGAACGGAGGTCTAACGGGTGTCGAACGACATGAGGGTAAGTAATTAATGACAGAATTTTCATTTTTGGGTGAACTAATAACCCTTTAAGATATATCAGTGCAAATTACTTTCAGTTAAAACAGCTCAAACTTGCATTTTAGTAGGACTAGTTTAAGCCTTGTCTATGAAACCTGGGGGAATAAGGTTCAATTAGTTAATAACCATGAACACCAGTTTACAAGTTCTAGTTAACGTTACTATATAAATGTATACATATACTATTTTTCAACATTATAGTAATTCATGTTCATTCGTTATACAATAAACTATTGTTAAAATGTATTTTTTGCCGAAATTAGCATTAACCAAGATTAATAAAGTCTGTATTTTTGTTAAACGTTATTCCATGTTAACTAATATATACACCGATCAGGCATAACATTATGACTAATTCCTAATATTGTGTTGGTCCCCTTTTGCTGCCAAAACAGCCCTGACCCGTCGAGGCATGGACTCCACTAGACCCCTGAAGGTGTGCTGTGGTATCTGGCACCCCAGATGCTCGATTGGATTGAGATCTGGGGAATTTGGAGGCCATATCAACACCTCAAACTCATTGTTGTGCTCCTCAAACCATTCCGGAACCATTTTTGCTTTGTGGCAGAGCACATTATCCTGCTGAAAGAGGCCACAGCCACCAGGGAATACAGTTTCCATGAAAGGTTGTACATGGTCTGCAACAATTAATGCTTAGGTAGGTGGTACGTGTCAAAGTAACATCCACATCAATGGATGGCAGGACCCAAGGTTTCCCAGCAGGACATTGCCCAAAGCATAACACTGCCTCCACCGGCTTGCCCTCTTCGCCCATGACCCTGTTGCCGGTTCTCCACTGTTCCTTCCTTGTACCACTTTTGATAGATACTGACCACTGCAGACCGGGAACACCCCACAAGAGCTGCAGTTTTGGAGATGCTCTGACCCAGTCGTCATAGCCATCACAATTTGTCTCTTGTCAAACTCACTCAAATCCTTACGCTTGCCCATTTTTCCTGCTTCTAACACATCAACTTTGAGGACAAAATGTTCACTTGCTGCCTAATATATTCCACCCACCAACAGGTGCCGTGATGAAGAGATAATCAGTATTATTCACTTCACCTGTCAATAATAATAAATAATAATAATAAGACATATCCAATAACACGTCCTATAAAAAGCATTTAATATAATTTAATACAGTAATTATTATTATTATTTCTTAAACCCTCCTTACTTCCATTGTTCTGAAAGTACACCACTGCAAGCGTGATTTTTTCCTTTACATTTTCTGTGGTAAACAAAATTCAAAAGTGCTGTTACTAGAGGTCAACATGTGATTGAAAATCATTTCATGATTTTAGTTCACATACTGATTTGTTTGGGCATTTAAAAATGAGTGTGTCAGCATGGCATAGATTGGCCTTCACCTTTCTCAACTTTGTTCTACATGTCAGTAAAATAGAAAGGTGACAGAAAGTCACGCTGCAGTGTTGTCACTTTCCCTGACGCCCATGAATGATCATTTGTCCTCATTTAGAGGGAGCAGGTTCTATTCACTGGGCATGACGGCCCTCAAGACCCGGCGGTTAGCAAATTTAACATATTCCATGTTCAAGAACAATGACTTCTTAAGAGTAGGTGGCATTAATTACAGATACAAAACTAGACAAGTAAAGTGTATCAGCCATCAACTTGTAAATGCATTAATCCATTCTGCCACAAGTGACAGCAGGGAAGATGCAAAGCTAAGTCAAGGACACTGACACATTCTGAGAGGATATAAACGTCGCTGATGAAACCTCACGGGACACCGGACAGGATAACCTGTCTTAACCTTAACCTAATCTTAACACAAACAATTGAGAAAAATGCCATGCTGTCTAGCAAGCCAAAACATTCTAGGCCCATTTGGGGTTTTTTTTATAATATAATATAATAATAATAATAATAATAATAATAATAATAATAATAATAATAATAATAATAATAATAATAATAATAATAATAATAATAATAATAATATTTATTATACATTCCATTTTTTTATTATTATTACTTTTATTCCGTGACAATAAAGACATTTAAAATGTTACAATATATATTGTATTTCAAATAAATGCTGTTCTTTTGAACTTTCTATTTATGTACACTACCATTATGGATTCAGAACTTTTTTTTTTTTAAAGAAAATAATACTTTCAGCAAGGATGCAAGGATGATATAAAATATTTATATCTATACAAAAGATTTATATGTCCTGAAAACATTTATCATCACAGTTTCCACAAAAATATTAAGCAGAACTGTTTTCTACATCGATAATACCTCAAGACATCAATTCATGTTTATTCTTTAGGAAGAGATGATCACGTGCACTCGCGCCGCCGCTTGAACTGACGCGCCTATACAGTGATCAGTCACGTCACATTAAAGGGGTGGTTGCATGCGATTTCACTTTTTTAACTTTAGTTAGTGTGTAATGTTGCTGCTTGAGCATAAACAGTATCTGCAAAGTTACAGCTCTGAAAGTTCAATGCAAATGGAGATATTGTCTTTTAAAGTTATGGCAGTTTATTGCCTACAAAAACGGCCCGTTTGGACTACAACAAGCTTCTTCCCGGGTTGTTGATATCATAAACCCTTGCTATTAACATAAACACTGCCCTCGCGAACACGCAACAAAGTGGGCGAGGCCACGTCGCAGTCATTACGAAAGAGAGAGAGAGCTGTTGCAGAACTACAAACTACATTTGGCCATCTAACCAATCTAAGACCATTGCGTTTTTCAGAGGGATGGGCTTCATAGAAGCAGGAAGCAAACGAGCCGCTCAAAGGACAGTGGAGACAGCGGTGTGGAATAAAGGTAAAATACAAGAAAAATATGGCATTTAAAAAAAAAAAGAAGTAATAAGACATGTTATACTGCGCCCCATAAACACAACCAAGCCTAGAAAAAAAACACGGAACCACCCCTTTAAAGAGCGTCAAAACGGCATTTATCGTTTGAATTTCGTCATAAAATGGACTGAATACTTCATATGTTCATGTGGGAACTTGGATTGAAGTATGTTCCGCGCTTAAAACAAGCCGACTGTAAACTTTTAAAGATTGCATTCGTACCGTTTGGTACATAAGTGCAACGTACCGAAATGCTTCGGTACAAATACGTGCAACGTTACACCCCTAATAAATAAACAAAAAAACTTGTATTTATGTTACATGTGATTAATCACGATTAATCAATTTGACAGCACTAATTAAAATAGATAAGTTATTTTAAATTGAAAAAATATCTCAATATTTTGATCAAATAAATGCAGTCTTGGTGAGCACAAAAGACTTCATTCAAAGAATTTAATAATTTACACGTTATGCTTAGTGGCTGAAAAAGGAATAGATTAAACCACCTCATAAAGTCTTATACAAGTCAAATACACCTAAGCTATGTATGGTAACTGATGACACAAGCATAAAATTCTGTGTGTGTCCTCAATAAGCCCAGACACTGACACTGCTGCGCCTGCACTGTCACAGCGTCTTCTGCCTTTCTGTAGCCTGCAGGCCTGCAGATTAGAGCAGTCCCTTAGTCGAGGAAGGAGCAATCGAATGTGGGAGAGAGAGGGAAAAAAGAACTAAAAGAAACGGACAGGAGATCAGAGAACATCTTAAGAATATAAACTATCCATCAGAGAACCTTGAGAATCTTTTTTAAACTGAGAACAAGAACGGACGACATGTAACGTTAAACACAATACGTTCGGTGTCCCCATAATATCTCAAATCACAAATGATTCTTAAACTTGATCTGTCAAATATCTCAGGTAGGGCTGCACGATTAATCGAAAAAAAATCACGATCTCGATTCAAACATAAATGCGATCTCATTTCTTAATGTTGGCGATTCACTTCCATGTATTTCCCTCAGATCATGCTGCGTTCACGCGTTATTGGTCACACCAGAGCTTGTCACACTCACACAATAACAAAACACTAACCAATCAATCATACATCTCCACTTCTCTCCTCTCCCTCATTGGCCATGTTTCGCTGTGACTGACGTGTAACAAGACGGCAGAGCAGACCTAAACGGAGTCAGATTTGTAGCGGTAAGAGGTAAAAATTAACCGCAAACTGTGCACGCGCGCACGGCAGAGAGGGAGAGAGAGCGAGAGACCTTGCGTGTGTGTGTTAGTGTGCACCTAATGAAGCGCATGTAAGACGGAGAGCGTCCTGATTGGCTTGTTTCGGTAAGTCAACCAATCAATTGTCAGTGTGGGCGGGCTTTTATCTCTTCTCCCGAACCGAATTAATCAGTTCAGTGTATCTAGAAACTGGAGCGCCATGGCAGAGGGAGAGTGCCCCAAAAAACGAAAGTATAAAGTATAAACATAATGACAATCTTGCACGCGTACCTCCCTGAAATGACTTTTTTCAGGTTGGGATGTCTGTAACACTGTCTTAGTACATTAAGCCACGTTAAGCGTTTTCTTATAAAAACATTTTTATTTATAGTTTTTATTTTTTACAAAAACGCAAAAACAAAATGAAACAACGAAATAAGACAAAGGCTTGCCTCTCTCCACAAGGCAAGATATTAAATAATCATAAAAATAGAAATAAACAGTAATAAGCATATATTTACATCTAGTCTGTCTACATTTGTTGTTTCTACATTTTAATTTAATTGTAACGAATTACTTTTATTTAAAATTGATTCATTTTTTTTTAAGTATAAGAAAAAATGAGAATCGTGTAAGAGAATCGTGATCTCAATTCCCATGGAGAAAAATCGTGATTCACATTTTAGCAAGAATCGTGCAGCCCTAATCTCAGGCTTAATATACACAGAGGAACATAAAAACAGCTACATCTTAAAATGCTTAAAGGTCCCATGGCATGAAAAGTTTTTTTAACATTAATATGAGTTCCCCTAGCCTGTCTATGGTCCCCAAGTGGCTAGAAATGTTGATGGGTGTAAAGCGAGTTCTGGCTGTCCCTCTCTGCTTTTGAGAAAATGAAAGCTCAGACGAGCCGATCTGGAATCTTCCCTGTATATCGTCATACGGAGAAACGTCACCTCTACGGTTACCTCCCCTTCCTCTGCTTTGCCCGCCCAGAGAATTTGGTGAAAATTGATTCAGTTTATCAGTCGCGATGTCAGCACAGGCTTTACAAACAGACTTTTACGAGATGTCAGCACCGCCACAAACAGTGAGTTCTAATGCTAATTAGGCATTCATTAATGCCTGATCTGTGATCAGTGATTTCTGATGTGTAGCTAATCATTCAAGTTCACACAGACTTTCTTTCTAAATCGTTTGTTTATGCATCCGTGAATCAAGTCAGTGACTAAATGATCAACTTCACATCGTTTCTCTTAGTAGCATGAAACAAATATGTTATTTAAATTGTGATTAGATGCTAGATCTGTCAATCACACGTCGCGAGTGTATCTGCACACTTGCCCAAACTGCTGTTATAATGAATGATGCTGTTATTCTGCACAACGAGGCTCTTACTGTATTCCTGTCCATGTCATGTTTGCTGTTAGTTGTGGTGAAAGCATTTTGAGAGAGAAAACACGTTGCAATGACGAGATCACTGCATTCACGCGATCAACATGTGATGGGAAAAGATCTAAAAATAATGCTATAATCCACACTTTCACAATTCGTTCATCGCGACAGCTGTAATGGTACATTACATGTGTTACAAAGTTCGTCGAATAAGGAGGAAGACAGTGTCGCGTGACTGGGACTGTTTATTCAGAACTCTCAGATACAAACAAAATAAACTTGCGCTCTCAACAACTCGGTACAATATAACTTTCTTAGCAATCTTTGTTCTCCTGCTCTCTAAACCACGCCCCCTCAGCCACATAATCTAACACTCATTTCAAATGCAAAGATGTCAGCCAATCACAACAGTGGGCGTTTACACTGAAGTCTCACAGCAGACATGCCCCTTCAAACAGAGCATTCAAGCCAGAGGTCTGATATCAGCACTGATGGGAATAACGGGTCACAGATAAACGGCGTTACTAACGGAATTATTTTTTTCAGTAACGAGTAATCAAACGAATTACTGTTTCTCCCGTTACAACGCCGTTAGCGTTACTGAGGAAAAAAAATGAGGCGTTAGTCGCGTTACTATAATTGAGTTCACTGAAGCGGTTTTCATCCGAACAGGCTCTCTGTCAGTCGGACCTGTAACGTGTGTGTGTGCGCGCGCACCAGCCATGCGTGTTGGGGGTGGGTGCGGTGGTACACATAACTGATGATGATTGGTGGGTGGGAGACAAGGTTGAAGTTGATAGGTTGAGTTTACACCTATTTTTTTCACGGTCTATGGTTCACACACACACCTATGACGCACACGCATATGCACATTCAGCGATGGTCCAATGACTTCAAAGGTAGCTTTCGCAAACTGGAAGTATAAGCGCTACTTTCCCCTCATTGAGGTGAAAGGTCAGAATATTTATGTAACGTGCAACTTATGCCCAGGAAGAAAGAGTCTCTCCACGCCGGTGGCAAGTGATTCTGAAGCGCCTCACATCATCATATGCCAGAAAATTAGTGGCTAAAAACCCAGGTGATAACGTGAGCTCCACCACCAAAGGAAAGTATAGTACTGCTAATATTTACACAATATTTACACTATAGTAGGCCTACTGATAATATTTACAATAATGTATTGAATTTGATAGGTGTCTCTCACATTGTCCCACAGCAACATTACAATAGTCCGTGTACATTAATGTACAATGTTTTATAATAATAATTTATTCTATTTAGTGTCCAATTCATTCATTTAACATATCTAATATTGGGGGCATCCAAGTTATTTGACATATTTGAACATTTGGGGGAAAAAAAAAAAGTAACGCAGTAATTACTTTCCCTGGTAATTAGTTACTTTTATAATGATGTAACTCAGTTACTAACTCAGTTACTATTTGTAAGAAGTAACTAGTAACTATAACTAATTACTTTTTTAAAGTAACGTGCCCAACACTGGATATCAGTATAGAAAAAAATGCTTTTTATTTCTAAATTATGACATTTTATGATGTAAAAATCATACTAACAATATAAATACACCTCAGGACACATTATAAAATAAAGAAAAAAATCCACGCCATGGGACCTTTAAAGGAACACGCTGACTTTTTGGGTCTTTAGCTTATTCACTGTATCCCCCAGAGTTAGATAAGTCCATACATACCATTCTCATCTCTGTGCGTGCCATAACTCTGTCTGACGCACACACCGTTAGCCTAGCTTAGCACAAAGACTGGAGGTAAACGGCTCCATCTAGCCTACTGCTCAATAAATGACAAAATAACGCCAACATTTTCCTATTTACATGTTGTGTATAGTTACATTGTGTACTAAGACTGACGGGAAAAAAAAGTTGCGATTTTCTAGGCTGATATGGCTAGGAACTATACTCTCATTCCTGTGTAATAATCAAGGAACTTTGCTGTTGTTCCATGGGTGCAGTGGCGCAATGATATTACACAGCCCCTGAAAATAGGATAACTTCCGTCAACATAACCAACATGACAACCTGCTTGCACAGAGTTCGGACGTTGACATAATCATGTACGCTGATGACACGGTTATCTTCACTTCTGGGGAAAACGAGCTGGAGGTTGCTGACAAATTATCAAAAGAGATACAAAAAGTTGCACAATGGTTACATACGTCTTGTTTGACTTTAAACGTTGAAAAAACAGTCACAATGTTTTTTTCAAATAGACGTAAATTACAAGTAACTCAGGAAATTCGGGTAAATGGACAAACAGTTAAAAATGTAAATGAAACAAAATATTTAGGTCTAATAATTGATTCGAACCTTGGTTTTAAAAGTCACGAAAAAAATCTTAGTAATAAATTTAAATTGAATTTGATGAACTATAAACATATTAGAAATTCATTAACTACGGATGCCTCAAATATATATCTCAACACTATGATTGTTCCACATCTTCTGTATTGCATGTCCAGTTGGTCTCAGGCATGTAAAACATCATTAAAATTACTTGAATCATTGTATTAAAGGGCCATAAAAATACATGATAAGAAGCCTCGCCAGTACCATCACTGTAAAGTACAAAGTAAATATAACCTCTTGAGTTTTGAAAATCTTATTAAATATAATCAAATTTCTGCTTTATTTAAAATTTGTCACATTAAATTTGGAGAGAATTTCTAGAATCACACGGTCGACAGTCAGAGGAGAGTGCAGAGGTTCCAAAATGTAGAACCACATATGGTCAACAATCGTTCTTTTATAAAGCAGCGAATCTTTGGAATATTCTTCCAAACAAAATTATTTTGTGTACAAACTATAGTACATTTACACGCCTGACCAAACAGTGGTTATTATTATTGAAGCAAATTTGTACGCACTAAATTGACTTTTATATGAATGATGCATATTCTGAGTGGCTGAGTGAGTGAGTGAGTGAGTGAGTGAGTGAGTGAGTGAGTGAGTGAGTGAGTGATAGAGTGAGTGAGTGAGTGAGTGAGTGAGTGAGTGAGTGAGTGAGTGAGTGAGTGAGTGAGTGAGTGAGTGAGTCCTGAAGTAGAGTGTGTTTTTATGATGTGAGTGAAGTAATGATTTTATGTATTATTCTGTATATGTTTTATGAACTTCTGTACGTAGGGCCTATAACATCTACCTGTCCAGGGACTGCGGGTGGAAATTCTTTTGCTATAACCTGGCATATGACATCTCTTCTTTTTTAGACTAATGTTTTTTCTGTGCATTGTTCCTGATCAAATAAATAAATTCAAATAAAAATAAAAAAAACCTTTTCATTTTCTGTCGGTCTTAGTACACAATTTAACTATACACATCACAACATGTAAATAGGAAAATGTTGGCGTTATTTTGTCACTTATTGAGCAATAGGCTAGATGGAGCCGTTTACCTCCAGTCTTTGTTCTGACGCACCCACTGCTAGCCTAGCTTAGCACAGAGTTATGGCACACACAGAGATGAGAATGGTATGTATGGACTTATCTAACTCTGGGGGATACGATGAATAAGCTAAAGACCCAAAAAGTCAGCCTCTCAGTCAGTTCCTTTAATTTAAACAATTCCAATTACTCTTTTCTATTTAGAACCATATCTTTATAGTTATCATTATAGTTATCGCCCTTGGTGTGAATGGGGTTTTAGACAGGTTTTTTTTCCCTTGAGAGAAAAATTATGAAAATTAGGGTGCAGTGTTTCTGAAATGCAAAAAATTATATGCAATGCATTTTTGTTTTCTTCCCCAGAAAATTATTCCAATATGCTGAAAACAAGACATATTTACTTTCAGAAAAAGTGCGTAAGATAATATGACTTGGGGTTTTTTTTCAATATAATTCAAGATATTGAATTATAGATTCTACTTCAAGTAAATGTATCTTGTTTTGGGAATGTGGAACTGGGAAATGAGAAAAAAACAAAACACAAATTATGATTTTTATTCATTGCTATGGATTGAGATTAATACTATAAAGCATTTTAATCTTAAAAGTATCATTTATATGGTTTATTTTCCAGTAAAAAAAGGAAAATTACGCATTTTATCTTGTTCCATTGGCAACTCTCCCATTTGTTTTACACATTAAGCTCACTAAATTTATTTTATATCGTTAAATAAAAATAAACATTTCTAAAAGCCATTTTGGCAAAGTTGTTGATACATTAAGACTATGGTGCAAATAATTGCTCTTTTGAGGACTGCTGATGCGGGGGAAAAGAGTTTGAATGATTTCATTTGGGGCGCAGCAGCGAAAGATGATAAAGATAAGTAACAAAGAAAAGAGAGATTACAAAAATACATACAACAGAAGTACAGACTATTGATAAAAGAGTGTCAAAATTCACAGGAAAAGGTTTTATGAAAAATATTTTATTAAAACAAATGGTATTATTTCCCCTCATTTAATATTTATAGGAAATAACCACAAAAACATCATTACGTACAGCAACAATGGCTGCTCAGTCAGTAACATTTAGTATGCTTTCCTCTGCAGGGGTTATTAGGGTACTTTAGAAAGGTTCAATGAATTTCCAATGACAGACCTAACCAAGAACAAGCAGCAATCTATTTCAGCAGTGCTCAGTGACCTCAGAAATCGAAGCGGAGGCGAGACAGAAAGGCAAACGTTACAAACTACATTGCAGTTGGCTAACGGCGCAGCGCCCCTTTCAATTACCTGCTCAGTTTCCTTGGCCACAGCTGTGCCGATTACATCGCACACCCAAAGCCA